>NW_024097054.1:565000-969240 GCF_016545835.1 Crotalus tigris
ACATTTTCTAGGTTAACTTTCTTGTGATTGAGAGTTGAATTTTGGTCCCTTCCCTTTCCATACAGATAGTCCCTGAGTTACAACCATTTGTTTAGTGACCATTTGAAGTTATGATGGCACTGAAAAAAAAGTGACTTATGACCATTTTTCACACTTACAACTGTTGCAGCATCAACATCAGCATCGCGTGATCAAAATCCAGACATTTGATAATTGGCATGTATTTATGGCGATTGCAGTGTCCAAGCGTCATGTGATCCCCTTTTGCGACCTCCTGACGAGCAAAGTCAATGGGGAAGCCAGATTAACTTAACTGCAGCTGCCTAACCCTAACCCTAATCCTAATCCTAACCCTAACCCTAACCCTAACCTAACCCTAACCTGCAGCTGCAGCTGCCAAAAAGGCCAACACAGTGCTAGGCTGCATTAACAGAGGGATAGAATCAAGATCACGTGAAGTATTAATACCACTCTTCAATGCCTTGGTAAGGCCACACTTGGAATACTGCATCCAGTTTTGGTCACCACGATGTAAAAAAGATGTTGAGACTCTAGAAAGAGTACAGAGAAGAGCAACAAAGATGATTAGGGGACTGGAGGCTAAAACATATAAGGAACGGTTGCTAGAATTGGGTATGTCTAGTTTAACGAAGAGAAGGACAAGGGGGGACATGATAGCAGTATTCCAATATCTCAGGGGCTGCCATAAAGAAGAGGGAATTAAGCTATTTTCCAAAGCACCTGAAGGCAGGACAAGAAGCAACGGGTGGAAACTAATCAAGGAGAGAAGCAACCTAGAACTAAGGAGAAACTTCCTGACAGTGAGAACAATTAATCAGTGGAACAGCCTGCCTCCAGAAGCAGTAAATGCTCCAACACTGGAAGTTTTTAAGAAGAGACTGGACAGCCATTTGTCCGAAATGGTGTAGGGTTTCCTACCTGAGCAGGGGGTTGGACTAGATGACCTCCAAGGTCCCTTCCAACTTTACTACTATTACTATTACTAACTATGTTACTAGCTTAACAACTGCAATGAGTCACTTAAAGACTGTGGCAAGAAAGGTCATAAAATGGGGTAAAATTCACTTAACTGTCTTGCTTAGCAATGGACAATTTGGACTCAATTGTCGTACATCGAGAATTGCCAGGAGTAAGAACTGAAGTACACCTTTGCTTCCCATCACTGTGCAGAATGGATCAGTAGCAAAAAACAAACAAAAAATTAAAAAAACCCTCCAGCTTATTTTATTTAAAAGTAAAATGATGGAGAAGAGTGGAGAGAGAAAGAGAAAGTGATTCTAACGCTTGCATTCCAATCATGCTAAAGTTACATCCACCTCTGAAGGTAGAAAAGCAGAAATATTGATTGAACCCAAAGTGCCGATATCCTTTTCAAGACTCTTTGATCTGGCCGGTTATAAGACAAACTAGTTTTTTTTAAAGAACCAGATTCTGATATTAAGCAGGCTTTTCTGCATAAAATAGCATTAGGAGTCAGAAATCATGTCAAGCAAGTGACAATCCTCTGCTCCCTCCTTTTTTTCTTCTTGCCAACCTTGTGACCCCCCCCCCAGGCACTTATCTGCAAATAGCAGCAAGCCCACTGGATCTGTTGAAGCCAAGATAAGAGAGAGGGGGAAATACAGAGTCACACTCTTTTCCTTAATCCTTTTGTACTTCAAGAAAGCTTTTACACTCCAATTCAGTTTAAGACCACAGCTGAGATTCATGATGATTTCCCCCCACCCACTTTTCCTTCCTGCCCTCATTTTCTTATGGTACTTTGTTAGTTCCCAATCTCCAGGATGGGTTTGCTAGAATTTGACTCTGCATTAAGTCATATATTAATGCAGACATTCCAGGCTTCCATAACTAGGACTGTCTCTTGGGACCTACCATAAATGATGAAGACTCCCCAAAGGTTTCAAACATTTCTCACTTTGCTATTGCTTCTGATAAAGGAAAGGGAAATAAAAGAAAAGAGAAAAAGGTCATCAGATATTTAGGGAACTGCAGTACATATGGTTGGGCTATGTTTACCCTAGCAGGGGGGGGCATGTCAAATGGCAACCTTTAAGAGAGGTGTGTGTGTGTGGGAAAGCATAGCAAATAGAAGTCCTAAAGTGTAGAATTCCAGGTCACAATAGTAGACTTCTTCTCAAGATGGATGACCTTTTTTCCCATTCATGGGGCTATTTTCCACCTGTGACACATGACTGATGGGATTCTTTTTTTAAGAGAAGAACATGACAGCCAACAGAAGAGAATATATGTACTCTCGGTTGAACTGTGGAGTCCTTGATGCTCTCTGAGTTTGGTTGTTTGCTTGTGGATGTTTTATTTCCCAACTTGGTAACATTTCATCAATTCTAATGTTCTCAGTTTATAAACATTAGCTTGCCCTGCCGGAGTTGGTGGGGTGTGTGGTTTTTCTCCTTGGTGGTTCCTTGATTAGGATATTATTTTCTGCTTGATTGTTTTTTCTTCTTGAGAATGTCTTGATTAGGGAATTGTTTTCTGCTTGAGCAAGGAACCAATTAAAAAAATATCTTACTCAAGGATCTATCGGAAAGAAAACCACATCCCCACCAACACTGGCAAGGCAAGCTACTGTATGTACAGTACACAGAGAGAAAACCCCACACTCACTAGCACTGACAATGTTACCAAGTCAGGTTATGAAATGTCCACAAGCAAACAACCAAGCTAAGACAGCACCAAGTATGACACTAATAAGTCGCACCACATCCCATGACAAGTTACTGCTGCAGATGGTTTGGAACCTTGACCCACAATTTTTCACATAATGCCTTTTCTTGTTGAAGCTAGTCCCCTTGCCCTAAAACAACAACAACAACAAAAAAAAAACAGCTCTGCATCTAATTAAATGCCAACAAACATGTGATTGAATGTTGCCTCAGTGCAGTGTTTTCTGACTTCACTGTGTTATGTTCTTAAATCCAGTAACCCTATTTGAATTTGCTCAGATAGGATTCTTCCAATCCTTCATAAGTGGCTGAATCATATTTGCTTTAATAGATAGAGTAACAATTTAGTATCAACCTTGAATAATTAATCTGTTCAGAAATACGATCAATGGTGAGCCTTTAATTTCTCTAGACATTAAACAGAAGAACTTCTGTCAGAAAACCTGGAGAGCATTTTACCAGTTGTTGTAGATATATCACTGAGCTAGATGGGTCTTTAGGAATCCAGGATCACAGCTGGACCCACTGCTCATCCATGCTCTTAGTTTTTGTTCTCTAACACTCCCAGGAAGGTGAGGTTACTTTATTTTTTGACATCTGGGTCTTCTGAGACTGTGAACAACTGTAAGCTATATGCCTGACTCTCATTGGAATATTATTGCTGTCCATCATATGTTTGTCAGAGCTGGTTTGACTCTCTCTTATGTAGAAGAAAGCACCACAAAAGACAGCCCTTTATAATTAAAATTACATTCCTTTATTCAAAAATATAGTGACAAGTACTAATCTCTCCCATGAAATCATTCTAAATATTCCTATTATACCCAAAAGAAAGCAGTCTGAATACTCAATAAGTAATGTACAAGCACTGAGTATTACAACTTAGTGTGTGTGTGTATATATATATATATATATATATATATATATATATATATATATATATATATATATATATATATATATATAGGTCTTTGGTTGTTCGGGTTTTCTCCCGCGTAAAATTGGAAGTGTCTTGGCGACGTTTCGACGAAGTCCCATTCGTCATCTTCAGGCTGGTGTTTTCAGCTTCGTGCTTTGAGCAGCAATGTGTGGTCTTAGCTGTTTCTTCCTTTTAACTGCCAGTGGGGGTATGAACTGATTGGGTGGGAGCTTGGCTGTGTTCTGATTGGGTGGAGGTGTGTTCTGAATGGTTAGGGGCTTGGCTGTGCTCTGATTGGCTGGGGGAGTGTTCTGTTTGGTTGTGCTCAGGTTAGTCTGAGTTGCAGAGAGGTTTGAGATTTTGGGCTGCCTTGCTATTTTTTGGCTTCGCGTTCGTGGTCGTGCTTCCTCTTCATGGAGGGTGTCAGTTTGCTTCATGTATGGATTGGAGGGGTTTAAAGTGGCTAATGATGCAGCTGTGGTCTGGCTTCTGGTTTGTGGTCGTGCCTCATCATCGGTGTGGCTTTGGGTTTGTTTTTTGCGTGGATGTGTGGTGGTGACCTCCTGTGTGGTTTTTGTGAGTGTGGGTCTGGTATCATTTTTTGTGTTAGGGAGTCGTTTGTCAATAAGGGCGGGTTTCCAAATGGCTGGTAGGCGGGAGGTATCATCTCGCTTGTTCATGCTGTGTGGGCGTTTTTCTATCTCGATGGCTTCTCTGATTATTCTGTTATTAAAATGTTCACTTTTGGCAATGGTTCTGGTATTTTTAAAGTCAATTTCATGTCCTGTGGCTTTAAGGTGTTGGACCAGGGAAGATGTTGGTTCCTCTTTTTTGACTGAGTTCTTATGTTCTTCAATGCGTGCACTTATTCTTCTGTTGGTTTGTCCGATGTATGTGGTGGGACAAGTGGTGCATGGGATTTCGTATACTCCTTGATTTTCTAATTCAATTTTATCTTTGGGGTTTCTAAGGATGGTGGATATTTTTCTGTTTGTGCAGAATGCTGTTTTGATGTTGTGTTTATGGAGGATCTTACTGATTCTGTCTGTGGTGCCTTTTATGTATGGGAGGAGGGCTTTGCCGTTTTCTTGTTCTTTGTCTTGGATTTTAGTGGGGGTTTCTTTTTGGATTAGGTTTGTAATCTTATTTCTATGGAATCCATTGGATGTTAGTACATTGGTGAGAGTGTGTAGTTCGGGTTTTAGGTGTTGTTCGTCAGCTAAGCGTTTTGTTCTGGAGATGAGTGTCTTGGCTACAGAGTTGATCTGTGCTGGGTGGTGGTGTGAGAGAGCGTGCAGATAGCGGTTTGTGTGTGTTTTCTTCTGGTAGATGGTGTGTCCTAGGGAGCCATTGGATTTCTTGTAGACTAAGACATCCAGGAAGGGAAGTTGGTTGTTAGCTTCTGTTTCCATGGTGAACTGTATTTTGGGGTGTAGGCTGTTGAGGTGTGTGAGGAAGTTGTCCAGTTTTTCTTTCCCATGTGGCCAGATTATGAAGGTGTCGTCTACATATCTGAGCCAGAGTTTGGGTTTGTGATCCGATTTTTCTAGAGCTTGGGTTTCAAAGTGTTCCATGTAGAGGTTGCAATGACAGGTGAGAGGGGTGATCCCATGGGTGCTCCTTCTGTTTGTTTGTATTTTTGTCCATTATAGATGAAGTATGTGTTGGATAGGCAGTGGTTGGTCAGATCTAAGATGTGTTTGGGGGGGTTATATTTGTTTTGAATAGCTGTCAAGGCTTCTTTGATAGGCACTTGGGTGAAGAGGGATATGACATCGAAGCTCACTAGTAGGTCGCTGGGCTGTAAGTTTTGTTTCTTTATGATCTCTATAAACTGGAATGAGTTTTTTACGTGTGAGGTGATGGATTCTGCATAGGGCTGTAGTTGTTTGGCGAGAAATTTGGCTAGGTTTTGTAGAGGTGAGCCTATGGAGCTGACTATAGGTCTGAGTGGGGTTCCTTCTTTGTGTATCTTGGGGAGACCATAGAGTTTGGGGCATCTGGATGATTTCTCTCTGGGAATGATTCTTTGCTGGATCTCTTCGCTAATGGGGGAGGCTTTTATTTTGGATCTGGTGGTTTTTTCCAGGTAGGTGGTAGGATCTATATTTAGGGGTTGTGTATGTGGAGTCTTGGAGTAGGTTGGTTAATTTGGTTTGGTAGTCAGATGTGTTCATAACCACCGTGGCGTTGCCCTTGTCTGCTGGTAGGATTATTATGCTGGTGTCTTCTTTCAGGTTACGTAGTGCTGTCTGTTCCTCTTTGGGTAAGTTGCTTTTGGGTGGCTTGCTGGTGCAGAGGATGTTGGTGATTTTGAGTCTGATTTTGTTAGCGTCATCGGGGTTGATTTTGGTCAGGCTGGTTTCAACTCCACATATAATGGTTTCAGTGGGGATGTGTTTGGGAGCGACTGCAAAGTTGAATCCTTTGGAAAGGACATTGGTTTCGGCTTTGGTGAGGATCCTATCTGAGATGTTATGCACTGTTTGTTTCATGTGTGGCTGTGAGGGAGGAGGGGTTTGTTTCTGGCGTTCTTGTAGTCTTCGGAGTTTGTTGGTGTGTGTATCTGTCTTGAGGGTGGTCTGTGTTTCGGCTCTCCAGACGGCGAGTTGTTTGGATTTGTCCCAAAGTGCGGGGTGGATCTTGTTGCTGAGTTTGAGGTGGAGTGTGAGGAGATCTTTGTTAATTCGGTCTAGGAGGAATCTTTTTGTGTGAAGTTCATTTCTGATTAGGGCCAATTCTGTTCTTTTCAGGATCCGTTTGGTGGCTGCAGAGTTGGAGTGGAATTTCAGTTGGAAACATGTGGGGATTAGATTTTGATCTCGGCAGTTGCGTAGGAATGCGAGGTCGCATAAAATGGAAGCTCTTTGGACTTCAAGTTTTTCATAGGTCCTGGTCAGATGGTGGATTTCCTCCCCGTAGAGGTTCGATATTTGTTTTCTGAGGTTTTCGCGGGTATTTGTATGTAGGTCTTTGGTTGTTCGGGTTTTCTCCCGCATAAAATTGGAAGTGTCTTGGCCGACGTTTCGACGAAGTCCCATTCGTCATCTTCAGGCTGGTGTTTTCAGCTTCGTGCTTTGAGCAGCAATGTGTGGTCTTAGCTGTTTCTTCCTTTTAACTGCCAGTGGGGGTATGAACTGATTGGGTGGGAGCTTGGCTGTGTTCTGATTGGGTGGAGGTGTGTTCTGAATGATTAGGGGCTTGGCTGTGCTCTGATTGGCTGGGGGAGTGTTCTGTTTGGTTGTGCTCAGATTAGTCTGAGTTGCAGAGGGGTTTGAGATTTTGGGCTGCCTTGCTATTTTTTGGCTTTGCGTTCGTGGTCGTGCCTCCTCTTCATGGAGGGTGTCAGTTTGCTTCATGTATGGATTGGAGGGGTTTAAAGTGGCTAATGATGCAGCTGTGACTTTAAAAATACCAGAACCATTGCCAAAAGTGAACATTTTAATAACAAAATAATCAGAGAAGCCATCGAGATAGAAAAACGCCCACACAGCATGAACAAGCGAGATGATACCTCCCGCCTACCAGCCATTTGGAAACCCGCCCTTATTGACAAACGACTCCCTAACACAAAAAATGATACCAGACCCACACTCACAAAAACCACACAGGATGTCACCACCACACATCCACGCAAAAAACAAACCCAAAGCCACACCAATGACAAGGCACGACCACAAACCAGAAGCCAGACCACAGCTGCATCATTAGCCACTTTAAACCCCTCCAATCCATACATGAAGCAAACTGACACCCTCCATGAAGAGGAGGCACGACCACGAACACAAAGCCAAAAAATAGCAAGATAGCCCAAAATCTTAACCCCTCTGCAAGTCAGACTAACCTGAGCACAACCAAACAGAACACTCCCCCAGCCAATCAGAGCACAGCCAAGCCCCTAACCATTCAGAACACACCTCCACCCAATCAGAACGCAGCCAAGCTCCCACCCAATCAGTTCATACCCCCACTGGCAGTTAAAAGGAAGAAACTGCTAAGACCACACATTGCTGCTCAAAGCACGAAGCTGAAAACACCAGCCTGAAGATGACGAATGGGACTTCGTCGAAACGTCGCCAAGACACTTCCAATTTTACGCGGGAGAAAACCCGAACAACCAAAGACCTATATATATATATATATTATATATATATATATATATATATATAGTATATATATGGTACAAATAAAATACGAACACCAGGAGAGTATAAATATAAAAATATACTTTACTAAAAGCTGCCAAGCTTTCGTTTGGAAACTCCAAACATCATCAGGGCTAAGGAGCCAGTAAACAATGATGACTTAAATGGGTTTTGCCGGCATCTGCACCCGGCTCATGGACCGCGTCACCGGTCCCGGCCGGTTAATTAGTGTTCCAGATGTTTCTTTATTACTCTCCTTACGCTTCCTTCTATGGTTCTTCCGGATCATTCCTTCCACTATCTCATTACTGGTATTCATCTCCTCCACCACCCCTTTATCCTTATTTCCTTCCATAGCACTGACCCTCCTCCCCTTTTTGTTTTCATTCTCCACCCTGGGGGCATCTGTTTCTCCTCTATCAGTGTTACAAGCTTCCCTGGGCTCACAGACGCTCCCCCACACACACGTTTTTCTCAATCCCTGCTCCACACCCTTTCTTCTCACTCTTCCACTGTCATGAGTAACTTTCATATGGGTGTTACATATTTGGGGGTCTATACCCCCCTCCTCCGTCCTGGCAATCTTCGTGTCAACAGTTCTCCACCGTTCCATTTGTTTGCTGCGTGATCGGGTGCTTACCCCGTCTCTCAATTCATCCCCCCTCCCTATCGCACGCTCTTCCCCATTGCTGATAGGAACGGTATTCAGGCGGACACCAGGTCTCCAGATCTCTGCATTCTGATTCCCCGCGTTCTCACTCCCCTCTTCTGTGCTCGTCTTTGGGGGGACTTCAAAGTGTTCGTCCCGGGAGGGGGCTGTATTGTTGGTGGGGGTATTCCTTGTCTGCAGGGAATCCAGGCAGAATTCCGTGTCTCTCCCTTTCACCGTATGCCTAGGCAATCGAGCCATGCTTTCGTTCTTCTTCTCCCCCCTACCCACAGCATCAGGCTGCAGGCTCCTCATGCTGGATCTTCCACACTCTCCACAGTTGTTGTTAAGTTCTGGGGGTGGGGGTCTATCATGATGATATTGGGGAAGGGGGAGGTCTTCCATCGGTGGATGATTACGTGTGTTTGACAGTGGTAGCCTCCTCAGACGTTCATTAGAGTGGTATTGGTGTTGATCGGGCGAGACGGGGGTGTCCCTGGAGTGTAGAGGGTTAGACAAAGTTCCATCTATCTGTTCAGGATGGAGGCCAGGTATCCCGTCACGTTTACAGCTGTGCAAGCATTGTTCAGGCCGCTTATAATAATTGGCATGGTGTTTAAAATCCCATTTCCTCAATGCTTGTTGAGCTGGATGTAAGTCAATGTGACGATTAACCGCATCTTTGTTGGAATACCACGCCTCTTTCAATAGCCGGCCTCCCTTAGTGGCATCCTCAGACATAATGCAAACATTCACAAAGTCAAACTGGTGGCCATGTTGTGCCATATGCATCCACAATTGAGAATGCTGCTCGCCCCTTCTTATAGCTAACTATCATCATGATAGACCCCCACCACCAGAACTTAACAACAACTGTGGAGAGTGTGGAAGATCCAGCATGAGGAGCCTGCAGCCTGATGCTGTGGGTAGGGGGGGAGAAGAAGAACGAAAGCATGGCTCGATTGCCTAGGCATACGGTGAAAGGGAGAGACACGGAATTCTGCCTGGATTCCCTGCAGACAAGGAATACCCCCACCAACAATACAGCCCCCTCCCGGGACGAACACTTTGAAGTCCCCCCAAAGACGAGCACAGAAGAGGGGAGTGAGAACGCGGGGAATCAGAATGCAGAGATCTGGAGACCTGGTGTCCGCCTGAATACCGTTCCTATCAGCAATGGGGAAGAGCGTGCGATAGGGAGGGGGGATGAATTGAGAGACGGGGTAAGCACCCGATCACGCAGCAAACAAATGGAACGGTGGAGAACTGTCGACACGAAGATTGCCAGGACGGAGGAGGAGGGCATAGACCCCCAAATATGTAACACCCATATGAAAGTTACTCATGACAGTGGAAGAGTGAGAAGAAAGGGTGTGGAGCAGGGATTGAGAAAAGCGTGTGTGTGTGGGGGAGTGTCTGTGAGCCCAGGGAAGCTTGTAACACTGATAGAGGAGAAACAGATGCCCCCAGGGTGGAGAATGAAAACAAAAAGGGGAGGAGGGTCAGTGCTATGGAAGGAAATAAGGATAAAGGGGTGGTGGAGGAGATGAATACCAGTAATGAGATAGTGGAAGGAATGATCCGGAAGAACCATAGAAGGAAGCGTAAGGAGAGTAATAAAGAAACATCTGGAACACTAATTAACCGGCCGGGACCGGTGACGCGGTCCATGAGCCGGGTGCAGATGCCGGCAAAACCCATTTAAGTCATCATTGTTTACTGGCTCCTTAGCCCTGATGATGTTTGGAGTTTCCAAACGAAAGCTTGGCAGCTTTTAGTAAAGTATATTTTTATATTTATACTCTCCTGGTGTTCGTATTTTATTTGTACCATAGACATGCCCAGGAGTCGTATTTTTATGCAAATTTTCATATATATATATATATATATATATATATATATATATATATATATATATATATATATATGAACTAGGCTATAAGCAGAAGCAATTTTCTATAGAATTATAGCTGCTCACACTTACTTACTGGAAAGTGACTCTCTTAAGAGATCAATTCAGAGTATTCTCAAGTACCTAGAGTGCAATTTTGTTCCTTCTTTATTAAAAATGATACGGTTCTCTCGCAGGTCCCTTGAGTAAAGTTTCAATATAGATTTAATTATTCCTCATTCTTATCAAGACCGCAGTATGATATTAATAGCAATAGGCAAACTCCCCCTGGCCTGATTCAGAATAGACACAAGTAAAATGATGTATTTCCAAAATTGCTGGATAAAATTGTAGAAAATAAAATCCTTTCACTTGATTTTATTCCAGATTTGATCCAACACTGGAAAGTTGCTACAGTTCATTAACCAGCCATAGGATATTGCTTGGCTACTACAATACATCTTTTGTCAGCCTCACTCACTTGAGGATTGTTGGTAGCAGAAAGCAGGGGCTATTGGGTGGGTGGGTGGGTGAGTGTATAGTACACACACACACACACACACACACACACACACACACACACAAACAAACACTGTAAGTTGCCTAAAGTCCTGACAATAGGCAGCATACAATGGCAGGATGCATATTGTATACACTCAGAGGCACACAGAAAACAAACATTTCCCAGGCTAAGACAATTTAAAGAGTGCCAGACAGGGAAAATCAAATGCATGTATTGACCCATTTCTCATTCAATCTGATGAAACAAAATCGGCTCTAGAAATTCTTTCAAAGGAGAATAGAGCGTGTGATGTTTGCACTTGCTTAGTCATAAAGCATCCATAAGGTGAACATGTGGGAATGTTCTGTCTCTCACTATACAGCCATCTTTCTCCAAGCCTTACAGTCTGGTTTGGCTTCTCACCTTTAATTAAAGTCCAAGGAACAGCATCATAATAGGGCTGCCTCATTTGCATGTCATGCTCACATTAAGCACACACACACACACACACACACACACACACACACACACACACAAAATTTCCCCAGTTATCAATGCTACTGGTCCAGAAAAATCTCTTCTTTTAACCCAATACAAGTTTATTTCAGCTTTCAACAAAGGAATACCAGATCTAGTAGCTAGGGATGATGGAAATTGTAGACTTTCTAGAAGACAATTGCCTATTCACTTTTCATAATTGCAATGGAAACAACTTAGAAATTCTTTAGGACAGCAATAGTCCCAAACTCTCTTGTAATGGAGGTATTTAAATAGCAAAGGATGACCTTGCATCACAGAGGCATTTTCAGGATCCAATCTGGGTCAGTCACTGGGACCAGGCATTTAGTCTTCCAAGCTTTTAGACATGGGCTGGAACCCATCCTCAGGGAACTTCTCTCTCACCAGAATGTGTGCTTTGGGCTGTTCTACACATAGCATTTACTGTATGTAATTCCTGGTTGTGTATGGCTTTTTAGTTGTTGATTGGGGTGTTGATGGCCCGCTAGTAAATCGCTGGCTGTTATTTCCTTGTGCTGCCAAGTTCTCAGCCACTAAGTACCTGATAAGCTAGTGGTAAATCAGCACTCCTTTTGAACTTCAAGAAAGCTTTTACACTCAAATTCAGTTTAAGACACAGATGAGATTCATGATGATTTCCCACCCCCTTTCCTTTCTGCCCTCATTTTCTTATTGTGCTTTGCTCCTTCCAAATCTCCAGGATGGGTTCTCTAGACTCTAACTCTACATTAAGTCATATATTAATGCACTCCTGTTGACTGACAAGGGACCCATTTCTCAAGCTTTAATCATTCCCCTGGCTATTTTTGTACCTGCTCAGCCAACAATCTTAGTAGTTGTGAAATTGAATATATGTCCTCTCAGTGTCAGGCTACCAATGAGTTTGGGTCTCCTCATCTGATCACACACTTGTGTTCTTGCAATCTGGTGGTTAGCTTCTTCCCTGTCTGCCCTGTATAATCATGGGGCAATCAAGGCAGACGATCTGATAGATTATTTTAGAAGTATCTCCCATCTCTAAGCAATCTTTGCAATGCATGATTTGAGGTGTTTTCAACTGCTTCTGTGAACATTGCAGATTTTAGAATCTACCTATGTGATGTAGCCTATAGAAATAGATTCAAAATCAGAAAAAGAAAAAAAAAGTGATGCTGTTTATAAAATAAATAACATGTTTAATTCAAGAATGCCATATGTTCATGAATTGGTTTGCACAAAAATGACATCCATCTGGGCCTGGAATTGAGTAAGCAGCCAAAGAAGAGAGACAGGCACTTACCTCAACTATAAAACAATATATATTTGCCAGGAGCAGGAGGAACATGCAAAAGATATAAACATGTGTTATGGACTGAAGTTCAAATTTCTACACCAAAGCCATAGAAGTCAGTGGGCAGAAGCCAACAGTGGAATGGGGACAGAAAAGACAGTATGAGGTTCTCAAATGGCACAACTTGAGTAAAACTTAGATTTGTCTTTCTATAGTATGGCAGGCTGTTAAAAAATGCAGGGCAAGGATTAGGAAATGGCTAACTGAACAAGAAACAGATTAATGATGCAGACACAGTTGCTGTGTTATACTGGCAGAGAAATCTATTTTCTATTAGGGCATCCATTAACCGTAAATCTTGTTTCAAATTTTGAGATATTTTTTTCAGAGCAACTTAAAGTCCATAAGGTCATGCAGACATCTGAAGTGAATCAATCATGAAACTAGAGGATTTAGATTTGGTTCTGATTACTGTGAATATTGTTTTACCTCAAAGGGTCTCAGAATCTTTCCAGAAGGACCCTAGTGGACTCAGGGTTTTTAGTCAAATTGGATATACATCTTTACTTTAAATTTAGGTGAAAGCTGGTCTCATGTGTATCTCAGAAGAGTCAGAAATGATTTATTTCAGAGAAATGTTTGTGGGGGAGTAGCCTCTGTTTTGACAAAAACAAAACAAAAGATAATACCCAGCCCTTCATAATAATGCCATTTCCTAGATGCAAGGATGAGGATCCTTGGGGGCCTATAAAAATTGGTAGCAGAGCCACTGTAAAGCTTACTGAGCTTTGTACAGTAATGATGTTCTTTGGGATTTCAAATCAATATCAAGTCTCCTGAATGACTAGATTGTTTTTTGATGTATTATATTTAAGAACATTGAATTAATTATCCCCTGACTTCTAGAGTTATTTTTCCCTTTCTCTCCCTATGCAAGCCCTCCTACTGTCCTGTGCTTATGCCCTGCCAAGAAGTTGCAACTTCTCTACCCAACATGGATACACAAACACACTTTAGCAATAGGCCAAAAAGAATCAAGTAGCCGTAGATGAACACACAATCCAAATGTGCGGCTATGTTAAGCTCCTTTCCCTGGTGAAATTTCAACAATTTTTCCAAGCCTGCTGCCCATTTTCAATCAGCAGTACACAAATTACTAGAGGTTTAGCTAAAAGGCAACACTGAGATCCAGGCTGATACCTATCAGAAGTTACACAACTTAACAGAAACCAATTATCTGGATTACTCTTCCTCAGGATCATAGGAGATCTGCAAAAGATGCGATGTAATTATTATACTGGACTTGTTCAATGCTCTTTTCTAACTCTCCGGTGCTAAGCAGGCCAATCTCCAAGTGATTTTAATGATAAAGGAGAGAAAATCTTGCAACGTCTGCAAATCACAATCAATTGCAAACTGGAGGAGGTACTTTTAATCTTCTTGGTAAGAACTAAAGCCATTTCACACCCTCTAACAATCTGGTAGCGAAGCATGTGGCCTAGATGAACAGAATAGCTGACTCAAGAATTAGCACAGATATTTAAGTCTGAGAAGCAGAGGGGCACCAAAGAGCACAGGTCATAATATTGTTGATTATTGAATGAACTAGTCACCTAGGACAGTTTATACATCCTTCTCCTTCTGCTTGTTCTTCTTTCAGCCCAACAGGACCAAATGCTCCTCCACAGCAACCAGGCAGAGAGTAACACAGCTACTACCGGACAAACACTGGGAAACCAACAGCAGCAGCAGGAGCCCAACGACCAAGGTCAGGAGTTGTAATTATTATAGTTCCCTGCACTATCATTGCCAATTTCATTTATTAAAACCCAGAACTAAAGGAGATCCCCTCACACCCCAAAGTGCGGCTGAATCATCAGAGTCTTTTGCTTCTTTGTACTCAGAAAGGTGAGGGGGCAGAAGAGAATATTTATAGAGAATAGGCTTACAGGAGAGCTACTGAATTGAATGAGCAAAAAAATCATTTTCAGGGATAATCTGGTGATGACCTCATAAGAAACAACTAAAGCAATGCAAAGTCCAGGGCTGCAATGGCATGAATTCAGTGGTTATAGAAGTCAGATATTAGCTGCTGCTATGTTCTGTGATCCAGAGATAACTATAGATAGACCATCAGACCTTTGCTTATTTTATAAGCCAAGACACCAGCTGCAACCCCTTCAGACTCTTCTTGCAAAAACAGATGAATGGGAAATGTTTTCTCCCTAACCGTAAAAAAATTTATTCTAGAAATTCTTTATTTCAAAGTGTACCACTCTGATGCCTATATATTCAAGCATGTCTGCAGACTTTTTCCTTATACCTGATTTTCTCCCCCAAAGATTGATTTGATTTTTAAAAACCAAATAGGTAGCTGGCATGCTGCAAAGCAAGTTACCCACCTCTGGCATCTTCATTAATTTTTCGGCTCCCCTATATAAGGTGTTATTATACAAAAACAGTAGTCGTTGGATGTCATCATTAATTCATTGAGATTAAATGCAATAAAGGAAGGTAATGAGCCCTGTAGGGTGGATTAGGGGATGTTTCAAGATTAAAAAAAAAATGTATTTCAGGGTCCATATTCTAAATGGTGTTAGGAGGCCAACAAGTAATGACTGATGTCAACAAAACAGGCAGAGATCAATTTTTGGGGAGGGAAAGGGGAGCTTTGTTCTTGGAGGGGGTTTTCTGGGAGGGGGTGAGATTGCTGGGAATGTGAGAGTCAGTTTCGTTTAGTGATTAAGTCACCAAGCGATAAAGTGGGTGACTGTGAGTTCTAGTCCCAACTTCTCTCTCTCTCTCTCTCTCTCTCTCTCTCTCTCTCTCTCTCTCTCTCTCTCTCTATCTATCTATCTCTAACTATATCTCTAACTATCTCTCTTCTCTCTATATACATATTTATCTCTCTCTCTCTTCTCTCTCTCTCTCTCTCTCTCTCCATATATATATCTATATCTATCTATCTATCTATCTATCTATCTATCTATCTATATATCTAACTCTCTCTCTCTCTCTCTAACTATATCTCTATCTCTCTTCTCTCTATATACATATTTATCTCTCTCTCTCTCCATATTTCTCTTTCTCTCTCTCTCTCTCTCTCTCTCTCTCTCTAGCTCTCTCTCTCTCTGTCTATCTCTATCTCTATTTCTATCTCTATCTCTATCTCTAACTATCTCTCTTCTCTCTATATACATATTTATCTCTCTCTCTCTCTCTCTCCTCTCTCTCTCCATATTTATATCTCTATCTCTATCTCTCTAACTCTCTCTCTCTCTGCAGCTTACAGATATTAAATAAAATATAGTATAAAACCTTAAGACAATAAATAGAGATCATAAATTTAAAATTCAATCAAAATAAAATTAAGCAGGATGGGAGGGAGGGAGAGAACCACTGGGTGACTTTGGACCAGTCTGTCTGTCAGCCCAACCCACCTGACAGGGTTGCCGTTATGGGGAAAAGAGGGGGAGAAAGATATGCTGGACATATTCACCACCTTGAGTTATTCGTAAAAATGGGCAGGATACAAATAAGTAAGCTATAACTAAATATATAAATAAGTTGCCAAGAATGGAACAGGAGTCTCTGGGAGGCAAACCGCTCCCATTTCCGTACTAAAATGTTTGGAAAAGGACAGAGATTGGCATTGGGGGGGGGAGCTAATTTCAGGCTGTTCTTCTTGCATTTGGGTGGACATTTTAAGAAAGGGGATGGGTAAGGCTTGATCCAAGCTTTTATCCTTTAGATATGTTGGACAGGAAATGTTTATTGTCTTATTATTTTAATGTTTTACAATATATTTTGTTTAATGTCTGTAAACTGCTTAGAGTTGCCTTGGATGAGATGAGAGGCATACAAGTTTTATAAACAAATAAAAAAAAATTCTCAGAGAAAGTGAATTGGAGCGTCCATTGCTAAAGGAAGTGATATATTGCTAAAGTGTGATTTCATTTTTGTACTGCAGATTCCTATGAACACAATGGCTGTTCAATTCCTTCATAGGTTCAGTCTCATAGAGTATAACACATTTATTGAAATGGTAAAAACAGAAATCGACTAGGTAGACAAAGACTCCACTTAACGTTCATTAAATTTCTGTTAACTGTTCAATAGACTCTCCTGGAATTATAACTACCCTATAATGAATATGGATCATTCAGCAATTATTGGTGACTGTTGCTGGTGAAAATGTCACCCGAGGTGCATGACAAAAATAAAAATGGAATACTCATTTGAATGACTGAAGAAACTTTGCACCCTCTTTCTGACAAGAGGCTGTGGGTTTTATTTTGGTGAAGGAGTAAGATTTCCTTGTAGTAAACATCTTCTGCTTTTATTGCATTTTTTTTTTGTCTCTTACCCCTTTCCCCCTTCCACCAATCCAGCAGTTGCACAAAAAACAAATGAACAGATTAGCAGCCAGGAGATGAAACTGACTTTGCTACAGAAGAAGGTTGACAACATTTCAGTCGTCATGAGAGATGTGAGCCGGACGCTTTCCTCTCTGGAAGGCAAAATCAATGAAGATAAGAGCACAGATTTGGTGGCGTTTCTAAAAGGTAAAAGAAAGAAATTAATGCAATCACTCACCCACTTAAAAGTGCCAACAAAAGAGCAAGAGAAGGGGGTGGGTGAGGGAGGAGGAAGACATTACTGTTGCAATATTCCATATTCTGCAAAGAACCATATATTATTTAGTTCTTTCTTTCTTTCTTTCTTTTCCTTCCTTCCTTCCTCCTTCCTTCCTTCCTTCCTTCCTTCCTTCCTCCCTCCCTCTCTCCTTCTTTCTTTCTTTCTTTCTTTCTTTCTTTCTTTCTTTCTTTCTTCCTTCCTCCCTCCCTCCCTCCTTTCTTCCTTCCTTCCTTCCTTCCTTCCTCCCTCCCTCTCTTCTTTCTTTCTTTCTTTCTTTCTTTCTTTCTTTCTTTCTTTCTTTCTTTCTTCCTCCCTCCCTCCCCTTCCTTCCTTCCTTCCTTCCTTCCTTCCTTCCTTCCTTCTTTTTCCTTCCTTCCTTCTTTCCTCTTCCTCCCTCCCTCACTCCCTCCCTCTCCCTCTTTCTTTCTTTCTTTCTTTCTTTCTTTCTTTCTTTCTTTCTTTCTTTCTTTCTTTCTTTCTTTCTTTCTTTCTTTCTTTCTTATGATTGTGAACAATGCTCATAGTGTGCAACTGCATTTTATCCATGCCAAATACATGCACGTTTTTATTGTGTTTTAAAATGCCTGAAATACTGATTTGACCAGAGATTATACTGGTGCAAAAGAAATGAAAATGAACAGGATACACAATGAAGATACTGTCTTCTCCTGATTTTTAGGATTATATGCATATTTTTCAAGCCAGCAGCCCATTTTCCTGCTGGGCTGGTTTGAAAAGCTCTTCTTTCAATATGAACAATCCAGCTGATGAATCAATACATTGCATGAATGTAAGAGTAAGGAAGGATGCTGTTGCAAGCTGGCTTCATGTGATGCATATAATATAATGGATGCTTGTTCTAACTGTTCAATAATATGGTTCTTGTTGTGTTATCACTATTGGCGATAACCAGTAAATTATCCAAAATTTCTGGAGTCATTGACATAAACCAATTAAAACTCTTAACATAATGCAAATATAGAATCTAAATTTAAAATTTCTGGTTGATATCATGATACAAATTGGAGGAGCTTTGGATCGTTTGGTTACTCAGCCCTTCTGCATGCCTCCTTTACAGTCTTCCAAGATTGAAATGTGCCAGCTTAGAAAGCACTGGCAAAGCAAAGATTGCCTATAATAGTATAATGAAGGAATCAATGCTGGATTGTCTTTTTCATGATTGAGATCTAAAGCTCTAGGTTGCTTTAGGATCATAGAATCATAGCCTAAATGCATTAAAAAATTTTCAGTGTAACCATCTAGGATTTTTTTAAAGGCTATAAATATAACATTTAATGCTAAATAAACATTGTCAAGGAGAAAATTCTATTTTGAGGATGCCATCTCAGAGAAGAACCCCCTTCTAATAGCCACTTAAGGCCCCTCATTTGCATTGGGACATCTTGAAATTGTATTTTTAAGTCTTAGAAATATAACTTGAGAAGGCAAGTCCCAAGCAGGGATCTTCAAAAGTTAATACAAGTGCCAGAAGAAGATTTGGCCTGGTAAAAAAGAATTAGGCATAACCAATCCAGAACATGATTAGTATCCTTTTTTGTTCATCATTTGTTAAATTTGCCCCTAAATCTCCATTTTTGCCTGAAATCATTGCCATTTCACTAGCAGCAAAGTTGGAATAAATGACATACCTTTGAGCTTATAAAAGCTATTAGAAGACATAGTCCCACTTCTGGCTTGCCTCTAGCATTGTTAAGCTCCGGATATTGCACTTAAACAATGTTGCTTTAGCCACACTGATATTTACACCTTCTCTCTTATTCATCCTGTCCTCTCTTTGCCCTCGGTGTATTTTATTGTTATGTGGCACTCTTGACCCTTAGGTATACATTCTATATCACTTTGAATATTTCCCATTTCCTTTCTGCTTGCTTTTTATCCATTTCTCTAGTCCCTTTGGGTTAATATGTGCACATTCGGTTATAATGTGCCATTATAGAAGTCATGTGCAGTATTTCTCCACGTCCTTTCCACATTTTTTTCATGCACATTAACCCACAATAAAGTTGCAATCTTCACAAGGATCATGCAAAATTCAGTATGGTTGGTCCTCAATAGAGACCTAGACCCTCATATTGATACACAATGCCTCCATTTCGCAATGATATTGTGATGCCCCAATTCTATTCTGTTCAAATCCTTATTATGACAAAGCTTATCTTTCTTTTTATTCCATGTGTTATATCTAGAATGTATAGCATGTCAAACTGCACTCTAATATACAATTACACATAACACACTCTCCCTGTGAAATTTCTTTTATTCTCCTGATGTTGTTCTTTCTACCGGAAATGTACAGAACAGTGAAACAGAATATTCAGCATTCCAACATAGTTACTGATTCTTACTGAAATATATTAGTGTTACATTTAGCACAAAAAGACATTGCTTTCATTTATCCATTTTTTTTTTACCTTTATTGCATTCCATTTAAACAAAGTTCAAATTTTCAGGTTCTGGCCAAAGGTCACTGCACTAATAAATTGTTGTTGCAAACGAAAACAGGAGTTACTATCCCTGAATTGTCAGAATTATGACAACTGTTACAGGAAGAATTTTGCTGTAAATTCTTGACCTCTAAATGTGGATGATATTGTGACAGAGATATGGTTAATCATCCTCATAATACACATTGTTCTTTTTATTTTATTTATTAATCAAATTTAAGAAGCCACCCATCTCATAGAAAGAGACCCTTGGTGGTGTACAACAGTCCTGCAAAAAGAGTTAAATTAAACAGTTATTAGTTGAAACCATTATATAATAATAATAATTTAAAAAAGAATTTGAAATGATAAAAGCAGAGCTAAATCAGGAAAAGAGAATAATAGATGGAATGATGTTAATAATAAGGAAGTCACCCCACATGTTCACCCGTCCCCTTGAGTTCCCAACAGTGCTGGGATTGAAATATGTGAACAACCAGTTCTCTGTGTGGATGCCGCTTCCGGAAGTCCCTTCTGGGCCTGGGCAACAAAACATTAGCACTGGTTCTGCCGAAGTGATGAGAACTGGCTGAACCCCACCACTGCATATTAGTCATCCATATTTTTGGCAACAATTAAGGAATTTGTTGCTATTGGATATTTTTTTCCAAGTTTCCATCCAGTCTACAGCCTCGAGATTTCTTAATAGCCTCTAGTGTAGGTACTAATCAAGTCTAATCCTGTTTAGATTTCCAGTGTTAATCTTCTGAAGTCATCTAGATGATATAAATGTGACAGAAAGCACAGCAAAGTGGAACCAAGGCTTTCTGTTCCATCTCCTGATAAGGTTAGAAGCTCAGGAATGATGAGGCCAATCTCATCTCCACTGGGAAAAGATTCCATAATACTGGGTGTCATAGCAGAAAACTTCTCTTGATAACAGAACCCATAATGTACCCATTCTGTGAGGTCTGGTGGGACTAGTGGATGAAATCAGGGAAAGACAGTCCCTCCAAGAACCCAGTCTCATGGTTTAAAGGGCAACATCAGCACCTTGAACTGGACCTGGAAACAACTAGTAACCAATGCAGTTAACACAGCGGAGATATAACACATGGTTCTCCACAAATACACATAACTGCTTGCACAGTTGCATTTTGTACCAGCTGAAGTTTTTGGATACTCTCCAAGGTCTGTGAAGGTACATAGGCATGCATGCATGCACATACTGAAATTAAAAAAAAAAAAAAGCAGTCATCTTCAAAATAAAAACAATCCACCTGGGATGGACAGGGACAGCCAAAGAGCCAGATGTGGTCAAGGGGGCATAAAATGCCCAGGTCTGTTCTAAAATGCACTTTAGATTTAGCTGTTAATAATCTACATTGTTTAGTGTAGATGCTTTACTTATTAAAAATTCCCAACAATGCTGACCTTATAAGTAGATGCTCATGGCACCAGCCTTACAAGGATATACATATACAGTGGTGGGATTCAGCCAGTTCGCACCACTTCGGCAGAACTGGTAGCTAATTTTTTGTTGCCCAGGCCCAGAATGGACTTCCAGAAGCAGCATCCACACAGAGAACTGGTTGTTCACATATTTGAATCCCACCACTGTACATATATCACAATACCTCATGCATTGGCGCTGTAATGTAACAATGCTTGTTTCCTATTTTCTAAAAGTTATATCTATTTTGATTGTGGTGCCACCTCTTAATGAAAGGAGTTAGAAATCACCATGCCTGACTGTGAATCTGCCCAGAGAGAATTTATGAAGACTCAGTGAAGTTTATTAGTTGCTGAAATATATTTCTCATCCACACACTGAAGAGTTTCATGTCCCTTTGCTTAGGGAACAATCTGTTTGCCAGGATTCCTAAATTTTTCTTTAAGCCCAATGATGTTTGTATCTCTTCCCTGTATAAGGGATGCTTCTATCCGTATACAGTACATGAGCTGCATTTATACAATTGGCCATTTGAAGGGAAAAGCAGACTTTTCAAGACTTTTTAAACTGATTTCCCCCCAAAAAAGTTTATTTTATTCAAAAGGAGGTTAAAATACAAAACTTAAAACCAATCAGAATAGAGCTGGAAGGGACATTGGAGGTCTTCTAGTCCAGCCCTCTGCTCAGACAGGAGACCCTATACCATTTCAGATAAATGACTGTCCAGTCTCTTCTTAAAAACCTCCAGTGATGGAGCACCCACAACTTCTGAAGGCAAAGGTATTCCAAATATTATTGTCCTCACTGTTAGGAAATTTCTCCTCTCTTCCAGGTTGCTTCTCTCCTTGATTAGTTTCCATCCATTGTTTCTTGTTTTGCCTTCTGATTCTTTGGAAAATAAATTGACCACCTCTTCTTTGTGGTAGCCCCTCAAATACTGGAATACTGCTATCATGTCCCTCTTAGTCCCTCTTTTCTCTAGACTGGCCATACCCAATTCTTGTAAACGTTCTTCATATGTTTTTGTCTCCAGGCCCTTGATTGTTTTAGTTGCTCATCTTATAACCTGGTAAGAGTTTTGTAATTGTTGATGTAAGAATTTTCTCTTTATCTGCCAAAGTTTCTCTCTGATTTATATTAGTTATACATGAATCAGGCTGTCCTACTGTCAGTGCTGCCATATGAATATGCTACGATCCATTCTCTTTACCCCATACTTGAGCTGCTTCCTATAAGGAATCTGAGAGTAATTGTTGTTCTCCAGGATAAACAGATAACATTTCCTCAAAATTGCTCTACACTACAGCAGAGCAGCCTCTTCATCCACCCAAAAGAGACCAATTTCCCAACCTGACCACTCTCATATCCTTAATGTAAAGCTATTTTTAGGATCCTTCTTTCTCCGCCTTTTTCTTGTGACTCAGTGATGTTTTTGTAGTTTTCAGATGAGCCTTAGTCAGTTATTATGGGGTTGTTGCATAATCAATCTGAGGAACAATCAAGAGAAAGAGACCCAGGAAACACAAATCAATAGGTGAGAAAGTTTTCATTAGCATTATTGATTACCTGGATGCTGAGAATTTGAATGGAATGATGACCATAAAACTGTGTTACACCTGAGTTCACAGATTAGTTGCTAACCATAAAGTACTTTCCAATGTATTTAAATATAAAATCAGGGTGAGTTGTCCCTTTTCAACTTTCAATAGGAAAGACTTTAATACATTGTCAACCTTTCCCATCAAAACCGGTGAGACCTTAAAGTTTACCTGAGAATATCTATGGAATCTTTTCAGTTTTGTTCATCGCTTGCTCTTAAAAAAAATCCTGCTCACATCTTCATTCTAAGATACGTGTGAGTGTGCATGCATGTGAGCACACACACACACACATACACACACACAGAGAGAGAGAGACACAGAGGTGTCAAAATCATACAACCTTTGAGGTCTACTAATTTGTCGATTCCAGTAGCTTCACAAATGTTGATGTCTTACTTTGCTTGTGATGGCAGATTCTGCCTTTGTGCTTTTTTGCCTTTCTGTTTTCTGACCATATTAGATTTATGTCTTCCAGGCTCCCAGTGGATCTGTCATGCCTTCTCCATTTGTTTTGTGCAACCTTCCATCCTATTTTCAAAGCTGACCTTTGCATAGCTTAACATGACCTCTGAATCGTCCTCATCCCTCTTCCTCCCTGCTCTTTATCAAAAGTCAACTAGAGAATTAACTGGGAGAGAAGGAAAAATAGCTTCAGCAAACCCTAGTAGGGCCAGCTATAACATGCCTCCATTAAACTCAATGAGGAGACATAGCTGGGAAGAAAGGACAATGAGATCTCAGGAAATAAAAGACATAGGATCTCAATCTCATTGTCCTTCTTTTGTCCTTCTGTGGCCTTGGGGGGGAGGGGTCACAGAGAACCACATAATCGTGGGTCTGGCTAGTCCCTTGAGATCTCCCCTGCCTTTAAGCCAACATTAAATGGCATTTTTTCCCCTTTCCCCTCTTGATATTCAATTGTCAACATTCTATAACTTTAAAAATCTTAATCCTAGTTTAGTATTAATGTTAATTTTTCTACGTTGTTTTACTTATAGGTTACATTGCATTGTATGCCACCCAGAGACACTCTTTGAGGGAGGTGGGTGGTTTAGAAATATGAAATAAAAACAAACAAATGGATAAATCAATAAATAAATTTTAATGTCTTGCTTGTAACTTATCAACAAAAAAAATATTAAGACAATTGGTATCTTATTTGGTTAATTCCTGTGGGGTCATTAAAAGTTGATGATACATACTCAATAAATCAATCAATTTCCTTACTAACCACAGTTGCACAATTCCTTTTCATTTTATCATTTGGGGATGAAAATGAAGCATTGGCTATCTCTTCATATATAAGAAGCAGAAGAGTTTACTAAGCTATTTCACACATTGCAGTGTGAAAATACTGACTCCTCCCCCTCCATTTCCTAAAACTGTAACATTATAATTTTGGCCAGCAGTTTTTAAAGTGAAAGATGGGTACTTGACCTGAACACGTACTTCGGATTTTTAAAGAAAAAATTCTTCCCATATATAAATAGATTTAGAAAACAAAACCATTTTTTTCCCTCACCTCAGCAGCATCAGCACTTCCAAAAGATACAATAGCAGTAGAGGTAGCTTTGCAGGAGGCATTCATAAGCCCATTTATTTCATACATTGTCATTCTTTGTCCTAGCATTCCTGATGAATGCTATGCAGAATTTCACCTGACTACTATGGTGCTCTTAAATAAACTTCAGAAGTAAACTCTCATCAAATTGAATGAAAGCATTTTATTTTTAAATGCAAATTTTCAGCATAGTTTACCCATGAGTAAAATGCAGGAATCCTAATTCTTTCTGGGGTGAAAAGTTGTAGTCTCAGAAAATCTTAAAGATAATGTCTATGACAGTGGTTCTCAACCTGTGGGTCGGGACCCCATTTGGGGTCGAACGACCATTTCACGGGGTTCACCAAACAACGCAGTCCGCCATTTTTTTCCCCTTTTCCTTAGCTGTGCTACTCCCTTTTATTCTATTGGCTTTTGAAAGCCAATAGAATAGATTCTCTTGAATAGAGTCTAATTCTATTGGCTTTCAGAAGCCAATAGGGATTGTCCAGGCTGTCTCTGCCCTGCTGAGCCCACCAAAAGTCCCATTCTGCAAATGGTGCTGCACCAATTGAGTAGTCCTCAACTTACGACCAGTTGAGTAGTCCTCGACTTACGACCGGTTGGGGGTCGTGGCATTAAAAAGGTTGAGAACCACTGTCTATGGAGATTCTCAGTCATCCAGGTCATAGTTATCCCAAAGTTGCTTTTTCACAAGGCAACTGGACTTTCTTGTGTTTTTCTTTGAAGACATTTCGCTTCTCATCCAAGAAGCTTCTTGGATGAGAAGTGAAACGTCTTCAAAGAAAAATAAGAAAGTCCAGTTGCCTGATGAAAAAGCATCTTTGGGATCTTAAAGATAAGGTAATAATATCAGGGGCAGATTTGAGGCCTAGAGAAAAATGAATACCAGTTAACATCATCAGAACTGTAAGGGAGAGTGTTGGTTGTTTTCATAAAAATGATGAATGAGGATGAAAAGCAGTTCAAAGTCCTATAGCAGGGTGTATCGACCAATTAGCTTCCAAAGTCTGCATTCCTTTAGTGATGATTGGTGGAGGAGAACAAATCAAGTGATAACTGATGGAGGAGAATCAGATCAAGGTCGTACTAAGAAGAGGGTGGAAAGATCCTACTGGATAGGAACACTCATTCTTCCATTGATATACTTCCTTTTCTTTATATTTTCTCCTGATCCATTCCTCACTCTTTCCCTTCCTTCCCACATGGAGACAAATGGCAACTGAAGTTCTGAACTGCTAAGAAATTGGTCTAATTTTATAATTAGATCAAAACCCACTGTATCTGCAATTCACACACACTATAGTGATAATTGGTGGACAAAGTTCTGTAGGTATTTAGAAGCTGCACTTCTAATCTGGAAAATATCCTAATTGCCAATAAATGCATTACAGTGCAATAAATATTGTTGTTTCTAGGATCTGTATTTCATTCAGAGGCTGATAAAAGCCCCAACACAAGGATTTTTTTAAAAAAGTATTTATTATGCTGAACACACATTTCACATATACATACCCACACCTCTAGATTTAACTAGGTGATTGATGTAATTTCAAATTTAGTAATTTAAAAGAAACAAAACGGCCTGACAAAACAAAACAACTGTAAAACTAACTACAGTATATTTCTTTTTCTCTTGTAAAAAAATAATTGAATATGTGCCATCAAGTCACCACTCACTCTTAGCTACCACATAGATATCTTTTCTTCATGATAAATTTAAGGTCTGCTAGTGTATCCATTTCCACTGTAAATGAGTTCATCCATCCTTCGGTTGGTCATTCCCTTCTTCTCTTTCCTTCCTTCTTTCGTAGGATGAGAGTCTTCTTCTCAGAATGTTTTCATAAAGTGACTATAGTAGGATAATTTAACCATGGTCATTTGTGCCTCAAATGAGAAATTTGGATGACTTATTTGGTGGTCTACACTGTTGAGCATTATTCTCCATATTCAATCCGAGCATTCTGTATCCAGAGGATGGATAGAAGTTAATGGTTCTTGGGAAAATGGCATTTTTACAGAACTATTTATTTGGTGTTCCAGGTTAGAGAGCTCCCAAGTTACCTATTCCACTTATTTTGAAATGCTGTAGTAGATTGAGCCCTTCAGACATCCACACCTGTGAGATTATTCTTTCTTTTTAGTTGACAGTGGCCTTTACTAAGTAATTAGTGGTTGTGTAGTTTCTTTAGCTAATTAGCTCTTATTAAGATTTGAGATTGATCCTCATAGGACTTGCCTTGGTTTTGATATCATATGGTCACAGATTCTTCCTTATATTCCAGTTAGTTAATCTTTCATTCTTCCTTTTTCTTGCTCTGTTAGATTAAAATTATGTTCTTGTCACATAATTAACCATTTCTTATGCTCATTGAGATTAGCGTTTCTGTTTTGATCAAACTCATCCATTTTAGGTGTCCATGTATGTAGATTGATATATACATTGCCATATTTTTTTTCTACCTGGTAGAACATTATCAAATATATTTGTGTATATTCCCTCCTCAAAACATATTCATCAATATGAATATGCTGAATATATGCTGAATCAATTGAACTCAGGTGCCTTCTTTAATTAGATCTAATTCATCTAAATTACACCTCCTCAGAGTATATCTTAATTCCTTATAATGCTGGACTAGCAAAAAAAGATTTCTCGTAAGGTTGGGTAAAAACAAGTAAATAGATGTACCGCCATGTTGTGGGTTTTTTGCCTATAAGCAAGGCAGTTGTCATTCATATCAGAGGTTTCTCTGGGTACATGTTTCTCTTTCAGCCAGGAGGGATTTTTACTTAGGACAATTAAGATAATTACAGCAGGCTCTGTCTTATCTGTAAACCCACAACACTTTTTTTTACATTCAATGAATGTTGTCAATTGAGACAAGGATGGCAAATAATATTGCTCATTGTGGTACAAAGGACATAAAAAACAGGTGGGCAAACTGCAGGCCCTATTTCCCTTCCCACAAGACATTTGAACATTGCCTATGATGCTGGCCACCACCTCATTCACCTCTATTCCAATAATGCAACATCTGTAGGGAAAAAAGCAGGGGGAGGGGCAGAATTGAGCGCATCATCAGTTTAGACTCATTGTGTTCCCACAGGCAGACCAAGCCCAATCCTTCCTGAATTCCTTTGACCCTTATCTGGTGCCAATTTAGTGTTGAGTTGACCAGATTCTTGTGTAAAGGCTTAAATATGTTATGCTGCAACCTACATGATCCTTTCCAGCTGAAAACATCACCTTTAAAGTGACCCTCCAGTTCTAAATTATTCAAGGTAGTCATGTGAGTTGAAACCTTGATCCCTGTGTTGTAGAACAGTCTTTCTCCTGGAAGTTAAATTTGCCCCAAATTAGAACAGAGTTGAAGTTTTGATGAACTTTTTCAATTAGTTGGGTAACATCAGTGGAACTTTGGGTATCCTCCATTCCTCTGGGCCTTTAAAAATTTTATGACATTTATTATAGACATTCTATAGCAGTGGTTCTCAACCTTTTTAATGCCGCGACCCCCAATCAGTCGTAAGTTGAGGACTACTCAATCGGTCATAAGTTGAGGACTACTCTACTGGTGCAGCACCGTTTGCAGAATGGGACTTTTGGCTGGCTCAGCAAGGCAGAGACAGCCTGGACAATTCCTATTGGCTTTTGAAAGCCAATAGAATTAGACTTTATTCAAGAGAGTTTATTCTATTGGCTTTCAAAAGCCAATAGAATCAAAGGGAGTAGCACAGCTAAGGAAAAGGGGGAAAAAATGGCGGACTGCGTTGTTTGGCGACCCCGGTGAAATGGTCGTTTGACCCCAAATGGGGTCCCAACCCACAGGTTGAGAACCACTGTTCTATAGTCATGTACACTGTGGAGAGTCATAGGATTAGGTTAGGATAAACTTCTAAGAAACAAATAATAAACAAGGAATGCATGAAGATTTTTTACCAGACAATGCCACAGCCCTTTTCAGGTGTTTTGCTAATAAACTTATTCAAACCTGTGAATGCTTTTGTCACGGGCTGGTTGAGAATTATGGGTATTGGAATGCAATCCTTCAGGAGGGTACAAGGTAGGGGAAAGACTACTCTCAAGAGAGCATAGGAAACTGTCCAAACTAAGAACAATGGTCTAATAGGTTAGAAAGATGAATACTGTAAGCACCCAAGCGTTCCAGAGAGGAATGGCTGAAGACCCCAAAAGCTTAATCCTATTATCATAAAGACAGTTTAAGCAGAGATAGATTCCTAGAGGCTCTCGGGATTAGCCAGTTGATTTTTTTCTGATTATCATTTCAAAGTGCAATGAATAACTTCATTCTAGGCTATATTATGAAGGGGTTTTTTTTTGGGGGGGGGGAAACCATTGCTTTCCAGTTCTAATCCTAAGGAAAGAATGGCAAGGTCAGGGTCCAGGCTTCGGCTTCATAAATCTCTCTATAAATTCAGCTGGCACTCAGTTGAGGCTGCAGTGGGAGAGTCAAGGATGAGGCTCAGCCAGATAAGTTATTGTTATTGCCCTTACAAGACATGGCCATAACAAAGAGTACCTATTACTGCACTGTACAGCCATCCAGCCTCAGCATTTAAATTTCACATCTCTTGCGCTTGCTCTAATGTGGTAACAGATTTTGCTCCTTATTTGACAACACTGAAGTGGAGGCCACCTGCACTTCATTTTGATAATGGTCCTGTCAGGTCTCTGACTGTTTGTTTCCATCCTTTCGACAACTTTAGCCATGTAGTCCTCCTTTTTATTTAAAAGTCTCCTTTATGTTACTTTGAAGAAGCCCAGCTGACTCATTCCAAATAAATAAATCTTAACTTGCAAATTTCTGTTTGCAGTTTTAATGCTGATTAGATAGCAATAAATTGAAACCATTTCAGTGCCATTGATCTTTCATCCTCGTCCCCCACCCCAAAAATGGGTGACTGTATATTTGGATAGTTCCTTTAAACCTTTAGACTATTCTGCTGAAATCTGTGGTTACCATGTCTTATAATTGGAGGAAACATATACTATGTCTCCTCCCCCAGGACAGCAAAACTGATTAAAAGGATGAGAGTAACTAGCAAAAATGCTATTCAAACAGAATCCCTTTGAGACTCCGCAAAGGCAATAATCCACCCAGAAACACACTGTGCAAATGTTATTGCACAAAACGTTGTTTCGTTGCCGCCACCTACAGAGGCAAAACAATGGGTTTTAGGCAGGGGAGAGAGAGAGAGAGAAAGAGACCCTGAGGTTTGCTTAAATATTGGATTATTGGTTCCCCCCCCCTCATATTAAGGAAAGTTTTTGTGTCTTTTGCTCCCCTGCAGGTTTCAAATCTAAAGGTGTGACTGAAATTATCAAAGAAATTGTAAAAGAGCAATTTAAAGCCTTCCAAAATGACATGCAAGAGACAGTGGCTCAGATTTTCAAGATCACATCTGATCTCTCTGAAGACCTTGAGAATACAAAAGGCTTGGTCAAAAGTTTGAATAAATCCTGCCAGAGATTTGCCCTTGATATTGAAAATAGACCTACAAAGGTAGAAATACTAGACATTCGAACCCAGATCTTGCATATTGAAGAAGATATAAGCTTTACATGTGAGAAGCCAATCAAAGAACTGCAAGAAAAGCAGAGATCTTTGGAAACTGACCTAGAGCATCAAAGCTCAAAGAGTGATATTTACTATGACTCTCTGAACACAACTCTTACACAAATGAAAGAAGCACACGAACAACTGCTATCAGCTGAACGAAGCTCAGTCCAGAATGTACCCATAGCTGCTGAATCAATGAGTGATAATCTTACAAATTTCATGACAAATTTACAGGAGAAAATGAGAACCCAGAACCTGATGGTTTTGCAGCTGTACGATGATCTCAGAATCCAAGATAACAAGATCAATAATCTTACCATCTCATTTGAAATCCAGAGACATGATCTACAAGGTAGATGTGATAACATATTGTCCCAGTGCAGAAGTGATATCCAAATGCAAATAAGTGGTGTGGAAGGGGTTATTCATTCCTTAAATAAATCTGTGGAGAATCTCATGTTTCCCTTGGATGATAAGATAGAGAAAATGAATGAACAAATTAATGATCTCTGCTATGATATGGAGATTCTTCAGCCCTTGATTGAACAAGGAGTTCCTTTCAGCCTTACATCAGAGGATGAGTTGCGTCTTGAAACAGATACTATTAGCAGAAAACTGGAGAACTTAACTAGTGTTGTGACAGCGCTGAACTTCACCATTGAGAAACTCCACAAAAATCAGAAGGAACTTAAAAATGAAGCTCAGGATCTTGATGAAATTTCTCAGAGGCGTATCGATGAATGTTTTGTTTTAATGGAGGATGGATTAAACAAAACCATGATGGTTATCAACAGTGCTATTGATTCCATCCAAGATAACTATGTACTCAAAGAATCCCTGAATACCTGGAAAAATGAGACCGAAGCTTGCTGTGATCATGGGGAGAAGATGGAAAATATGTTGATGTTAATACCACAATTTCAAAAGATGAATGAATCCCTTCAGATACTAGTCAACCAAAATGAGAAACCCAAAAGAATTTGGCCCCCTGTGGAATCTTCATTTGGTGAGCAGAACATCCATCACCTCAGCAGAGGTCACCCTAACGCAAATACCACATTATTAAATGTTCAAGAGCACAAGCAAGACACTGGTCACCCGGATGAGAAAATATTGCTCTCCAGCAATGAATATAATGACCATGAAATGCGGCTGCAGGCTGTGGAGGCAAAAGTCATCAAATTCTTGGCAAACAATTGTGTCTCAGTAAGGAACGTGAAAGCAGCTGCCACGGAAAATGAGAAAGCCATCTCTGTTCAGCTTCAGACCTTCAATTCCAGAATCAGGGCTCTTGAAGCCAAAAGCATCCGCTTATCGCTGAGCATCCCTGTCTTAAACAAGACAGCCAATGAAGCAAGGAACTTGTGTCAGGGTGTCTCTGGAACCATTAAAGAAATGAATGCCAGCATTCCCAAACTGATGCCAAGTGTTCATTCAGAGGGCATATTGTTTCAGAAAGGCTTCCAAGAGCTCACCGATGCCATGGTTGAGGCCAAAACAGAAGCACTTCTAGCCAATCTAACCTTGTATGTAGACAAGTCCCTAGAAGAGGCAGTAGACACTATAACCAAACGGTTAAAGGCAACTGTTACAGTCCCGAAGAAGACATTACCAGGGAAAAAGACTGCTGTGAACGCCGCTACAAATCAGGCTGGGAGAAGTCAGAGAAACACTGAATCTGCTTTAGAAACAGGTAATGCCTTTTAATATTACCACTCTTATTGGTATCATCTGAAATGTTCAATAGATGTATTTCCTTTATTCATAATGTTTAAATGCAATACAGTTGTGATTTATTTTTTTGTAAAAATCTCATTTTTAAGGGAAAATGACATTCTGTACATGAGTATATTGTATATTTATGTTCTTAAAAAAAAACCTAAGCCCATGGCACCAAATATTAATTTCAACTGAACACCAAACTATTTAGCAGAGATTGTTTTGATTTCTTTTGTCTTACTGACTAGATTCAAATGTTGGGTTAAATTATAATTTGTCTGAATATGTTTTACTGAATTGGCTGAGTTTACATCATATCCCTTGCCAAAATCAAACAAACCACCTTATGGTTATCACGATCATTGTGGCTTTATATATTTGAACCTAGCTGCCATGTAGAATTATTTTTCTCGAACCAAATCTGTTGGAATTACATTTTCTAAAACTCCCAAGCTGTGAGAGTATGAATTCTGGGGATTTTCTCTCCAAGCCTATAGGGCAGGGATAGGCAACCTTGGCTCTTTGATGACTCGTGGACTTCAACTCCCAGAATTCCTGAGCCAGCATGGCTCAGCTTGGAAACCTCTCTCTTTCCCCTCAGCATGGCTGGCTCAGGAATTCTGGGAGTTGAAGTCCACGAGTCATAAAAGAGCCAAGGTTGCCTACGCCTATTATAGGGCAGTAGGCTTTGAAATAAAAAGAAATATAGAAATCATAGAAATAAAAAAATAGATGCTGCGGAAAGCAAACATATTAGCAAGAGGAACATTTCCATATTCCAGTTTTGGTCACCACGTTTGGTCACCACGATGTAAAAAAAATGCTGAGCCTCTAGAAAGAGTACAGAAAAGAACAACAAAGATGATTAGGGGACTGGAGGCTAAAGCATATAAGGAACGGTTGCTGGAATTAGGTATGTCTAGTTTAACAAAAAGAAGAACAAGGGGGGACATGGTAGCAATGTTCCAGTATCTCAGGGGCTGCCACAAAAAGAGGGAGTCAAGCTATTTTCCAAAGCGCCTGAAGGCAGGACAAGAAGCAATGGATGGAAGCTAAACAAGAAGAGAAGCAACCTAGAACTAAGGAGAAACTTCCTGACAGTTAGAACAATTAACCAGTGGAACAACCTGCCTCCAGAAATGGTGAATGCTCCAACACTGGAGGTTTTTAAGAAGAGACTGGACGGTCATCTGTCTGAAATGGTATAGGGTTTCCTGCCTGAGCAGGGGGTTGGACCAGATGACCTCCTAGGTCCCTTTCAACTTTGTTGTTGCTGTTGTTGTTGTTGTTGTTATTATTATATGATAGCTTTCTCAAATCTGGTCTTCTTCAGATTTGTTGAGATTGCAACTCTCAAAATCTCTGAGCCAATTTGATAAATGGCCATACTAGCTGTGGGTTGTGAGGGAAGGTTATTGTATGCTATTTTCAGCCACTTGTGTTAGAAAGTTTTCCACATGTCTATTAAATATGTTTTGTGTCTACAGATTTTAATTTTCCTGATCTGAGGAGAATTGTTGGACTAAGGCAGGGGTAGGGAACCTTGGCCCTTTTATGACTTATGGACTTCAACTCCCAGAATTCCTGAGCCAGCCATGCTCAGGAATTCTGGGAGTTGAAGTCCACCAGTCTTAAAGGGGGCGGAGTTTCCCACTTCTGGGCTAAGGGCTTGTCATGTGATCTTCCCGAGCTTCTCAGGAATATTTGCTTAGCTCTAAAACTGAGCTAAAATTATAGTCCTCGATTTATGACCACAGTTGATCCCAAAATTTATGTTGCTAAGAGAGACATTTGTCAAGTGAATTTTGCCCCATTTTACAACCTTTCTTACCACCATCATTAAGTGAATCACTGCAGTTAAGTTAATAGCACAGTTGTTAAACGATTCTGGCTTCCCCACTGATTTTGCCTGCAGAAGGTCGCAAAAGGGGTCACATGACCCTGGGATACTGCAACCATCATAAATATGAGTCAGTGGACAAGTGTCTGAATTTTATTCATGTGACGCGGGGATGCTGCAATGGCTGTAAGGGTGAAAAATGATCACAAGTGACTTTTTCGGTGCCATTTTAACTTCAAACGGTCACTAAATGAACTGTTGTAAGTCGAGGACTACTTTTATGAGACAATGGGGATAAAAAAAAATCTAAAATCAACCAAAACAGAAGAGATGAGCATAGAATCAATGTACCATAAGGTGAAGCTAAACACTTTTATCAGAATGAACGCTTGGTGACCATATCTTGCCTTCTTAGCAATTATATGGAAATGATCTGTTTTGATCAATCTAACATAGGGCCACCAGAATGCAGGTCAATTTAAAACTTATGAGAAAAAAAAGCAGAAACTTCCTGGAGATAAGACTGGAATTAGTAGAATACGTATAAAGTATAGCATAAAGTCCCAGGTTTTCTTTGTGAGGAAATCAGCATTGTTCCTGACATTATCAGTGGAATAATGACTATATAACTGAGACTCCATGCAGGTATGGCAAAAAATTTTATAAAGTCCCCTAGCAAAAAAAATAATAATATAAGACAGCTACAGGATTCCTCCAAAGACAAGACCCATATTATTTTAAATTATCTTTTTAAAAAATGAATTTGAAAAAACAGAATTACTTCCATGCACGGTAGGGTGCATTGGTGAACAGCAAAGGCATTTTCATTCTTTTTTATGCATTGTTGTCTTCTATTAATAATTTAAATTTTAAATATTAAACTTTAATAAATTAATAGCATATTAAATCAATCAATCAACTTCCATTCCTTTAATCTCAGAGCACTGTTCAGAGAATACCTACATTCAAGTGCTTACAGTTTCTCTGACAATTAACCACACAAAAACTTTAAAGTCAATTTGGGCTTCAACAATATTCAACTTTATTTCATATCTAGCTGCTTAATTTCTTGGAAGCATCTTTTCTGCAGCAGGTAAAAACAGTAGAGGTCAGTAGTTGTATGAATGAAGTACATACAGCATCTCATTTTTGCAAACTTTATCTCATCTTTCCATGAAGGTAGTTCATGAAGAAACAGCATGAATATGACAAAGATGATTTCAAAGAGAGCAGGAAAAGTGGATGGTTTCAATACATGAATTTCTATTGAACCATTAATCTAGCTACCCTTATATTACTTGTGCAATTCTGGAAAACTCCCTTAAGATTGATTTTATCTAGTGCACTAATTCCACCACAAACAAACTCTTGGTGGGATTATCTTGGTGGAATATGGATGAGTCTGGACCTTCTTCCGTTGATGATTTATGCTTATTGGAAAGGTCACTCTAGAGTTTTCATTCATCCATAAGATATGGGGCTGAAAGCAAAAAAACAAGTCATTTTCTATAGGGTGCCTCTGAGTGACTTATATAGAAAGACACAAGATTATAAGTCTGTTAAACACAATGGAAGGAAAACAATCCTTGTTATATGTTAGGTTCTGGAGATTTAGATGTCCTCCTCTCCCCCACCCCCCAATCTCCAGGCTCCACCTCCTGTATTGATAAACACCTCTGTTAGATTACAGGTAGTCCTTGACGTACAACCATATTGGAGCCTCATTATGGTCATATGTTGTGATAGTCATAAAATGGGTTGGTGATTTTATGGATTTTTTTTTATGGTTGTCCCATGCTTATGAAGTGAATCCAAGTTGTTAGGCAAATGCCATGGTCATTAAACGAACCAAGGATTTCACTACTGGTCTGGTTTTGTTGAAAACTGGATGTAAGTGACAGTTTTCTGCAAAACCATCATAAAATGTAGTCTGTGACAATGGGACACTGCAGATAACCATAAATGTGGCCATGTTGCCAAGCAGGTAGAGTTTGATCACATGACTGCAGAGGTGGCCCAACTATTGGACCTTTAAATCCAGGTCATAATTTCCTTTTTAGGAAGTTGGTAGTAATTACACTTGTTAAGTGACCAGTCTTAAGTAAAGCACTACCTACAGTATATATGCATTTAGTTAAGGACTGAGCCTCAGAAATCCAGTATCTGAGTGATGTATTTTAAACATAAATTGTAACATATGTTATTTTAGTCATCAAAGTTCCACTGTTGCTTTATTGTTTATTAAACACAATAAAATTACTTACATAATTTTAGAAAACTAATAAATCCCTAATATTAATAAACACACTAACACTGTGTTTTAACACAATTAAAACACCAAGTGCAAAGTGCATGTAGAGAGGTGCCTCTCTACATGCACTTTGCACTTTGGGTTTTAATTGCAAGAAATTGAGCATAATTCTAATTTAATCTGACTCTTCATGCTTCAGCTTTGCATATTTGGTGCAGTCGGGTGGGAGATTGATGCAAGGGCGTGTTTGTTTTTGTTGATTGTAATTTGCACAGAGGAAAATGGAGACAAACAGCACTTTCTCATAGGGAATGGAGTGGCTACAACAGATTCCTGAAACAGCCTCTTTGAATTAGAGAGGGAGATATAGTATATGTCCTTTTGTGGATTCAGTCCTTAAGCAATTGGCCCTTCTTGGAACAAAAATAGACCACAATATCTGTCACTGTCAATATTTGTGGTCCTAATTAGATCACTGAGAAGGTAGGAATACAAGCTGTGCTATATGGTGTAGCAATGGTACCGAGGCACACATGCATGATCAGAGCCTTGAACAGAATTATTTTGGAGCTTTATGAGAATTTCTTATCAGGTAGGAAAAATAAGGCTTAGACGTGACAATGATAAACAAGACCATGTTTCTCTCTGTTGTAAACAGGTTGAGGATGAAATTTGGAATAAAGATAGCTGAAGATTGTTTTTAAACCTCTATTCATAGAATCAGCATGTCGAATTAGCATTGCAGGGCTGCTGGCCATGGTGCTGAAAGTGATGTATTGATATAGCACAGGGGTCTTCAAACTTGGCCCTTTTATAACTTGTGGACTTCAACTCCCAGAATTCCTCAGCAAGTGTGCATGGCGGCTGAGGAATTCTGGGACTTGAAGTCCACAAGTCATAAAAGGGCTAAGTTTGAAGACCCCTGACATCTTTTGTCCCTTCCAAAGTTCAGTCATTGCTCAGTCATGAAGACCATCAGGATTATCCCAGTTTTGATTTGCATTGTTGCCTCCTCATGGCAGTGATGAGATCAGAAGGCATTGTTCTCTTATTGTAAGATTACAAAAGGTGAGCTTTGGGGGAGTAGGTCAACACAGTGCACTGTTTCACCAAAGTAGCAAACTTACTTCTGAATTTGCTAGCAACAGTATCATCATATGAGGTTCTAATACAATAAAATTTCCTGCATCTACAATTCTTTTTTGGTTTTCCTATGCATGTTTCATTCTGATACTGCAAACTTCTGCTGACACATTTCCTCTGCTACACAGAGGAGGTCTTAGATATCAAATATTCTTGTTTGCACTTATGCCATATGTGCTAAAAGTGTGTATAGATTGAATTCTTCCTTGTAGAGAACCCACTGAACAATAGTTTTAATTACTGAAGATAAAGAATTTAATCTCTATCCATCCATTATCTATCTATCTATCTATCTATCTATCTATCTATCTATCTATCTATCTATCTATCATCCGTCTATCTATCATCTGTCTATCATTTATCTATCTGTTGATCATATATCATCTATTTGTCTATCATCTATTGGGAGAGTGGGAGAAAAACAGAGAGACACTTTGATCTAATGATTAAGGTATCAGGCTAGAAAGCAGGAGATGGTGAGTTGAAGTCTCTCCTTAGCCATGAAAGCCAGCTGGGTGATTTATTTATTTATTTATGAGACTTATATACCGCTTTAAGTGCAAGCACTCTCTAAGCGGTGTACACCAGTAAGCAATGTATATATATATTTACATTGCCCCCAACAATCTGGGTCCTCATTTTACCTACCCTGGAAGGATGGAAGGCTGAGTCAACCTTGAGCTGGTGAGATTTGAACCGCTGACCCTGCTGAACACAGTCAGCTAAAGTGGCCTGCAGTACTGCACTCTAACTACTGCGCCACCTCGGCTCATGATCTTGGGTCAGTCCCTCTCTCTCAGCCCAATCCACCTCACAGAGTTGCTGTTGTGGGAAAAATAGGATGAAGAAAGTGTATTGGATATGTTCAACACCTTGAGTTACTTATAAAAATAATAAACGCAGGATTTCATGTTGTAGTTGGCTGATAGATCCCACCTCCTCTCCACCTATCTTCCTCCCTTCCTCCCTCCCTCCCTCCCTCCCTCCCTCCCTCCCTATCTTTTAGCTATTGTATTTTGTATTTTTATAGTTCTTTAGTATTCTATTTATATAGCTTTTTTAAAAAAATATTGTAAGCCAGACTTACACTGCAGTAAGAATATATGTATATCTATATGTATACAGTATGTATACACAAATAGAAACACACAGAGACACACTGACATTCACACAGACACAGACATAAACACACTGTATATATGCCAGAACTAGTCTTGGGTATACTGTAGTATATGGGACATTGTTTTGTGTTTTCCTCTTTATTTGCAAATCCTATAAATAAAGCCAAGTAAGATAGCATTTCCTCTTGTGTTCCTGACATTTGAACTCCACTAGTACATTGCTTTGTCCTGAACATTATTGTTATGATCAATGGAATGCAATGCTCGTTGGAAGCAAGAGATAAAGAATGAGTGAATGATTATTTAAGACACACAAAAACTTCTCAGTGTGTTTCAGGCTGCAAACCTCATCTATCTAACTTTAGAAGGGGAAGGTGGACTCACACAAAGCTTTGCATTTAGCCTAGGAAGTTCATATTCATCACTGTTGAAGTGCTATAATTGGACTGCAAATAAAAATAGCTCAGAGTAGCAATGAAGTGCCTGTGAAAAGAGGCAATTCATACATCTGCCAGCAGTCAGCACTCATTCTGAAAACCCTTTTCATCTCCCAAATTCATCTACCTACCTTTTGAGCATATCTGGACTATTCATTCAATACTTGGAGGCTAACCTGTCTGGAAATATTGTTGCATATTCTGTTATTATTATTTAGAAACCTTAAGTGATAAATTTGTTGTATATTCTCTCATAATTCAACTCAGTTCAATTATGTACCACAGTGCTAGAGAACAATGATTTCTAGAGTCTAATTCAAGGGGGATCTGGTTGCATCTGAGTCTTCAATTTATATTGTATAGGTAATAGAATCAAGGAAGTATCCTATATCCAGATGTATCAATGCAAGCTGCATGGAGGAATTATTAGGATTTGTTTATGAAATGTCTACATTTTTTTAGATGTTGTAGGATGGTTTTAAAAATGATCCAAGTTGTACCCTTGCACCTATGAGGAAAAAGTAGAAAGACAATGCAGAGAAGAGAGGAAAACAAATAAATTCACATTGCCCAAATTCCCAGTGATATAGGTGATAAATTGATGCAAAGAAGGCAGTTCTTAAAAAGGGGCATCAAACAGTGTATGTAGAGATGAAGAATTGATTGTAAAAAGTGGAATAATCTGATAAGAATGTATATACTGGAATGTCACGTTAAATCCAATGTTTGTTTGTTTTTAACTGTATTATAAATAAAATTTGTAAAAAAAAAAGAAATCTTTCTCATTGTAGAATGGCTACTAACTACAGATAATATATTATAGTGCTGTTTAAAGAAAAGCATCAAGTTATTATAGGTTGTGAAGTGATAGGTTGAACCCTTCTTTTTGTAGAGACAGCTTTCAGTATGAAAGGTATTTTAACTTCACTGTCATCCTCTTCCTGCAATCTATAATGGAGCTAAAAACAGCTACATACCCTGATTTTGTTGTACTTATAGAGTTTATTCTTTGGCATATTCCTATATACAAAATGCTTTGTGGCATCTTGCAGAATATTCAAAATGCCTTCAGGTGCTTGTTCTATTTCACTAGTATTAACATTGTTAATGTATACCTGCCCAACTGGTATTTCAGACATCAAAATAGAGACATGTTTATGTAATAACTCTAGCCTCTTAGCAGATGCTGCTTGTTATATTGCTAAAGGCTATATTGGTCTGTTATATTGAATGTCTTTGCAATAACTTGTCTTACTTTAAAAGCCAAGAAGGCATTATGTTCTGGTGTAGTTATTACAGCAATATTTCTCAACCTTGCAACTTTAAATGGGTGGATTACCTCCCAGAATCTCCAACCAGTATGCTGGCAGAATTCTGAGAACTGAAATCCATCTATCTTGAAATTTGCCAGCATTGAGAAATATTGAATTACAGTGTCAGGCTAGAGTTACAGAGGCCTGAATTCCAGTCCATTATCAATCCTTCTGCTCACTAATAATTTAATTTACTTGCTTTCTCAGCATAGATTTACATAGGCAAGTTGTGGGGAAATAAGCTGAGATGGGAAGCCATGTACTGTACACTGTATACTGTCCAGTATTGAGCCATGGTGGTGCAATGGTTAGAACAGAGGTCCTCAACCTTTGGGACACCAGGGACCAGTTCCATGGAGAGAAGTTTTTCCATGGACCGAAGGGGGCATGATTTTTGTGTGCAGATGGGGTTTTGCTTGTTTGTGTGGACCAGTTGCTGGCATGCTGTTGCCCAGTACTGGTCCATGGACTGGGGGTTGGGGACCCCTGGGTTAGAATGAAGCATTTCAGGGTAACTCACTGTTCATTGACATTTGTTCAATTCTGACTGACTCAAGGTTGACTCTGGCTTCTATCCTTCTGAGGTCAGTAAAATGAGGACCCAGATTGTTGAGGGCAATATGCTGACTCTGTAAACCACTTAGAGAGGGCTGTAAAGCACTAGGAAGTGGTATATAAATGTAAGTGCTATTGCCCTGAATATTTTTGGAAGAAGGTGGGTCATAAATATAATGATTGATATTCCCCAGTATGATAGTGTTTATATATTGCATGCATTCTGCTATAGGATGGTCTACCAAAATTTTAAGAAGATTTAAATGTGCAGTTAATTCCTAAAGACAAAATTTTGGCCAAGGACAAACATTATTCTGTAGGGACTGTTTCTCAATTTTGGCTGCTTGAAGATATATGAATTTCTATACCCAGAATTCCCTGGCCAGTCCACACATCTTCAAATGGTCAAGGCTGAAAAACACTGTAATAGGGAGGTTTTTCACCAAAAGTTTCTATTTTGATGATAAAAGGACAGGCTTCCATTATTCTTATACTATTAATCAACCTTCACAATATCCAGGTTTGTTCCAGTCCAAAAATCCTTGGGAAATCACAGCTCAGATTCTCAACTATAAAATGGGAACTGGATTGTAAAGCACTAAAAGGTCTTGTATTGATGAATGAAATGTTACTTGACAGTATATCCAGGCACGCAGAGTTGGGCTGAGTACATCCCATTCACTTGAGATTTGCAAAAATGATGACTGATTAGCCAGTTGAGTCCCAATATCATCTATGCCACTGAAGAATGTCTGATGAAATCCCCCCACGGCAAATAACATTAGGGAGAACAAATACACTGAGCCTGAAAACAGCATAATTTATATGCAAATAAATAATGGTGGCTGCCTTTCTTCTTTTATCATTCTTAACTAGGAATGGTAGAGAAAAATTCTGTTCATTTCTCTAGTCCAAATGAACCGGCCTAATTTGCACTTTCCAGACAAATATTGTATATATTAGGCTCTTTCCATCAGCCCCATCAATCCAGTAATTTAGTTGTAAAATGTAAGGGTCATCTTAGATTTTCTGAGGGTATGACAATTTGAAGATTAGTTTCTTTTCCTGTATCATATTTGAGGGTGAAGAGGTTTGTCTCAAATTTAGGTTTTTTTTCCTTTCAGGTGACTATGGATATAATGTATGACTGGGAATTGTTAACTTTTACAGTGGATTAGTAAATTTTGAGATGGATGTCTATGCTCTAACCTTGATTACTAGGGAAAAGGATTAACAGATTAAGGCAGGGGTGTCAAACTCACCGCGTCACGTGACATATCACGGCTTTTTTCCCCTTGCCAGAGCTGGGGTGGGCGTGGCTTCTGCGTGACTCATTCGGCCTCTGGGCCGGCAGTTTGACACCCCTGGGCTAAGGCAAAGCTCCACCTCCTTTCCACCTGGATTTTGCTTCCTTCCTTCCCATCTTTTTTATAAAGTTTTAAATAGACTTTAGTGTTAATACTAATTTAGTATTTCATCTTGTTGCTTTTAATGGTTATAAGCCACCATTTCTAGGTAAGATGAATGGCATATGTTTAATAAATAAATAAATAAAAACCAAAAAATGCATGCATGTATGTTGGGTAAAACTACAGATAGTGGTATATATATTAGCGAAGCAAGACATGAATTCTGCAAAAGTTTGGACTCAACTTATAGAAAACCGACATGATTTTGATTTATTAAAGGGGATATTGTATTATTAAGTAGATGATTTAATATGGTGGAAAATAGATAACACTGAGAAAATAGAATAAGATTATATTCAAATAGATAAAATATGTATTTTTTTATGAATTGAGATAAGGGAAATTTTGGTTACCTAAGGCTTGAAAATTATAAATATCAAAGGTTAAATTGGGATATTGATGAGAAACTAAAAATTGGGTAAAAATTAATAACAGGATATGGATTGTTTATGAAGATTGAATGTAATTAAGATATGTATAAGCTAAAAATTTATTGATAAATGTAATAATGATGTTTTTATTTAGTTGATATAATAAGAACTCTACTAGTTTGAATTCGAGACACTAAATGTTAAGGAAAAAAGAGAGGAAATACTTGATGTTGCAACTTGAGATTTGTACTAAAGATTTTGTTATTGAACTATTGATTAACCCAGTCACCACGTTGCTTTTTAAATACTTAAATGTAAAATTGGAAAATTAATAAAATATTATTTTAAAAAAAAAGAAAACTAACATGGATTGCAAAGGAAACGATGAAGTCATTCATCCCTATCAAGTTGGTGGAGAGATGACAGAAATCAGGGACTACAGATATATTAACTTTAATTTTGGGTGCTACTATTCACGCTTTCTCATTTTCAATCCAGGGGATTATCTGAGCTGTAGTAGCTCCCCGTGTCAAAATGGCGGGACCTGTGTCAATGAAAGGAAGGGCTTCGTCTGTGCTTGTCGCTATCCCTTTGGAGGAGCCAACTGCAGCGCCAAGATGACGGAGGAAAATGCTGCAGCCATAGGTGAGCATATGCAAAACATACTGCACCTGTTTCAGAATAACAGAATGACAGACTTGGAAGGGACCTTGGAGGTCTTCTAGTCCAATCCCCTGCTCAAGCAGGAGACACTGTAGCATTTCAGACAAAGGGCTGTCCAGTCTCTTTTTAAAAGCCTTCAGTGATGTTTCCAACTTCTCCAGCTATTGGCCAGAGACTGAAGGGAGGAGAACAAGATGCCCCACTTAATGGTGAAGATTTGTTGTTGTTGTTAATTGCGAAGTCGTGTCTGACCCATCGCGACCCCATGAACAACGTTCTTCCAGGTCTTCCTGTCCTCTACCATCTTCTGGAGTCCATTTAAGTTCACACCTACTGCTTCAGTGACTCCATCCAGCCATCTCATTCTCTGTCGTCCCATTCTTCTATTGCCCTCAATCTTTCCCAGCATTAGGCCCTTCTCCAGTGAGTCCTTCCTTCTCATTAGGTGGCCAAAGTATTTGAGTTTCAACTTCAGGATCTGGCCTTCTAAAGAACAGTCGGGGTTGATCTCTTCTAGGACTGATCGGTTTGAATGCCTTGCAGTCCAAGGGACTCACAGGAGTCTTCTCCAGCACCATAGTTCAAAGGCCTCAATTCTTTGGCGCTCAGCCTTTCTTATGGTCCAAATTTCACAGCCATACATTGCAACTGGGAAGACCATGACCTTGATTATATGTACTTTTTTGGGCAGGGTGATGTCTCTGCTTTTTAGTATGCTGTCTAGATTTGCCATAGCATTCCTCCCCAGGAGCAAGCATCTTTTAATTTCTTGGCTGCAGTCCCCATCTGAGGTGATCAATGGTGAAGATATTTATTATATAATGAGAGCCTATAACCCTCCAAACATATAATCCTCCAAACATATGAAATTTAATAAATAACTAGCAGGTCTCTGATAGATCAAACAAGATGGCATTTAGTCAAGTAGCCCAGTCATAAATAGGTAAACTGAGAACAGGACAGCACTTTTCTAAAGCTATGAAATTGCATGATTGGGAAAATGAATGCACAGCTAAGGTTGCACACATGGGCTGCATTTCAAACTTCTACTTCAGGAAAATTGGTCTGGGTCTAGTGGGACAGTGTGAGATAATAGTTAAGGCAGGGTTTCCAAACTTAGTATTGTCATGAATATCCTATAAAGCAGTGATGGCGAACCTTTTAGAGACCGAGTGCCCAAACTGCAACCCAAAACCCACTTATGCATCATCGGGTGCCAGGTGGGTGTGGCCCATTGGGTGGACGTGGCTGCGGTGGTAACAGCAGACTGGGTGGGACTAAAAAGTTCAATCAATCAATTCCAACTTTGCAAAATCTTTTTTTTTCTGCGAGAAGTTGAAATTGACTGATTGATTGAACATTTTTTTTTGTACATGGCGGTGGAGGCCTAAAGCTTTTTTTTTTTATGAAACCCAGCTGAAGGCCTAGGACTGAGGCAATGGTGCACGTGCCCACAGAGAGGGCTCTGAGTGCTGCCTCTAGCACCCATGCCATAGGTTCGCACCACTGCTATAAAGTCATTGTGTTTTCTTATGGCCAGTTCCAAAGCTTGGCACTGTGCTTTCTTCCTGGATCTGAGGAGGTGTTTCTGACCAGGCTGGATCCTGGACCTCTTATCTTTATAAGACATAAGATTCCTTCCTTCCTTCCTTCCTTCCTTCCTTCCTTCCTTCCTTCCTTCCTTCCTTCCTTCCTTCCTTCCTTCCTTCCTTCCTTCCTTCCTTCCTTCCCTCTGCCAATAATTTGCTTTGGGTTGCAGTGTTCTGTTCCACTCCCCACCCCCCACCTCCCCATTCATTTCCCATGTAGAATAATATATCCAGGATGAATGGGAAACTGGCTGGGCTATGCTATACTTTTCCTCCCCATTGGCCATGTGTCAACTAAAGCTGAGACCCTTGCATTTCTGGGAGACAGAGCCTTGCAAGGCCCTCATTCCCTGACCTCCGAAACATCATAGTAAGTTGGTCAGAAATTGCTGGCCCCTCTCAGATATGTTTACAACTGCCCAGGGGGACATGAACCACAGATTAAGATTCTAGACTAGGACTGAAGAGACCCAAGATGAAGTCAACCTTCAGCCATCAAAACTCACTAGGTGACTTTGCTGAGGGGTTAACAATGGAAAAACAGCAAGAGGCTGTTTTGGGTTTGTGCAGGAAAGATGGAAGTAAATCAAAGCCAGCTCACTCCAGCCTGGTAGAAAGAACCAGGACAAAAATAAATTTTATTTTAGCTTACATTTAGATTTCATTAAAAAGTGCCATATGAATATTACCCATGCCTTCAATAATTAACTTATTTATTTATTTATGAGACTTATATACCGCTTTAAGTGCAAGCACTCTTTAAGCGGTGTACACCAGTAAGCAATGTGTATATATACATATTTACATTGCCCCCAACAATCTGGGTCCTCATTTTACCTACCCCGGAAGGATGGAAGGCTGAGTCAACCTTGAACCGGTGAGATTTGAACCGCTGACCTGCTGAACACAGTCAGCTAAAGTGGCCTGCAGTACTGCACTCTAACTTCCCATTTAGTTGGGCTTCCCAAGATGTGGAAGTTCTGCATTTAGCCTGGAGTCTCAGGTTAGGGCCTTTGATCCGAGCATTGTATATAGGACTGCATTTATATTTGTCCATGTCCTAAAGCATTCAGGTGGTTTCATGCATTGCTTGGGGCTCAGCTGGTAACTCTAGAGAAGCTCCAGAGTGAAGGAACTATAGAAAAATTCTTTTGGTGAGTTCCTCTTTCTCTGATGGATCCTCCAGGCAAACTTTTGAGCAGCCAGAAATGGGACAGTAACATCTAAGGCAGCAGCCCCCAACCTTTTGGGCAACAGGGACTGATTCTGTGGAGACAGTTTTTTCCACAGACCAGAGGAGGTGTGGTTTTGCATGCTGCCTGCATCCCATGGATGGGGCTTTGCTTGTTTGTGCAGCCTGATTTCTGGCATGCTGCGGCCTGGTGCTGGTCCACGGACCGGGAGTTGGGGACCTTTGATCTAAGGTTTATCTACCTTGGCAACTTTGCTGGCTGAGGAATTCTGGGATTTGAAGCCCACATCTTTGAAAGTAGCAAAGGTCGAGAAACATTGTTCTAATCTAAGAAAACAGAACAAGACTTCTAATTTCTTTTAGGGCAGAAACATCCAATTTTAATTTGTGCCAAGTGCTGACCTTGGCTTTGAGGGATATGCCAAGGGTCACCTGCCAAAAATAATAGGCACAGCCAGGACAAATAAAACCCTGCTTTCTTTTATATATGTGTGCAATTAAAATTTAATATACCTAATATAATGAACTAAGTAATTTTTTCTTCCATCACTTTTAAAATTAAATTTTGATAGCAACATTTGGAGGCTCCTAGGAATCTCTCCAATGTTTTGGACATTAACTTGAACATTTCTCACTCATTATTGGCTCCCCCTGCCCAAAAGATCCAAAAATATGGTTTAATTGACATTAGGAGAGGCATTTTTCTAGTTTGAGATCCTAACAGCTGCCCCCAAAAAGCTGCATGCCAACAACTGGCTTGTGCAGTTATATCTGCTAAAGAAAAAAAATCCTAATGCATAATAATGTATATAAATAATGCATATTTATATACTCACATCTTACATTTTAGGCATGGCTTTCAATTGTAATTTGTGGAAAGCCCCTTAACATATTGCAGTACTACTACTACTACTACTACTACTACTACTACTACTACTACTACTACTACTACTTCTTCTTCTTCTTCTTCTTCTTCTTCTTCTTCTTCTTCTTCTTCTTCTTCTTCTTCTTCTTCTTCTTCTTCTTCTTCTTCTTCTTCTTCTTCTTCTTCTTCTTCTTCTTCTTCTTCTTCTTCTTCTTCTTCTTCCTCCTCCTCCTCCTCCTCCTCCTCCTCCTCCTCCTCCTCCATTCATTATCTTAAACATAGTTGGTATTTTTTGGGCAAACTTGTTACTTTTGAAAAGTGTGTGATTAAACATTGGAGGGAAAGAAATCGTGATTAAAAATCCCTCCTCAATAAAGTAGCACACGACTGCAAACTCTCACACACTTTTTCTGGTGCATTTTGACATTGATTGTGAAGAAAATTGCTTTCTGTACAATTTAAAAATTCATTTTTTTCTTTTTCTTCTTTATTTCTTGGGAATTTGACAGAAGGCCTGGGGGAAAGTTTATAAATCTGCTATATGAAGCTGATCCCACTTAAATCAGCAATTCCGCATGAGAAGACAACAAAAGGCAGGCTGGGATGTTATGGCAGGCTTAGAGGGCGAATTGCTGAAAATAGCATCTCTGAGCACCAATTCCCCCCTTGCACTCCTTCCTCATTAAACTTATTCTGTGACATGACAGCATTATGCTGATTTCTCCTCCCTTTTTTCTCCCCATTGGCTACTACTTCGGGGGGGGGGGGATATGTAGAAAATTGCAGGAAAAGGAAAGGAAGGGTGGTAGAGAATATTACTGGGCAGAGATATTCTCTTGCGTTTTCCTCGTATTTCATTTAATCTGAAAGAAAAATTGTTTTTGAAACTCTTCCCAAAAAAAAAACCTGTCACCTTCAGAGAAGTTGTCATGGAAAGAGTGGTGGTGTTCCTGCTCTTATTTAATTATAAGCCAAAAGGTGTGTGTCTGTGTATGAACACCCTGCTTTTTACTGCATAGTTACTTGTCTTCAAACAACTTGATCTCTCATGCTTTCTATTTTTTTTTTTTTTTTGCCCTATTGAAAAATTATCCCACCCGGTGTTTCTCCATGGATTTGGTAAAGAATTTTGTAATATAATTGTCCCCAGCTTTAATCAAGAATTAAATTAGTAACATTAGTAATAACAGAATAACAGATTTGGAAGAGACCTTGGTGGTCTTCTAGTGACTAGTCCAACTCTCTGATCAAGCAGGAAACCCTATATCATTTCAGACAAATGATTGTTCAATCTCCTCTTAAAAACCTCCAGTGATGGAGCATCCACAACTTCTGGAGGCAAGTTGTCCCACTGATCCATTGTTCCCACTGTCAGGAAATTTCTCCTTAGTTCTAGATTGCTTCTCTCTTTGGTTAGTTTCCATCTGTTGCTTCTTGTCCTGCCTTCAGGCGCTTTGGAGAATTTAACAATTGATTTAAAAAACCAAAAGAGCATGGATTAAGACAGCTCAGGTAGGAAACTGACAAATGGTCACAAATCAGCCTGCCCTCTGGCCTAGGGACAAAGCCAAGCCTTGGAGGCTTTCCAAACACAAATTTCTGAAATACGGGTAGTCCTCGACTTACAACCATTCATTTGGTGACTGTTCAAAGTTACAACAGCATGAAAAAAAGTGACTTATGGCTGTTCTTCACACTTAGTGTTGCAGAAATCCCATGGCCGTGCGATCAAAATTTGGAGGTTTGGCAACTGCCATGTATTTATGACAGTTGCAGTGTCCCAGAGTCATGTGATTACTTTTTGCGACCTTCTGACAGGAAAAGTCAATGAGGAAGTCAGGTTCACTTAACTAATTTACTAATTTAACAGCTGCAGTGATCCACTTAATAACTGTGGCCAGGAAGATCGTAAGGTGGGGCAAAAGTCACTTAACAACCGTCTTGCTTATCAACAGAAATTTTGGGCTCAGTTGTGGTCGTACGTTGAGGCCTACATGTATGGCATTCAGTGGGGGTGTTTCTCCAGCATACAGGAGGGGCCACAGAGAAGGCCTCTGCCTAATGACTCTGCTTCTTCACCGATGAAAATCCTGTCAGATCAGAAAGTAGAAAGAACCAGGGAAAGATGGTCTTGTAGTATGAGCTTTAAAATTTTAACAAACAAAAAGAATGCAAAAAAAAAATTCTTCTATTGGGAACCTTTTTTTTTATAAGTGCAACAACAGATTAAGATAAGGCACGCTGATGAAGACTGGGACCACAGAAAAGGGCTAAAGCTCACTTATCAATTTGAATCATGCCTATAAGCACTCCTGTAATTGACTATTGTAAGAATGGTATCCCATTAAGGGTGGTCTTCAGAAAGTTCTAAAACTTTAACAAGTGTTCTGAGTGCAGCCTCATCGCAGCTCTGAGGTTTCATCTCTGTTTTTGATTTTGGACTTTGGAATTATGGGTTCAAGTGTGTCATCATGTCTACTACCGTTCAAAAGCTCTACCCAATTTTTTTTTACAATATTCAGTTTTCTTACAATATTATTTTATTGCTTGTTTGTTTTGCAGATTTTTCAAAGGGGTCTTACAGATATGCACCAATGATCGCCTTTTTTGCTTCGCACACCTACGGAATGAACACACCTGGTCCTATTCGATTTAATAATCTGGATGTCAACTACGGGACCTCTTATGTCCCTGCAAATGGAAGGTTCCGCGTACCCTACTTGGGAATCTATGTCTTTGAGTATAACATTGAGTCAAGCAGCCCCTCCATCTCAGGTTATCTTGTGGTTGATGGAACAGATAAGCTAACTTTCCGATCTGAAAATGGAAGCGGAGACAAATATGTCACTAGAGTAGTTACTGGAGATGCCATATTGGAACTGAACTACGGACAAGAAGTTTGGCTCAGACTGGCAAAGGGCTCTATCCCAGCAAAATACCCACCTGTAACTACATTTAGTGGCTACTTATTGTACCGTACATAAAAGCTGCCATCCAATATTTCTTCCCTGTTACTTCTAACTTCTTTCTATCCAAATAAAGGAAACCTTCTTTAGAGTTCCCAGCTCTTCTTTGGTAGATTTCCTGTGCCTCTAATTTTTGCACAATAGACAGAAATTAGATAGGAAATACTTTCCCCATACTTGGATTTCAGTACTGGCCAAACAAAACAAAACAAAAAAACACAACAACAACAGATGATAACTTGGCTAATGACAAAAGGATCCTACTCAACTTTTCCCAATCTTGGCAACTTTCAGACGTGTAGATTTCAGCTTTCTGAATCCTTATCTATGGCCATGCTGGCTATAGAATTCTGAAGTCTGAAGTCGACAAATATGAAAATGGCTAGATTAGGGAAATCGTGTTGTGCATGATGTTATAGATATTCTAACTGTGTAAAAAAATCTTTGGAGAACATGTAACTTAATTAGATTTTGGTAGCTCATGATATTCATATGATATCAGCTAAGGGCAAATCGACTCCAGGCTTGCCCTATCTACTTTGTTTTCTTTTTATTAGAAAAACTAAAGTTATTCAGCTATAACATCTTCTGCCTTCTGTTGAGTTAAACATCATAACATTTTGGGGAAAACTGTGACAGTTGTACCTGAAGCTTTGGAGGATCACTTGCCGTCCTAGTAATATGCTAATAGATTCTGGTCTGCCTGCTAACTATTTCTAAAGCCATTGTTTCGTTCATCTACAACTTGTATCTGAATGTTCCTGTTCCCATGTCAATGGGCTGAAAAGATCCAGGTGATATATTCTCCTTTTATATTGAGGCCTTTTATATATTCTCTCTCTGTAGCCATATGAAGTAGTATTATGAAAAACTGTCGATATATTAGGAACAGGGTGGCAAAAATATTTTACAGCTAAGAATTTTGGGGGATTTTTGGTGGGAGGGTGTGGTTTTAAGTTAATTTACTTTGGCTTCAGAGAGAGGCAGTAGTAACATATTCATATCACTGAAAGAAGTAGTTGGAGGAAATGTGATCTGTTTTTTCTCTACTTTGGGGTCTAGGAAAGTTAAAATGGCAAAATAGACATTAAGTGTATAAAAGATTAATGATCCTCCTTTTTTTGCCCTTATTTTTGAGAGCATTTTTGTAGTTTATTGATTTTTTTGCCCTTATTTTTGAAATGGGGAACATCATACTACTGAAAAAATCAGTGATTTATTTCCACATTTTAACTGCATGATCTTGAGGAATTCTAGAAGCTGCAGAATGGGAGTGACATTTTCCTACCCTTGAACTAGGAGGAAGATTCAGAGTGATGAAATGCAATTGATTTCATTTGTCAAATTCAGTATGTGGTTGAAACCATATGCAGAATTTCACTTTATCCTTCCATCATATATAATTCAGAAGCTTAAGTCTCATAACAAAATTAAATTTTAATACTTTTATTTACTCATGCAACATTTTGTAGCTATACAAAATTAAAGTGTAAATGTACTGTAAAAACTATCAATTTAAATACTGAATTTCCAAGATGTGTAATTGTTTTTTGATCTTTTTAATAAATTGTGTGTCATTCATGTAAGAGATTAATAAATGAATCAAAGCATAAGTGATCTTTAAGGATCTTGAATGGAGGTAATTTCATTTGCTTTAAACAACAAAAACAGAAATTGTTGCAAAAATTATCTCTAATGTAATGTTTCTCAACCTTAGCAACTCTAAGAAGTGTAGACTTCAACTCCCAGAATTCCCCAGCTAGCTGGCTGGGGAATTCTGGGAGTTGAATTCCACACATCTTAGAGTTGTAATGGTTGAGAAATGCTGTTGTAATGCATCATTTATTTCAAAAGAAGTATATGGTTTTCTGGTCACCAACATGGCACACCATCCAGGAAGGAGTGCTTTGCTAAAAATCCAATTAAAAATCCATATATTTAAACTGTATTTACTCAGTTAGTCAATTAACTGCATCAATTAAGGGACTTTTATCATTCTTGCCTCTACTGTTGACCGATAAGGAATCTGTGATGCCTTAAATGTCAAACAAAATGAGGTGTAGGAGCACAGTTGTACTGTCAACCGTTACTGAGAACCGTTTCAATCTATTCCATGTGTGTGTTTTTTAAATTCTGTCTTCTGTTTATAAGATAAATCTTCAACACGCCATAAATCCTGGATGTATATATTACTACCCTTTTCTCCAGTGGTACCATATCATTTTGTAAATACTTAAAATCCCTAATTTGTCACTAAACTATCCTAGCGTATCATTGAAATCTATCGTGCCTCTTGCCCACATGGCTGAATCCCTCCCCACCTCTTGTATGACTTTGTCAGTTTAATCATCTATTTAGCCCCCTTTACTTCTGCTATGGATAAGGCTAAATGGCGTGGAAATTATCCTGCAGATGAAATTCAAATGATCCACTGGAGACTGCATCTTACTCTTAAATATGACTTTCTTTGCCCTTGCTGCCCTTGTCACTAAATCCTTCAAGCCAGGTTTCTAGCCACAGAGATGTTAATTGTTTTCTTTCAAACTGAGATTCCTGATAGGCTTTCTTGTTACATCCTTTGATGTAAACAAATTTCATTTCTTCAAACGATACCTGTGACCTTTAGGTGTTTAATATATGGAGGTGAAATCTAGTGTATGGGTGCTGCACTAAGGCAGAATCCTCACCTCCTGATGTTCAGGTCAATCTTGGGTCTTTATAGGTATCTCTCCTAAAGGCTGATTGAATAACTTTAATTGTGAAATGAATGGATATTTATAGATGAGTTATTCTATGGGTTAAGGTTGTTGTTGTTGTTAGTTACAAAGTTGTGTCTGACCCATCGCGATCCCATGGACAATGTTTCTCCAGGCCTTCCTGTCCTCTACCATCTTCTGGAGTCCATTAAAGCTCATGCCTACTGCTTCAGTGACTCCATCCAGCCACCTCATTCTCTGTCATCCCCTTCTTCTATTGCCCTCAATCTTTCCCAGCATTAGGCTCTTTTCCAGTGAGTCCTTTGTTCTCATTAGGTGGCCAAAATATTTGAGTTTCAACTTCAGGATCTGGCCTTCTAATGAGCAGTCAGGGTTGATCTCCTCTAAGACTGACCGGTTTGATTGCCTTGCAGTCCAAGGGACTCGCAGGAGTCTTCTCCAGCACCATAGTTCAAAGGCCTCAATTCTTTGGCACTCAGCCTTTCTTATGGTCCAACTTTCACAGCCATACATTGCAACTGGGAAGACCATGGCCTTGATTATATGTACTTTTGTTGGCAGGGTGGTGTCTCTGCTTTTTAGTATGCTGAATAGATTTGCCATAGCTTTACTCCCCAAAAGCAAGCGTCTTTTAATTTCTTGGCTGCAGTCCCCATCTGCGGTGATCTTGGAGCCCCGGAAGATAAAATCTGTCACTACCTCCATTTTTTCCCCATCTATTTGCCAGGAATTGAGAGGGCTGGATGCCATGATCTTGGTTTTCCAGCTTGCCTTGATTCATGGATCTTACATTCCAGGTTCCTATGGAAGATAGATCTTTACAGCATCAGACTTTCCTTTCACCATCAGATGCATCCACAGCTGAGCGTCTTTCGGCTTTGGCCCAGTCGCTTCACTCTTTCTGGCACTACTAGTACTAGCCCTCTGCTCTTCCCCAGTAGCATATTGGACACCTTCCGACCTGAGGGGCTCATCTTCCAGCATCATATCTTTTTGCCTTTTGGTACTGTCCATGGAGTTTTCATGGCAAAGATACTGGAATGGGTTGTCATTTCCTTCTCCAGTGGATCACATTTTGTCAGAACTCTCTGCTATGACCTGCTCATCTTGGATGGCCCTACAAAGCATAGCTCATAGCTTCATTGAGTTACGCAAGCCCCTTTGCCATGACAAGGCAGTAATCTATGAAGGGGATAGGTTAAGGTAGTGAAACAATAAAGAACAGAAGAGATCATTGGTGATGGATTCATTCATTCACTTCCATATACAGGTTGGGTCAGTTTGAACCAAAGAGATGATACTTGATTGTAATCATGGCATCAACCACTGATCTGGTTTCCTATTCAAGAAAACTTTTGCCATTATATTTGTGCTTTGAGAGATGGTATATAGGGGCAGTAGGCAAGGTCCCATTTCAAACACAAAGCCAATAGGATGACCATTTATAAACATATGCATATGTATTTATTGATGCTTCTCTTGGATACCATCATGGAACAACCATAGAGCTGTATCCAGACATGGAGTGACTGTCTTACCCAATTCAGTTTGCACCTCAATATAGAGAAGACTGAGTATTTAGAGACTAGCCTAAGTATCTCCACCATCCAGTAAGTGGCAAAAATCTACTAAAGACAAACTCCTTCCATTACTTAGGATTCCATCTGTAAAGTGATGGTGGCATTAATGGAAAAGTGTGTGCAAGAGTGAATATGACATGGGTATTGTGGAAGGAAATCACTGGAATACTCTGCAATAGGCTTATGCCAATTCACTAATATTGCAAGGGTACTGTCATGGTTCTGATAGATGAAACCAACCGAAGAACATTTTATTTAGGAAACAAAGTATTGGCACTTATATAGCTGAACCCAAGACTAAAATTCCCTCCCTCCTGATTCAAAATAACAAGTTGCAATTCCCACCCCAGAAAGACTGTCATAAATCACATTCACCAATTATTCTAAAAGGTAGGCTCTCCTCCCAACTTTTCAACCCGCCAAAACTTTATCTAACATTGACCTTGATTCTCACCCAGCTGCAATTGTTATGGCTAACAGAAAATGCTCAAGCATTTTCCCCCTTCTACACCTGAGAATCTGAAACAACAGAAAAAAGTACAAGGAAAGCAAAAGGTAAAATGGCTACAGTTTCTCAATTGTCACAGCGCTGACATGTACAAAATGACATTCCTTGTCTGCAGTTTTCTTGGTGAAATTTTTGGAATTGGTTTCCTTCTTAGGACTGAGAGAGAGTAACTGGCCTAAGGTCATACAGCTGGCATTGGGTCCAACTCAATAATTAATAATAATAATAATAATAATAATAATAATAATAGTAGTAGTAGTAGTAGTAGTAGTAATAAACAAACAAAGAATAACTGAGCATTTAGAACAGCACAAAAACAACAGAATAAGGCTGCCTGCATTGAAGTTTGTTCCAAAGAAACAGCTAGCACAAGCATTAAAAGATGCAAATACTGCAATATCAAGTATAAGCATCAGTTCAGTACAAGAAGCAACCAACTAATGTACAGCACAGCTGCAGTTATAATTGAATACCTGGGATGCAAAATCAACAAAGAAGAAAAATAAACAAACAGTGCACCACAAAAATGGAAGGTTAGACTGGAAAATAAGATCAGCAAGTTGAGATCAGATGCAAGCAAGCTAGAACAGATGAAAAAAAAAGAAGCTGAAGAACAAGGAGACCAAAGAATACCTAATCAAGAAACACCACTTAGAAACAAGGAAGATCAAGGAAGCACTGGAAATAATAAAGCAGCAAATAACAGCTATAGCCAGGAAAATCAGCAGATACGAAGCTCAAATTATAGACAGAACCTCCAATTTCAGAAACATTTCTACCACTCCATCAATGAAGAAACTGCAATGAATCAGTCAGTACCTGACAAGGAAGAAACAGTGCAGTTCTGGAAGCAGATATGAGATAACCCAAAGAAATACAACAAGGATGCAGTTTGGTTAAAAGAGGTGGATGCAAATAAAACAGAAGCTGAAATGAAAGAATTAGTAATAACAACAGAATGGTAGAAAAAAGAACAAGGAAGATCAAGAATTGGTCAGCACCAGGTGAAGATGAACTGCATGGGTTTTGGTTGAAACATCTAACTGTTATATACCCCACTCATTGCCAAGCAGTTCAACATCATACTACAAGGAGGAGAAATTGAAAAGTGGCTAACAACTGGGAAAACCTATTTAATAATGAAAGATCCAGCAAAAGGGGCAACACCAGGCAACTATAGGCCAATTACCTGCTTACCAACCTTTCAAATTGCTAACTGGTGTGGTAGCTGATGCAGTCCAACAGCATCTAGTTGAAAATAATCTCTTTCCACCTGAGCAGAAAGAAAACCACCCCAATTGCAGAGGAACAAAAGATCAACTCCTAATAGACAAAATGATCTTGGAAAACTGCAAGAGAAGGAAGACCAACTGTGTTGGCCTTTTTGGCAGCTGCAGCACACTGCTGGCTCATATTTAAGTGATTGTCTACTAGGACTCCGAGGTCCCTCTCACAGTTACTACTATTGAGCATGGTGCCACCTATGCTGTACTTGTGCATTTGGTTTTTCTTGCCTAAATGTAGAACCTTGCTTTTTTCACCATTGAATTTCATTTTGTTAGTTAGTGCCCAGTGTTCAAGTCTGTCCAGATCCTTCTGTATCTGAAGCCTGTCTTCTGGAGTATTGGCTATTCCTGCCAGCTTGGTGTCGTCTGCAAATTTGATGAGTTCCCCATCTATCCCTTCATCCAAATCGTTGATGAAGATGTTGAAGAGTACTGGGCCCAGAACAGAGCCCTCGGACACCCCACTACACACTTCCCTCCATGTAGATGCAGTTCCATTGAGAACCACACACTGAGTGCAGCCAGTCAGCCAGCTATGAATTCATCTGGTGGTGATGCTGTCTAATCCACATTTTTCCATCTTATCAAGCAGTAGGTTGTGATCTATTTTTTTCAAATGCCTTACTGAAGTCCAAGTAAATTATATCCACAACATTCCTCTGATCCACTAATTTTGTCACTTGGTCAAAGAATGCAATAAGATTTGTCTGGCATGATCTGTTTTTGACAAACCCACGTTGGCTTTTGGTAATGCCTGTAGGTGATTTATTGCTTGATTATCTTTTCCACAATCTTCCCAGGTATTGAGATTAGGCTGATAGGTCTGTAGTTTCTTGGACCCATTTTTTCCCCTTTTTTGAAGATGGGAACTACATCAGCTCTACATCTACATTTCCCAGTTTCTAGCCTTGTACTTTATCCACTACACCAAACTGGCTCTCATGATAGAACATACAGCTCCATTATCCATATTGAAGAAAGATTCAATTACTTACACTAGACTTTTTTGACAAAAGTTTTGCTTTGTGACAACCTATTGGTAATCATGGTAGACCTCTTCAAACTGAACAGAAATATACTTTCAGAATGACTGTACCATGTAGGAAGCTTGATAAATATAAAATTAAATTGTAATGCCTCTAATGTATTTATTCGTATAATGTTTCCAACATGCTGCATGAACATGAGCATGCAAAATCAGTGTTTTGCTGCTGATTTTCATTTGTACTTGGTGTCTGTTGCAATGTCCAACAATACTCAGCCAATATTGATGGATTCCAGTTGCCCTGATACTAATTTTTTTCCATTGTTGCAATGTTCTGGTGAAAACTTTCACCATGTCCATCACTGACTGTACCAAGATTTTCGAGAAAGAAGTCCAGGTGTGAATGCAGAAAATGAATCTTCAATGACATGTTGCACTTCATGGTCTTGTATGCTGTAAGAAGTTTGTCAACCAGCTGTATGTGGTTTGATGCTCTGTAGTTGCCAAGAAAATTTTCAGTGACATCCTTGAATGCTTTCCAGGCAATTTTCTCTGGCCCCATTAACAAATCTTTGAACTGCTTGTCATTGATGACATATTCGATCTGCGGTCCAACAAAAATGCTTTTTTCCATTGCTGACAAGAGGGCGGGAGCAGTTTCACCATGACACATCCGGCCCGTGGGCCGATAGTTTGACACCCCTGCTCTGTACCATTTCAGACAAATGGTTGTCCAATCTCTTCTTAAAAAGTGTTGGAGCACCCACCACTTCTGGAGGCAAGTTGTTCCACTGGTTTATTGTTCTCACTGTCAGGAAATTTCTCCTTATTTCTAGGTTGGTTCTCTCCTTGATTAGTTTCTATCCATTGCTTCTTTTCCTGCCTTCAGGTGTTTTGGAGAATAGGATGACCTCCCCCCTTATCTGTGGTAGCCTCTTAGATATTGGAACACTGCTATTATGTCACCCCTTGTCCTTCTTTTTATTAAACTAGACATACTCAATTCCTACAACCTTAAATTTCAGTCCCCTTTGTTGCTCTTCTCTGCACTCTTTCTAGAGTTTCAACGTCTTTTTTATATTGTGGCGACCAAAATTGGATGCAATATTCCAAGGCATTATAAAGTGCCTAAAATCTATATAAAACCTATAAGAACTATCAAATGAGTTCAGGAAGCAAAACCTTTGTTGCCCAGTGTTATTGAATAAGATTCTTTGTTTCAGGTAGCAAAATGTTTGGTGCTGACAACAATAGAGTATTTATCTATAATCCTCATGTCCCTCTTAATTCTATTTGTATTAAGAGCATCCTCTGAATGTTTTTGAACTTCTTATGACTATGCTTGCTACTCCAGACAGGGTTGTCTTCCAAATGTCACAAGTTGTGACAATCCACCCCATTCCCCAGTGGCACACAAGTCAACACACTTCATTTGAATTTCACTCAGTCGAGGAAGTAGGCTATCGGCTCCTTAATCTAAGGAAGCATTTGTCTTTGAACGTAACTGCAAATCGATCAAATCAGTAAGGCTGACCATTATGCAGAAGAGAGTGGAATCAATCATTCTCCCTTCCCTTGGATCTGTCTCCTCCCTTCCCATAATCTTTAAGAATAAGTGTAAAAAGCATCACAGGCTGCACTTTTGTTTTATGTTTTCCCTGCTAATCCAAGGATGAGTGTTTATCTCAAGCCAAGCTCAAAAAAGGCATCCAAGCCCTGTGCCCTGCATATGGCAAGGCAAGCAGCCACTGCCTCTGTATATTTGGCTAGTCCAATTACCATGGCAACGTTTTTATCTGCTTTGGTTTTGACAAGCCCATCCAATTTATTGTGGCACTCGGAGCTATTATTTCCTCACTTATGCCCAGCAAGCCATCTTTGAATGCATTTGCCAGCACTTCAACTTTTAGCATGCTATGTTGCAAGCTGCCACTTTTACAGCAAGCCTCTTTTGCTAACTGAGCAGCAAGAATTCCAGGCCACATTTATACATCTGAGTTTATTGTCACCACCACCACCACCACCACTATCATCTTCATCTTCTTCTTCATCATCATCCTTCCAAATTTTTAAAGGACTTTATTTTTGCAGACTGAAAGATTGTTCCTCTATTAACGCCACCTTTTTTTTTAAAATGCAGATTATGATCAGAAAGTATGTGAATGAAGAGATGGACATAAATGGCCTTCTAAATTTTTTCCATAAAATTGAGTAGATGACTTCTCCTAATTCTTCAAGAATGTCTCAAGGGGAGGATTTTCCTTCAGCAATAACAGTCACACCACAATTGAAAAAGCCTACCTGGAGAAGTTATCTCTTTCATTCTTTGAGTATAAATGGAACATCAAAAACTAGAGAGGCTGCAGACCACTGGAGAGGAGATAGTGCTATAAAAGACGGTGTTTACACATGTGTGTGTGTGTGTGTGTGTGTGTATGTGCACAGACACTCACATATTTTGTTGCCTCACAGCTAACTTCAAGATCACCATTTTCAACCTATAAGAATTTTATTCCCTTTTGAACAAACTCCTAATGCAAATTCTTCTTCATCAAACTGAATTAAAATCTTTGGCCCACCACTCCATGGAAGTATATAGTAATAGATTATATGGCTAAAGGTGGAAAGTTGGTAAAGATAATTAATTCCAGGGATCCATAATAAGCCAACTGCAATTTTGTTTTAATAGGACCCTGGGGAAAATTTTGTACTTCAAAGATGTCCAAATATGAAATGCCACCTTTTAAGAAATACACCTGATGTCAGTGTTGCTGACATTTTAGCCCTGGTCCAACTTAGAGCTATTTTGTTGAGCATCAAAGAATTAATAGAGCATAATGCAGTGGATGCAGTGAAGAGATTTTTGCTCTATTCCTATAATTCTATGTTTTTATTGATGTTTTACTGATATATTATAATGCTTGTTTGCTTAACAGTGCTATTACTGTCCTTCTGAAATCAATGGTAGCTATCAAACCAATTCACATGCGCATGTATCACTCATTTTTTCCCCTTTCTCACCTGGTGAATCAGGTCCTTGATTTCTTTGTTTTAACCTTTCCATTGAAATCTGGTCCAGGAGCCATTACACAAGTGTACAAATTATTACATCTGTTACTTTTTAGTGTGATTATGGGAAGGAGAAACCTGCATTTTTAAGACTGCAATCAGTATCTAAACTTGTGTGTGTGGGAAATATTTCTATACTTGGATATTTGTTTATACAGAATTTTTGTTTAAAAGAAAGCATACTATTGACTCCTTAAGCCTCAATACTGTCTTAAATTGTTTTGTTTTTTTATTTTCTAACATTCACAACATTGCTTCAGAGTCTCATTTCAGTTCTGTTAATTATAATAACCAGCGTCTTGAGAAACCTTTCCACTCGCAAACATCGTTTGAATCACCATTTAGATGACAAAGCATATATTGTGATATGGCTAGAATTTGTTTGGCTTTGCCCATCACAATTTTTGTTCAGACCTCTTCTGTCTATTAAATGCAATATGGACAGCCCCCCCCCCAAAAGACAATTGCTGAGATTCATGCAGTGTGAACAGGCAAGACCGTGGATTGGAAATATTTGGAGTTCAGAGATTAGACGCAAATTAACCCTCTGTCATTATGTGGGATAATCTTATATATTTAGAAGAAAGGCATTTCCCTGGCATGTTTAAGCAGCTCTGCAAAGGTAAGAATGCAATCCTGAAATAAGGCAGGAAATGGGAGAGATGTGAGAATTTGCAGGAACAAAACTTGACCTCAGCCCTTTTAGGGGAAGTATGCTCTAGTTCAGGGGTCTTCAAACTTGGCCCTTTTATAACTTCTGGACTTCAACTCCAGAGATCCTCAGCCAGCATGCCTGGCTGAGGAATTCTGGGAGTTGAAGTCCACAAGTCATAAAAGGACCAAGTTTGAAGACCCCTGCCCTAGTTTATCACAGGTAAGTTGCTTGGGAACCATATCAGGAGGTTTCTAAATTTTGGGAGACATGTTTATGCTGCTCAGGGCAACCTTTACTTTGGCAAGCGACTGTGGATTTTTCTAGCTTCCAGCAGCAGCGTTACAGCAACTAGTCAATTCCATTATTGATTTGAATGTGATTTGTCCTTGCTTGGATGTTTTCACCATTTCTAGGCATCCCAGTATATGCAAACTGTCAATGGTTCACTTGCTTATTCATAAAGAGCAGTTTTCAAATGCTTACATTCAAAACGCCGATTGATTCATAGCAGTTGGACAACTTATTTATTTCCAAATAATTTTGACATTGCTCTTTAATTTTAAACAATTCAGGACAAATTGTAATAGGGTGAAGGCATTGTAATAGTAATAAAGTTGGAAGGAACCTTTGAGGTCATCTAGTAGTCCAACCTCCTGCTCATGCAGGAAACACTATACCATTTCAGACAAATGGCTGTCCAGTCTCTTTTTAAAAACCTCCAGTGATGATCATGGGATCAAAGTCCAGACACTTTGCAACTGGTTCATATTTATGATGGTTGTAGTGTTCCAGAGTCACCTTTTGCAACCATCTGACAAGTAAAGTCAATGGGGAAGCCAGATTCACTTAACAACTGTGTTACTAACTTAACTGCGGTGATTTACTTAACAAGGAAATGGTAAGAAAGATAGTAAAATGGGTCAAAACTCACTTAGCAAATGTTTCACTTAGCAATAGAAATGTTGGGCTTAATTGTGGTCGTAAGTCAAGGACTACCTGTAATTAATAAGCCATACATTTAACTTGTACATAAATTCCAGCAATTTCCAACTGAGGACCACTAGTGTTTTTATTCATATTCTGCTGGCTCATAGGTTCCTGACCTAAACATACTGCCCAGGACAGTATACAGGAAAGACTGCCCTGTACATAGGTCTCTTTGATATCTATATGCCTATTAGACACCTGGTTTTATAAAATGTTCAAAAAAAAATATAATCTGAATAGAAGGCTAAATCTTGGGAAACTACAATTGATTTAATGCTTTGCATTTTTTTTTATTTGCAAACCGTGCTTCAACCGGGAAATAAAAAGTGGCAACTATTATACCAGCATTATTAATTATGTGGTGATAGGCTGCTTTGCATTTTACAAGACAAAGATAAAAATGCAGTTCCTAGTCTGATGAGCTTGTAATGTAAAAATCAAACTCCCATCGACTGATCATACTATGAATGTATCACCCAGTTACCTAGCAACTTCTGAGATCTGATTAACCCCTTTTTAAAGAGTGTACAACTCTTGGGAGAGTGAATTCCCAAATGATTTTCCATAAATTTTATACATGTCAGCTTCATGCTTTTCATATCATTGCCCAACTGTTAACAAAAATATTTCTAATGGTTAATTGATGTATGAAATTAACTGTTCCCCTATTGATAAAATTGGGTTAATCTTTTTGTGGGTTTTATTAATGGATAGGGAGTTTCTTTCTGACTTATAATCCTTAGATAAAATGCATAAAAACTGAGGTGAAAGTTAATTTGGGACATATGGTTTCAGTGTTGCCTGAGGTAGAAAGAACTAGGTAAACTTTCCAGGAGATATTTTTCAGATAAAATAGTTTTCCTTAAAAACAAAACAAAAACCTGATCTCTCCAAGCTGTCAAAATGGTTGCTCTTACACATCTTAGAAAAAGGAAAGGAAAGGGGAGGACAGAACGGAGGGAGGAGAAGGGAGGGAAGGGAAAGAAAGAAAAAAAAAAGAAAGAAAACTAAATAATATATGGCTCTTTGCAGAATATGAAATATTGCAACAATAGTGTCTTCCTCACCCATCCCCTTCTCTTGCTCTTTTCTTGGCACTTTTAAGTGGGTGAAGAAAGAAGGAAAGAAAGAAAGAAAGAAAGAAAGAAAGAAAGAAAGAAAGAAAGAAAGAAAGAAAGAAAGAGAAAGTAAGTAAGTTTTGGTAATTGCTAATATTAGGTTTGACTTTGAGAAATTGTTGGGAGAATTTTTCCATTAGCAGAAATATGATGAAAATATGATAGTTTTCTGTTCACAAATGTTAGAAAATTTAGAAAAACTATCAGCACACACTCTTCCCTCAGAATTTCCAAATCATAACAATTTTTCCCTTCTATATCCATATATGAAAACCAAACACTATTCCTATTAAAATGTTGCTTTTTCTGAATTTTGTGATATGGCTCATAAATATAATAATAATAATAATAATAATAATAATAATAATAATAATAATAATAATAATGGGTAGACAAAATGCCAAATCCAGTCGGAACATCTGGCTGACTATGTGATGATCCATAATAATAATAATAATACAAAGTTGGAAGGGACCTTGGAAGTCATCTAGTCCAACCCCCTGCTCAGGCAGGAAACCCTATACCATTTCAGACAAATGGCTGTCCAGTCTCTTCTTAAAAACTTCCAGTGTTGGAGCATTCACCGCTTCTGGAGGCAGGTTGTTCCACTGGTTAATTGTTCTAACTGTCAGGAAGTTTCTCCTTAGTTCTAGGTTGCTTCTCTCTTTGGTTAGTTTCCATCCGTTGCTTCTTGTCCTGCCTTCAGGTGCTTTGGAGAATAGCTTGACCCCCTCTTTTTTGTGGCAGCCCCTGAGATATTGGAACGCTGCTATCACATCACCCCTAGTCCTTCTTTTTGTTAAACTAGACATACCCAATTCTTATAACCATTCTTCATATATTTTAGCCTCCAGTCCCCTAATCATCTTTGTTGCTCTTCTCTGTACTCTTTCTAGAGTCTCAACAACTTTTTTACATTGTGGTGACCAAAACTGGATGCAGTTAAAGGAAAATTTATTGGAAAATTCATACATTCATAAACCTAGTGTGCAAAATCGAATCTTCTAGCTTCATTAGGCAAAATGATGTATATTTTGAGACATGTGTGCACAAATGTAGAAGGCTTACACACAAACTATAATGGGAAAAGGATAAATTGAATCTACTAATGGAAAAATGAGAAATTGAAAGAAACTAACCTTGGTAGACTCACTCATCTCTAGTAAGAAGTCCAGCAATAAGTAGGAATATCATTGAAGGCACAGAAAGAAGTTTTTGAATTGGGCCCAGTTAGTGGGCCTTGCCAAAGAATGCAAGATGGATGGTTTTATTCCTCTTCTTTGTCCTTAGGACAACAACTGATCAGCATTCTCCTAATTTTACAGCTGGGTAACTGAAACAGAGATTTATTTTTCCTGACAAAATTGGCCAGGGTTGTGATTAATATAAGGCACTATGCCTTAGTATCAGCAATTCTTTCAGATGCTGGCCACTATTGTGAAAAATCACATAATAGATTGGGTGACTAAAATTTTAAGAGATTCAACAACATTAAAACTGGGCGATCTTGGTTGATTTTGACCATCCCAACACCATGATTTTCAACAGTCTTGGCAAAGAAAAAAAAATTGTGAAAGTCTGCTCCAAATTTGAGAAATTTCATGCCAGACTATTGAAGCTTTCCAAGATTTCAGCCATTTTTAATTTGCAAAATGTTGGGGTTTTGTAGAATCACATTTATTCTGGAATTTAAAGTTGTCCTTCAGTCTATTACTAGACTACCTGATAAAAACTGTGTAGATGAATTTTTTTAAAGAAATAATAGAACCTAATCTTCAAAAGATTGAGGGTGCAAATGTCATTGGTTTTTTCCTCTCTCTTCCTCCTCCTCCTCCTCCTCCTCCTCCTCTAAATCCTTCTAAACAAAAAGGTTGTTGCTACGCAAATCTTCCTGTGTGCAGTTCTGAACATCCCTTATTCCTTAAGAAAGACCTTAAACATCAAAGAACTGCAGGAATGTGAGACATCTCTGTTGTGAAAGCAGAACGGCAGCCATGGCACACACAGGATATTTGTTTTCAAAAAGGTTAGGGGCAGCAAAGGCTCAATTTATCTCTAAAAGATTTCTCAACCAAACTAAGAAGAAATCTTCATTGGCTCCAGTCTTGTTGCCTCCCAGCTTGTTATCTGGAGGCCCGGCAGGAGAGAGAACAATTAAAACCTCCCAGGACAAAATTGACAGATGGCAAGAGAAACAGGAGGAGAGAGAATCACTTTCTGCTTTAGCTAAACAATCTGACCTCTGCAAATTGCCTTCAAGGAAAGGTTGGTGGTCAGGTGGAGCAGAGGTTTTGTGATCCATTACTGAGATTCTTAGCCATCTCTTTTTTATTTTGTACAGGGGGTTTATTATGATTTAAATGATACGAATGATTATTATTAATAAAAATTACTATTAATAAATTATATTATTATGGTCCATTGCACAATCAGCCAGATAGTCAGACTGGATTTGGCATTTTTGTCTACCTATAGAGTCCTTTCCAAGGAGCTGAGATGGATGTTTAATGGTGTTAGAGATATTGTCGCAGGATGTATATTATTATTTAATATTTTATCTTCAATTCAATTCACAGTCTGGGTCTGGTAAAAACTTAACAGTTCAAGTCCTAACCAAGGACTTAAGAGCTGTTGTTATTGCTGCTGTTGTTATTATTATTAATCGCACAATCAGCCAGATGTTTAGACTGGATCTGGTATTTTTATCCAGTCCTTAACAAGGAGCTCAAATAGATAGATGTTATTGTCTGGAAGAGTGTTAAAGGTGTGGTCGCAAGAAGTAAGCTGTTCCAAATAAAGCTGCTTTTTGAAATTGACGGTTTTTGTCAATGCCGATGGTGTTCAAGTATACTCCAGAGGTTTTGAGATTGCACCCAAAACACCTATTACCATTGGTACTATCCTTGCTTTCTTTTATAACAGTCTTTATAGGTCTTTGTATTTTGTATTTTGTGATTTTTCTCCAGTTCTTTCTCTTCTTTTCTCTTCTGCTGTCTCCATGTATTCCAATGTCCACTATCAGACTTTTTTTTATCTTTCTAATCAACAGTTATTAAGTCTGGGTGCTATGAGGTGGGTGCTTAAAATGTTTATCTCCTCAAATCCTGTTTTGCCACAAAAGGGAAGTAATAATCATTCAGCATCCAACAGGTATGAGGTTAATAGAAATTTCTCCCATGTGACATTCTTCAAATAACCCAGAGTGACATTCTTAGCCGTGGTGCAATGCAGCATTGCAGGCTGACTCTGCCCACTGCCAGGATCCTGACAGGGCTCAAGGTTGACTCAACCTTCCATCTTTCTGAGGCTGGTAAAATTTGGACCCCGATTGTTGGGGACAGTATCCTGACTCTGTAAACCACTTAGAGAGGGCTATAAAGCACTGTGAAGCATTATATAAGTCTAAATAGCTATATAATGTCTATGGAGATTCTCAGTCATCTGAGCATGGTTGTCACAAAGATGCTTTTCAAAAAGTAACTGGACTTCCTTGGTTTTTTCCTTGAAGATGTTTCGTTTCTCATCTTAAACAGCAAGGTTTAAAGACATCAGTACTCTTACTATCCTCCTTGTTTAAAAGGCAACTTTCACTTCCATTTAATATCACACAGAATACCATGGCTTTGGATATCTGTTTCAAAAGTCTTCATGGCTGAGTGCTAGCCTGTGGAATATTTCTTGACTGCTTGTTCCTTTATTGTTGATGATTGATCCTAAAAGCCAGAAACTATCTATCACTTCAATATCTTCACTGTCAGTATTAAGGCTGGTTGTTCTAACTGTTATTATTAGTCTGGTCTTTATATTATTAAATTCTAGAGTGTAACATTCTATGTAAGTGGAATGTTCCACATATACAATTTTTTTCTGTGCTAAAAAAAATCTAAATAGAAAATTACTATATCCTGTTGGAAGTCAGCCCCCCCCCCCCCCGCAGAGAAGGAAATATTAAAAGGGCAGAATATTATATTTCCTCAAAGGATCTTAAAGAGGCAGAAAAGCATGCCCAGTTTTCTTAATAGCCCCAAGTCTCCCTCCCCCAAGCAGAAACCAGCTCTACAGAAATGCAGATGTAATAATCCATTCAGGAAGGTTGGAGCCCTTCAGCTAGAAATTTAAGAAGACAAAGACACCTAAAATCCACATACCCCACCCAAACTCTAAGAAAGGACATAATAGGATTAACCCACAGATGCCGAAGGGGCACACTCAGACTCAGGTCAAAGTACATGACACAGGAAATACAAAGCCTCAAACAGGAACAGGAAACAACTCCCCCCCAAAAAAGCCCAAGAGAGTATAAAAACCCACTCCCTACTACATGTGCTCACTTTTTTCTTCCAGAGCCATCTTTCTGTCTGGCTCTTCTCTTCAATAAACTACAACCTTCTTTCTAAAGCAGTCGCCATGTTGTTTATTCCTGGCTTGGACTGGACCCTGATGAAGACTTTTCCTTCAACAATCTGTTTTACTCTCTATTTTAATTTTCTGGTAGTAGATTTTTTTAATGTAGAGTTAAACTACTTTAAAATATTTCATGTCTGCTATCTGCATTCTATTCTGTCACATGCATAAATAGGAATTAATCAAGCCACAGGAAAAAAAATGTAAATGCAGCACACAATTATGGATAGACATCTCAATGAAAATTAAAGGACCTTTGCTTCATGTGTTTATCTCTAATTGGTATATTCAGTTTCTAAAACTGAAATTAAAGATTATTTATAAAATAACCACTGAATATGGGCCTTGGACATTTCAGGTGAATAGCCATAATGTTTGAAACTGGCAACTTTCTTTAAAACATTACTGATGTTTGAGCATTGTTCAAACATTACTATTACAGCGACCTATCTCTTCCTTTTTTGAAAAAAGAAAACCTTCTCTTTCCCATCTATATTCAATATTGTTTAATTACAAATATGGATGTTCAAAGTTGCTCATTTGCAATAGAATTCTTGCATATGGCTGGCTTATCCAGCCATTAATGAAATTAGCAAATGTCAACAATTACATTCAAGTTACTTTATTCATTTCAATTAAGATTGCATAAATCCCATACTTTTGGAGGGTTATGTTCATTCCTATAGAAATATTTTTGTAATATTACCTTTTTAAGATGAAAAGGCATTTTATTCCCTACTTAATACTGCTAGCACATAACAGAATGGCATTCATAAAGCAAATAGCCACATTAGGATGACAACAGAGACTTTAAGAGAAAGAAAAGAACGAATTAAGGAGCATAAAAAATACTGAATAAAGAAAATGCTACAGTAGTCAAGAGAAATGACATGCAAGACATCACTTGCCTACTTCTTTTAAAATCTGGATTCCATCCCCCCTTCCAACAAGAATGGAAGTTTGAGAAGATGAGCAATGCTTTTATCAAGAAAAAAAAAGAGAAGATACGAAGGGAGAAAATGTTAACTTCTGTTATATAGAGAAAAAAACCCAAAGAATTGTTTATAGTTTATGCTTCACCACAAGCAATGAAAATACCTTTCTTTGTTGGTGTATATAAATTTCTTGAAGTAAAGCCTGTTGCATTATGAGCTGAATACAACTCTGTTCTTCAGCTTATTGAAAAGCTAATTGGCAATCATTAATGAGTGAGTCAATGCATACATTTGGAATTCTACCCTAACTAATTTTAAATTAAGTGTACTTTTCAAACCTCTTATGAATAGTATTTTTAAGTGCATTCTCAGAGGCTTCAAAAAAGTCAGGATGATGACCACAACCATGTATGCAAAGGTCCACCCCCCTTTTAAAAATGGGTTGCATGTGAAAGCTAATTTCTTTAAATAATAAAAACTTTAGTTAAGTTTCTGTGTTTTAGCAGTATGTTAATGCCATAGGAATGCTGCCAGAAAAAAAGCAGTCCCAATACACTTCCAGTTTTACACGGGAGAAAACCCGAATAACCAAAGACCTACATACAAACACCCGCAAAAACCTCAGAAAACAAATATATATGTAGGTCTTTGGTTATTCGGGTTTTCTCCCACGTAAAATTGGAAGTGTCTTGGCAACGTTTCAACAAAGTCCCATTTGTCATCTTCAGGCTGGTGTTTTCAGCTTCGTGCTTCGAGGAGCTGAAAACACCAGCCTGAAGATGACGAATGGGACTTTGTCGAAACGTCGCCAAGACGCTTCCAATTTTACGTGGGAGAAAACCTGAATAACCAAAGACCTACATACAAACACCCGCGAAAACCTCAGAAAACATATATGTATGTATGTATGTATGTATGTATGTATGTATGTATGTATGTATGTATAAAATTAAAAAGCATTTCCCATGGGAAGGATTCCTATAATTAATTCAAAAATCTTATTTCACATTCATCTGGACATTTATCTATTTGTAACTTTCCAAAATTAATCAAAATCTGAAGACAAGCTGTCCCACTGGCTAATTGTCCTCACTGTTAGGAAGTTTCTCCTTAGTTCCAGGTTGCTTCTCTCCTTGATTAGTTTCCACCCATTGTTTCTTCTCCTGCCCTTTGGTGCTTTGGAGAATAATCTGACCCCCTCTTCTTTGTGGCAGCCCCTCAAATACTGGAATACTGCTATCACATCACCTTTAATCCTTCTTTTCTCTAGATTGGCCTACCCAGTTCCTGCAACTGTTCTTCATATGTTTTCGTCTTCAGGCCCTTAATCATTTTACTTGCTCTTCTTTGCACTTTTTCCAAAGCCTCAACATCTTTTTTGTAATGTGGTGACCAAAACTAGATGCAGTATTACTAAGGATTTATAAAGTGGTACTAATGCTTCATGTGATTTTGATTTTATGCCTCTGTTTATACAAAGAGACAGTTTACTCATTGGCCCCATTTTTATCAGAGGTGTCTTCTGATCACCATTTCTTTTCCAGAAGTCTGAAGCCACATACAACATTTCTTGGCATATCACAAGAGGTTATATTCATAGTCAACAGCTGATGCTATTTCAGTTGCCTCAGCAGAAGAGCCAAGGATGAGCTATCTGAAAACGAAAGTGTCTTGAGCACACAGCCCACACTAGTAAGCTAAAGCAACAAGATTGCAGATAATAAACATATGCAAATGACACTATAGTGTTAAATAACATTCCCATTTATGCAAATTGATTTCTTTCATAATGCAGATGTTGCCTGACCCATTTAGAAATATGTGAAATTGTATTGCCTTATTAGCTCAGCCAAAAAGCAGTAATATGCAAGCCTACATGCATGCACAGATGAAATGCAAAGCTACCAGGATAAGAGATGGATGACTTGGAGCATTTATTTCTAGAAAAGAAGAGATAGAAAAAGAAAGACATCTAATTTGCTGCTGTTCTAGTTAAGATCATGGGGGGGGGGGAGTGCTGACAATGACAGGACAGATATAAAGCTGCCTTCTCAACTAACAACCTTAATGAGAAATTTTCTGGCTTGGTTTTGATCTCCCCTCAGCAGGATGGCTGCCCTTTTGCAGACTTGCAGTCCGATCATGTGCTCATGTATGCTGATAACAGCATGCAACCAACCTCAGCATTGTTAGGAGGCCCACGGATAGTGGCAGTATTGATTGTAAGAACAGAGCATTCTATTCTTGCAAAACCTTGGGAGAAAAAACTCCCCAGAAGACTCTCTCCTTCTGGTCACAGAGAATATGGTTATCTTTAAGAATGCTTCTGCTGCTGTTTTTAATGCCTGAGAAGTTTGTGCTGAGTAATTAGCTCCATAAACAATAGCCTCACTGTGCCAAAATATGCTGCTATCTGTAGCAGGTGGTTGTCTCAATCAGTTCCTCTCTGTGCATTGTTCTGAAAGGTTTCTTGGTGTAATGGACCAGAAGATAGTTGCAAAGCCCGTCTGCGTGGACAACTCTCACAGCTTCCTAACAGTATGTCATTCTGAGACTCCCTCCCAGTAATAAATAATGGATAGATGGATAGCTGTCCAGTCAGAAGGTGGGTAGTGCTCCTGCTGTTGTCACAAGGAAATAATAAAGAAAGCAAAGCACATGGGACTTTCTGCCTATTGCACTGGATCTTCTTAGATTGATTCTGAATCTCTTTTGCTAAGAACCTCTCTCTCTCTCTCTCCCATCCTCCCTCCCTCTTCCTCTTCCTCTTCCTCTCCCTCTCTCCCTCCCTCCCTCCCTCCCTCTTCCTCTTCCTCTCCCTCTCTCCCTCCCTCCCTCCTTCTCCCTCTCCCTCCCTTCCAAAGCAGGATGTTGAGCCATAATGCAGTTAGCTCAATTCTGACTTAGCATATTGCATGTACCCAGTCCACATGGCTTATAAACCATTGATTTCAAGGCTTAGTGTAAATCCAGCTGCCTGTGGCTAGGGTTGGGGTCAGGGTTACGGTTTTGACTGATGACTTAGTATGTAATGTAAACAAAGTCATAATATTTTCTTTTCTTTTTTTTAACAAAGAATTTTATTCATTTTCTATTAATACATTTGATTAGTGCTTAATAAACATCGTGTTGTCTGGCTTAATTTGTTTGCTTAATAATACTTTACATGTAATACGTTATATTCTTAGTCTCTACCCCTTTTTTCCAACCATTGATAAAATAAATTCCATATTCTGTATCTTCTTTCTCTTTGATCCTCAGTGTAAGTGTGTCCAGTTCACCACAGTCCAAAGTCATAATATTTTCTGATCATGATCCTTCCAGCCTTAGCAAATTGCAACCCATCTATGTATAATTTCATTGAAAAACTGATGCCTCATGGGTTTGTTTATTATATTTTTAATCCATCAAATAAGAAGCATGATTGCACTCTTCAATAGAGTAACATTCACGTTTGAACAATAGCATTTACGCTAGTAGGAGGAAGAAAAACAAAGAGAGAGTTTTCCTACTTACCCCTAGAATTAACTGAATTCAACCCTGCATGCAGAGATTGTCCCCAAAATCATTGCAATCATTATTTCCATACACCCACAGGCTTGAGTAAATAAAATACTTTATTGCAAATAAAAGCAATCTGAGTTGCAACAAGGAGTAAATTCTCCAAAGACTATACTGACTTACGGACAAATTTAACTGATGAGTTTCTTTCTCTCACACTTTTATAATGGACTTCTTGCAGTCCATTTCTTTTGAAGCTCCAGGCTTCATCAAGCCAGTATTTACAAAATTGCCCCCTCTAAGCTTCTACTTAGCGAGCTCGACAGTCAGGTTTTTCACATTAGGTGTCAAACTAACCTGAAGTTTCCAATGGGTAGAAGGTAGGCGATAAATTCAAATAATAGGTAGAGAAGCAGAGAAATCACTAGTTTCATATGAGAAGCAGTCTCACTTGCCTATTCTCCTAGTCCAGTGATTCTCAACCTGTGGGTCAGGACCCCATTTGGGGTCGAACGACCATTTCACGGGGGTCGCCAAACAAGGCTGTCCGCCATTTTTCCCCCCTTTTCTTTGGCCACGCCCCTGGCACCCGGTGATGTATAAGTGGTTGGGGGTCACCACAACATGGGGAACTGTATTATGGGGTTGCGGCATTAGAAAGGTTGAGAACCACTGTCCTAGTCTACCAATACTATATGTATAATCTGTACTCCCTGAGTTTGCAAATACTTAAAATCAGATTATTCTCCCAACCCACCCAAGGTTAACAATTTGGCTAGATGTAGGTTTAGATGAACATTTCAATGTTTATACAGCATTTTAGAATGCCGACAATTTTATATGCCACAACTTCTGATAGGTGTGTCAGTGTTACTATATTGTACATATACTGCATTCCAACTAGAATCTTTAGTGATTTACTTTTCTCATTTTTAACTTTCTCATTTTCTTTGGCTATTCCTCCAAAGAACATGTATGTATGTATTTATGTGTGTGTGTGTGTGTGTGTGTGTGTGTGTGTGTGTGTGTGTGTGTGTGGTGTGTCTCTGTGAATACACACACACACACACAAACACATGGGACAAACCTTGCTAAGTGGCAGAAACAGCTGACTTTATTATTCAACTACAAAGCTAAGTAACTGATGGTTTGTATGTGGATGGGAAAATATCTGGGAATTGCAAGGATATAGGTTAGACTGGGGGTGGTCAACAAATAATGCAGAATAAAGGAATAGCAAATCATTGCCATAATATGCCAAGAAAACTCTTATATGGAGGTGTCATGTGTTATTAGTCAGAACAAGGGGTGGAGAGAAGGGAGGGAAAGAAGAGACTGTTATCTAATAGCTACAGACCTATGCACAATCATTTCATCCCTACAGACCATCATGCCATAAGCAGAGGTCTTCAAACTTGGCCCTTTTATGACTTATGGAGTTCAACTCCCAGAATTCCTCAGCCAGGCATGCTGGCTAAGGAATTCTGGGAGTTGAAGTCCACAAGTCATAAAAGGGCCAATTTTGAAGACCCCTGCCATAAGCGTTTTCAATGGATTCTTGACTGATTTTATTGGAGGATTTACAGAGAGGGGCATTTCTACTCATTTAGTAAAATAGGTCTTTCCTTCCTTCCTTCCTTCCTTCCTTCCTTCCTTCCTTTTCCTTCCTTCCTTCCTTCCTCCCTCCCTCCCTCCCTCCCTCCCTCCCTCCCTCCCTCCCTCCCTTCCTTCCTTCCTTCCTTCCTTCCTTCCTTCCTTCCCTCCCTCCTTCCCTAGGGATGAGGCTAGAATCGTTTGGTTTTTTTGCAACACATTTTTGAAATCAGGCAGAGGATCAAATGGGTTCCTTGCAGCCACTGTTGGCCCTATATGTTCTAAGCACTCTATGACACCTTTCACTTAGGTACATTTTTGTAAGGTCACAGTAGAAGTCAAATCTGAATCTGAGCTCCTAGCTACTACATTGTATACTAAGCTATGCCAGCTCTCTTCTTTCAGTTGGCAGCATGATCGGTTGCGTACTGCCTGCCAACAAGTATAAATGATCACCAAGTAGATACAGTAGATTTGACAGATACTTCCCTGGGGATTCATGAACCGTGTTTTTAAGAGGAGAATGTGTAACACCATCAAAGCCAAATGATATAAACTTTAAAAAAAAGGTACCAGGGGAAAGGTAATGAGTGTCTGTTTGGATGAGAAGGATGCTACAACAAGGCTTAGACTTTTAAGAAGATAATTCTGTTGGGTAAAATAACTTTTTCAAGTTATTAGAAGGAAAGTAGACCTGCATTGTTCCATTCTCTGTTCAATACTTACTTTGACCTTGGGTTGTTCTGCTACCTTCTATTGCTTCATACTGTATAATGCAATCCAGCAAGAATTTTTCAAGCTTCATTGAAATGCATGGGAGATATGCTCCCACTGTAGTTCAGGTACAGTGCTAATACATGAAAAATAATTATATCTATTTGAGTCTTCCATGGATGAAGTGGTATATAAGCTTCCTGAGTAAGCAAGCAAACGAACAAATGAATACATTGTATTGTTTTTATTAGGTGTATGATATTACCAATGATCAAAGTCTCTAGGCACTTCACCATGCATTAAAATGTCCCAGGACAAAGATGATATATACAAGGCAGGGTTCTTAAGTTTTGTGATACAACATTCTTCTAAAATGATAAAAGAATTTGTGTGATCTTCTCAATGAATAACCTCAATGACTTTATTGGGATTACGATTGGGCAAGAAAGAATTATTATTATTTACTAAAAGATACGTAACTTATACTTTCTTGATTTAGGATTCCTATTTTCAGTACTATTAATAAATTGACCTTCTTGACCTTTTCCCCCATCCAAAAATACCTTTCTTATTTTAAAAGGGTTGAAGTATTAAATAATGGTTAAAAATGCTGAAATTCATTAACAACAGTCATTATGGGTAAGACTACTATATACCATAGCAGAATTAATCTGTTGGCAGGCAACCATCCACCAAGAATAGTACTAATAAGTTGCTGTCTAAGCATCACTGAAACTGCTCAGAAAATGGATTTTAAAAACTACATAACCCCCAGAAGCATCAATGTTGATTAAGATCAATTAATAATATGCCCAGAAAGGATTCTAAAGTCATCAATTGATTTTATTAAATCTGGCTTAGAAAACTCAGGTTTATTAGTTCATATGAACATGTTGATGACATTTTTTTTTTTTACAGAGGAAACAGGAAACTCTGGTTCTCACCATTCTACCCATCAAGCCGTCCGATTACTGCCAATCATAATAAACAACAGACATTGCAGAATACAATATTTGCTCTGGTTAGTTTCAATGCACTTTCTTCAGCAGTCATTGATGGTAAATACCGCAAAAATTCCTTTCTGGGTATGACTTTGTCCCTTGACTCTCATACCATAAAGCAGAACAATGGCCCCTTTATGACTTGTGGACTTCAAGTCCCAGAATTCCTGAGCCAGCGTGGCTGGTTCAGGAATTCTGGGAATTGAAGTCCATAAATTATAAAACAGCCATCATTCCCCACCTCTGCCATAGAGCAGGGGTATCAAACTGACGGGCCGTGGGCCGGATGCGTCATGCTGAAACCGTGCCCACCCCAGCTCCGGAAATGGGAAAAAAGTCATGATATGTCATGACACATCATGTGACGTGGCGAGTTTAACACTCTTGCCATAGAGGATATGCAGCATATCCGGTTGCACTGTAATTTCTATCTCAACCTGTGTGATGTAGTAATTCTACCCCTCATAAAAGAATTCCCTGGAGAGATTATCACTGATACATCTATCTTCTAGCAGATCATAAGACCATCAATTTTTACCTCACTGCCATTAGAATGAAGCAGCAAATATTGTCCCATAAAGTTACGTTTCTTTGATACCTTTAAAAGACTGCAATAAAGTTTATCTACCTACTTGTCTGCTCTGCCTATCTCATAGTAAAAGTTCTAAGCATAAATCAAACAATAAAACAGAAATGCCTCAGCCCATGAACCCATGGAGTTTGTTACCTCCTTGGAGATAGTTAATGCAGTGGTTCTTCTCATTTGTTTGGCCACAAAAAAAAATAATCATAATTCTTTTTGAGAAATGATAGCTATTAAAAAAATCATAAAGAAGATGTCCAGTCAGTTAGTTTTTGCAGCCTCTGAAACAGTTGCTGGATATTTAACAATAATATAAAATTATTTCATGATGTTGGAACACAGAATAACTTTTTTAACCTCTTAAAGCTTTACTTAAAGAGGCAAGCAAGCTTCAACGCATGGGATGCTCTGCCCCCCCCCCCCTTTTTAAAAAAGATTCTGAATCATTAAGTGCTTTCTTAATGACAGGAAAGACAGGAAATTGTGAGGACTGAAATGTGATACCTCTGGAGAGTACCAAGTTGAAGAAGGATACGATACACAACCAATTCAGCGCTGAACAAGAAAGATCGGAAAACAGATGTGAGCGGAGTCTGCCAACACTCGTGAAGGGAGAACGAGCTTGCAATGCTGAATAGTGCAAAATCAACAGAATCATACATGCAAAACAGGAAGTGAGTGAAGCAGAACACTATTTGGCAGCTCTTCTCAGTCTAGATGAGGAATGGAAGAAGAATATAGAACAGAGCGGGAAAAATAAGAAAAACAGGAAACCTAAATAAGCTGCCTAACTGGCAAGGTCTTACACCAACTAAAAAAGTGTTTTGAATCTATTCTACTGAGAGACTGCCTACCCACTTCAACCTCAATTGTTCTCTACTAGAAACAATTTTAATAAACATTCATATTGTTTCCAGCTAAGGTGGTCACTATGAAAAACAAATGCAAACAATCCATTGTATACAGTACTTGTTTGTTTTTTTCTTTGTCCCTCTTGTGTTTTTTTCCTTATGTGTTATATTTTTTCTTAAATTGTAAAGTGGGTGTGAATGATTGGAAACAGAGAGAAAGAGAGAGAGTTTAAATTGGTAACCAATCTTATACTATACAATTCAAATTCCATTAATTTTATGGTGTACCAGAAATGTATTGTTATTTCATTCCCAACTGCTAGAAACTTTTATGTTCTTGCTCACCTCTTTGGAAAAATATTTTTTTCAGATGTTGTCAGTTAAAATTAAGATAGTATTGTGAGGCTACATTAATGTTAATTTAATATGCATATAAATTGCATCATAGAAATTATTATAACATTAAAAATAAATGTATTTTATACATGATACTGAATTGGCTACATCATGGTCTTCCTACTTAGCATCAATCTACTCCTTTTGGAGATTCCAGTGCACATATAGAGCATGGATACATCTAAATAATTTTATGGCTGCAAACATACACATATTTACCTGGTAATAAAGGCCATTGATAAAAAAAATAAGTTGATTTGTGTGGAAAAGTTCTCTTGAAATTAAATTTGTACTAATGTCAATACTTTTGGCACATGCAGTAAAATACTGCCATTTTAAATAATATTTCCTCAGAAATGGAGCAGTTTAATTCAAATGAATAATGCTATGATGTAGTGAAATTATTGATTGGGACATTCATCACAGAAAAATATTAAAGCTTTCCTGTCCAAGTCTGAATTTCAGCAGACCAGAAAGAACTGAAGTGGTATTTTTGATAGCCTGCAACCTAATTTGAATATGATGTGAGACCAACATAGTACATGAAGAAAACAAGATTTTAGAGTTTCTTGAAAACCATTCTCCAAAATGTAAATATTTCAGAGAAGTCACATTGCTTTGCCTTAAGAAATGATGTGTAATCACTTACCTATCTCTTTTTATATCTTACAGAACCTAAAAACTGGAGGAGAATTCTTATAAGCACATCAAAATAGGCCAATGCAGTACAATGCTCAAACTATATCGCATTTGCTTAAGCTTAAGCTGAAATAGAATGCAACCCATAAACTATGTCTTCCTTTCCAAACTAAACCAAAGGTTTCCGTCTCTCCCCTAAATATTTGACAAAAAAAGCACATGGAAGAATACCATTGGGTTCTCTCTCTCTCTCTCTCTCTCTCTCTCTCTCTCACACACACACACACACATAAAAGGAAAACTAAGAAAAGAAAAAATATAAAAGAGTAAAATAATGTGTGAAAAATAACAAAAAAGCAAAAAAAAAGGAAGTTACATAAACAATCCATCTTTAATCCTTCTTTGCGCCATTTACAAACATAGCAATTATCATCTCAGTCTTCCCATATGGCATATCATAGTTCCCTTCTTCCCATAAATAATTCTCTTTAATTAATAAATCCTGAAATCACCAGTTCATTTAGATCCATTTTCAAAAAAAGTCCATAAAGGATTTCCGGACTTTTATAAAACTATCATAGTTCCCTCCTTAATCAAGCAAGTTATTTCTGAAAACTCAGCCATTTTTCCAATCCATTCCTTCATTATGGATATTTCTGTATTCTTCCATCTGTCAATGAAGCTCTGGTGAAAGCTCACCCTAACATTAACCAGGCAATCACCTCAGGCAACCGAAAATTATTCAAGGAAGTTGTGTACTGCACAATCTGTCTCCATCTCCCTATTAGCTTTCTATTGACTGATGCAATGACGGTTACTGGGTTCTTCAACCAGGATTGGAGAAAGATTTGACTGAAAGTCTTACTGGTTTTAGTTCATGAAATCAAGCAGGGTGCTATTCTTTCTTTCTTTCTTTTTTTACCAGCAAACTCCTTTTTCAATGTTGACAACCCTACAAAGAAAGAAGGAACTGAGTGGTGAAACCAGATGCATTCCCATGATTCTACGTACATATATATTTGTAGCTTAAAAAGAACAATTGCAAGACTGTTAATGATTGGAATTGAAGAATTTCAGGAGGACATGTAGCAAAAATCATTCTTTAAAGGTATTTCATGATGGTGGAAGTCAGACCAAAATATCTGTTGCTTATGAATCACATTTGAAATGTAGTATAAAAGAACAGTTCCCAAACTAGTATCTTAATTTCAGAAATATATTTCCCTCATTACTACTGCTACTATATATAGGCTTCAGTATGAGCAGGTGACAAGCTATTCAAGACTTTTAAATATTAATATTAATATCTTGAATTGTGTCTGGAAGAGATTAAAGTGCCACAGGTAAGATGAGCTTCCAGAACTGTCAGGTTTTCTCATGGAAAATGAAAATCTGAGTCACAGAGTGGAAATCGTTAAAATTAACAGAAAGAAATGTTTGTGTGTGTGTAGGGGGGAGTTGGTGGGTATGTGAGTGGTGGGTTTTTTGATATGCTTCATAGATACCCACACACATCCCTTTATCTTCAAGTGGTTTGAGCAAAGAATAAGTGAGGGTCAAGTATATGAATGAATGTTTGGCCAAGCCTTCTGAATTAACAAAATCAATCAAAGTATCATTGATCTTTGATTCAATCAAGACATGTAATCCCTCCTCCAATTAATAAAATAAACAATTGGCACATACAAGCTCACTAAGCAAATTCTGATATTAAATTTTAACCACTCCTGCAACTGTCTTTGTTTTGCATAAATACAAACTTCTGCTGATTGATATTCATATCAGGGTATAAAATTCCCCCCCACTCTTCCCCCCCCCCCTTTTGTTTCTCAATTTAGGCTGACATCTGCTGACCTAAGTTAATGGTTAGGCCAATAATACTGAATGTAATGCAATTTCAGAGAGGGTCCTTCTTTCCTTTTGTAGTTTTTAATGGTGCTTTGAAACCAGAACCAAGCCACTTAATTACACAAAAAATTCACATGGAATAATAATTCAGGGAGAGAAAGGAGAGAAGGCGAAGGATAAACAATAGTAGCAGATGAAAATTACTTTGCCATAATACTTTATAAGCATTGCAAATACAGTGCACTGCATTCATAATACAAAGGGCCAATAGGAGACATCATATATTGGGCCAATTAAGCTTATGTAGAATGGGTGTCATTTAATGGGGCCACTCTTTGGGTCACAATGAAAAATCGCCTTCTCTTTTAATCTTGCAGTACAACTAAGAGGGAGCAGAATGGCCTTTGTAGATAGCAAGGATCTCCAGAGGATTGATATGTCAGAAGGTAATTTAGGAAAAAACATTTCCGTCTTTGAGCAAAATGCATGGGATACTTCCAGTAATTTGTGGTTATCCAAATAAAGAAGAGCAACAGACTTGCTAAAGGTAGATTGACAGGCTATAACAAAAGGATACTAAGATATTCTAATTGAGGAAAAAAGCATCCTACATACCATACATAAAACATCAAGATGAAATCTGTGCATTTTCATGACAAGTTTGTTCAGAACAGCCTGCACAGTTTGAAAACACCTCTCGAAGACACTCAAGTTCAAAAGAGGTAGCAAGTTGCATCAGAAACAATCACTGATATTGCTTCTCTGCATGAGTTCAAAATAAGCATGTAGTATTAGAAGACTGTCATGCAGCCAAGGATGTGCTGTCAGTCTCTCAGTAGAGACCATGCTGTGATAGGGGAATTACTGATTGAAATGTATCTAATAGAAAAGGTAAGGAGGAGCCACGTAGGAATTGTGGATGAAGCAGGATGAAGCCCTCAGTTGGTCTTTCGTCAATATATTCTGACAATCAACAGAAAGAGACCAAAGGACCTTTTATCTAATCCAGTGGTTCTCAACCTTTTTAATGCCGCGACCCCCCAACCGGTCGTAAGTCGAGGACTACTCAACCAGTCGTAAGTTGAGGACTACTCAACTGGTGCAGCACCATTTGCAGAATGGGACTTTTGGCGGGCTCAGCAGGGCAGAGACAGCCTGGACAATTCCTATTGGCTTTTGAAAGCCAATAGAAGTAGACTCCATTCAAGAGAGTCTATTCTATTGACTTTCAAAAGCCAATAGAATAAAAGGGAATAGTACAGCTAAGGAAAAGGGGAAAAAAATGGCGGACTGTGTTGTTTGGCAACCCTGTGAAATGGTTGTTCGACCGCAAATGGGGTCCCGACCCACAGGTTGAGAACCACTGATCTAATCCAACCTTCCGTATCCTGATGCTCCACAAATGTGCCGGATTATAACTCTTACAATCCCCCAGGTAGAATGGCTATTAGTTGGAGAATGATGGGAACTGCAGTCCAGCACAACTAGAAGATAACCTATTTGGGAAAGCTGATCCAGACAAATTTTCCAACTTGATATCTCTGGGGCACCCAGGTTAAGGACAGAGAAGCAAATACTGAGGTTAATGAGAGTTGTCCTACAGTCCTACAGAAGCACAGGCATCATGGAATGCATGACTGACCTTGAGGAAAAGGGAGGAGAGAGGATGCCTAGGAAACAATTGGATAAGAGGGGCAGAAGCCCTCTATCACTTAACAGTCAGAGAAAGAAGCTAAGGAAGGATCTGCACTAATGGAGCAAGCAGCTAAAATGGAGGGTTGGAAGTTTGTACTTTCAGTCTTTCAAGATTCTGTTAATGCAGTGTTATAATAAAATAGATTTTGCTCATCTAGTTTAGTTTCCTGTCTGGTTTACTCAGGACAGCTGACTACACCGGATCTTACATTTTTATTAAAAAACAAACATTATTTGTGCAGTGATGGAGAGCTACAATCATTATATCTTATTGTGTATTTCAGTTAAATCAAATATATGGAGAGAGGGAGAGCTTTATTTTATGGTATATGAACAAGTTTGGTTGATTGGGGGGTTTTGTTTTGGTCATTTTATCCTTTATTTATTATTTATCAACATAAGTTAACCAGTTATATCAAGAATTATTTTGGACACACTTTGGCATATTCTTTTCTCATTCCTACATGGCAAAATATACACCCTGAATTTAAATATTTAAAAGTTGAAACCAAAATTGAAATTTTCTATGGCTTTATGTGCATAAGTGAGAACACACTATTCATTAATGTGACCTGCAAATATTTTAAGCAGAAGAATCAAGATTGGATTTTTTTTTTCTGTTTAAGGCATGCACCCTTCCACTGAACAGCTGGCAAGAACAAAAGGAAAAGCAATTAACATCTTTTGACTTACCTATTATTTTTACTTGCTTTACTAAGGATGAATCACAGAGCAAACAAACTGAGTCTCTCGGCTACAGCAGTATAAAAAAAAAGATCAGGATCTATTCCAATTACATTATTTCTCTGGAAATGACAGCTTAAGATTAGAAGACCCTTGTTTCCAACTCATGTGAAGAATGTCTCCCAAAATGTTGCAAGTTGGTAATATAATAAGAAAAACACCACACACATACACAAGAGAAAACATAAAAGAAAAGGAGGGAAAGGAGCAAACTGGAAGATCAATTTGACAAGGCAGGAACACTAAGTTATTGCTAGATGGCCACTTGTGGGTCCAGGGTGATCTTCTGTTGATTGTTTTAGACAGTTCTAACATGTCCTTTGCTAGCCTTTCAGCACCTTGGATAGCTCTCAAACACCACTTGTTCCCTAATTTCTAACACTCTTAGCTGTATTGTTTATTCTTTCCTGTTGAGGACTCTTTGTTTTGGAGGCAAAGATCAATCTTTATATTTCTTGCAGCAATGCTGCAAGAAACAAAGATTATTTAAGAATACTGTATCTGCAGATTTGCTAACACTCACTAAAGAAAATTGCACATTGAAGATCTTCCAACTCTACAGAAGGAATATTTGAAATTTTAAGATCAGTTTTGATTAGATAACCTTTATTGTCATTTTTTTTACTGTGGGCACAACAGCACACATTAAAAATGAAATTTAGTTGCTTGCTCTCAAAGTGTACACATAAACAACACACATTTAAACATACTATATACAACATATGTATAGACCTACACACTTACAAATAAGTAACATATAAATATTAAACAATGTCCATCTTGAATACATAACAGAAGCTTTAGAGTTCACAAGGTTAATACTGTATGGCAGAGGTCCCCAACCTTTTGGATACCAGGGACTGGTTATGTGGAGAGAGGTTTTTCCATGGACCGGAGAGGATGTGGTTCTGTGTGCTGCCTGCAGTCTGTGGATGGGGCTTTCCTTGTTTGTGCTGACTGGTAGCTGGCATGCCATGGCCTGGTACTGGCCCACAGACTGGGGGTTGGGGACCCCTGCTGTATGGAACAAAACTGTGACTGAATCTGGATGTTCTGCATTGATTTTAAGGTTGTGGTGTGAGTTCCCTGAGCTTGGTTGTTTTCTTGCAGGTGTTTCATTACCAAACTAGGCAACATCAGAAGTGCTAATAGAGAGTAGGAGTTACTCTCATTGTATATACTAATGCCTTGCCCTATCAGTGTTGATGTGATTGGTCTTTGTGGTTTTTTGATTGGGCTGTTGTTTATTATTATCTTGTTTGGCAGTTCCTTGTTTACTGTGAGTTTGCTTAGCACTTAACCACTACACCAAACTGGCAAAATGCACTGCCTTTTTATTTCAGCCCACCTTCCCAAACCTCTTTAAAATCTGAGATCAACCATAGTTTCTCTCTACTTATCTATGGTTCTCTCTACTTGAGATCTATGAGATACAATGTCTTTTAATGCATAGTGAAATGATCTTTACTTATAAAGTATTTTATCATTTATTGCCTGGATATGTAGTACATGACAGACAGTATATCATTATTTGAAATAAATAAAATGCAAATGTAGGATATTCCTGCCTAATTTGTTAATGTCTCAATAATCTCTCAGAATTACTTCTGTCATTAGGAATCAGGAAGTTCAGTTACTCTTGACATGAAGGGAAATCACTTAATTGCCCATCACATTTTAAAAAATCATATCAGATTCTGTACCTCCTGCCTCCCATAGATATTTTTTTAATTACTATTGCATTTGAATGCAAATTTGGAATTGGAAAGCAAAAAGAGTGTGAGAAATTGGATGGGGCAAGGAACAAAAAGAGATCATTATCCATGTCAGAGCTAATAAAAAAAAAATTAGCCAGCGAGGCCATCCCAAAACAGTGGACTTCTGCTAGAATCTTTAGTAAGATTAGAAATGAGATATATAGATGTAATGCTTGTGCCTAGAAAAATTGCAGACATTTTGAGGGCCACTAAAGGGGAGTTAATGCCAAAATGAATACAAACATAAAATATATCCTTAATTGCAACACCAGAGTAGTCTATCCAGAGTAGTCTGTAATCAGCAGTGAATATATGATTCATGGGTGTATTTCTATAGGTAAAATACTGCTCTATTATTCATGAATTAAAAACCCATCAATCTCTAGAGCCACTTCGTGCAAAATAGTTGTCTTTGCTACTCCATTCTAATCTTCACCCAGTGGTATTTTTCTACTTCTACTTTCTACTTCTAGATAGAAACACTATTGTTAGAAACTGAATATTAAGATGTAGGTTGCCTGAACTGCAAGATGGGCAGCAAATAAATTTAATAAATAAATAACAATAAGTAAATAAAAATGAAAATACTGGATGATGTTGGGATACTTGGGATTTATTATGACTAGCGTTAATATCATAATCAACTTTCTGTGTTTTGACATCTTTGTTTTTGTCGCTGTGGATTTTATGGGATTAGTCCATGTTACTCTGCTTGAGGATCCTCCCATTGTCTGAAATTAATTTCCAGGTAATTCTCAATTTATGAATATTCGTTTAGCAATCGTTCAAAGTTACGGTGTTGCTGAGAAAAGTGACCTGAAAATGGTCCTTGCACTTATGAACATAGCTGCATCCCTGTAAGTCACATGATCATAATTAGGATGCTTGTCAACTGGCCTATATTTACGATGGTTACAGCATTCTGGAATCATGTGATCATCATTTGTTATCTTCCCAGAAGCTTCCAATTTCAGATTTGCTTAACGACATAGCAAAAAAAAAGATAATAAAAGTAGGCCTGACTCGCTTATCCAACTTGTGTAGCTACAGTAGTTCCAGTTCCAATTATAGTCATGCTTCAAGGACTAGAATGAGTCCAGTGAGGCAGACTCAACTTGCACGTAACTTATATGACTGACTTTGGAGCTAACATGTGTTATTTCTGTTCCTATTTGCACTATGGGAATAAATACAAATTGACTGGAACCATTCAGCCAAGCATGTAGTAATTAGCTATCTTTCAAGTATTGCCACCCCATTGTCTTTTGCTTTACTTATCAGCTGAACATGAGCTGAATCCTCTTCCTGATCCAAGACAATCATTTCTATTTCTCTTTTCATCCCAGACACAGGCAAGTCCTTGACTTATGACCACAACTGAGCCCAAAATTTCCATTGCTAAGCACAACAGCTGTTAAGCGAATTTTGCCCCATTTTATGACCTTTCTTGCCACAGTTGTTAAGTGACTCACTGCAGCTGCTAAGTTAGTAACATGGTTGTTAAGTGAATCTGGCTTCCCCATTGACCTTGCTTGTCAGAAGGTCACAAAAGGGGATCACATGACCCTGGGACACTGCAACCGTCATAAGTATGAGTCAGTTGCCAAGTGTCCGAATTTTAATTACATGAACATGCAATGGTTGTAAACGTGAAAAATGATCGTAAAGCACTTTTTTTCAGTGCTGTTGTGCCTTCAAATGGTCACTGAATGAACGGTTATAAATCAAGGACTGCCTGTGTTTTGGACAGATTGGGATGTTTTTCCTTGGAAACAGCTGGTTCAGGGGTAGGCAACTTTGGCTCTTTTATCACTTGTGGACTTCAACTCCCAGAATTCCTGAGCATAGCTGGCTCAGGAATTTTGGGAGTTGAAGTCCACAACTCATAAAAGAGCCAAGGTTGCCTACCCCTGAGCTGGTCTATCAGTTCTTGTGGGTCACTCTCATATATCAGTCACAGGCAGCAAGAAGGATCTCCATATCTAAAATACATATTTATAGAATTTGGCAGAATTGATTCATCTGAAATGTTAGATATAGGCTGGATGAGGCTGGAACTCTCAGCCTCCAAATGTTTTAGATTAGAGCCATGAATCACAATAATAAGCTGATAATCAAGCTGATTGAATGTGATAAAGGACAAGTTGTTCCTGGCATTCTAATGCTTATGGTTGAAGTGATACCAATTATGAGGATGTGAGTTATTCACTACAGGCGGTATTTTGATACATGTCTAAAATCTCAGCACCACATGCCCGGATTTCAGGGGCAGAGAGGCAGTGCCCAGTATCAAAAAGCACAGGAATACACATAAAAACAACGGAAGACACCAGAAGTTTATTATTTGGACAGTAGGTACCGCTTGTAATAAACCAAGGAAAAGAATATTGTTAATTGAATTATATGGGCAGAGAAAACTCCAGAAACACATTAACATTTCTGAAGTTATCATGGGAATAAAGAATTAAAGGCTAGCTAGGTCCTATGGAAACATAGCCATAAATTTATTTAGACTTCTTTCACATTAGCAAGAGAAAATAAATGAATTTTGCTGGGTCATCTATCCGGCTATGCTGCCATTAGTCAGTATGAGAAAATTATGCATAACATAGCCATAAAATTAATGGTCAAAAAAGGAAATGACTTATCTTTGGTAGCTGTATATACCATGATAATCCTAATCCTAATGAGAAGAAAGGACTCACTGGAGAAGAGGCTAATGCTGAGAAAGATTGAGGACAATAGAAGAAGGGGATGACAGAGAATGAGATGGCTGGATGGAGTCACTGAAGCAGTAGGCATGAGCTTAAATGGACTCCAGAAGATGGTAGAGGACAGGAAGGCCTGGAGGAATGTTGTCCATGGGGTCGCGGTGGATCAGACACAACTTCGCAACTAACAACAACAATCCTACTGGTTAAATTCACATATTAAACAAAGACTGAATGTGAATTTTTTTTTTGCTTTGGACTTAATGGGTTGTGTGAACAAAGCCACTACGATTTGCAAACCATGGCTTATGGCTTAGCTTATTATCTGTATCTAACTTATTGTGGTTTCATTAATAAATCATGATTAAGCAAATCATGGTTTAGCTTTATAAGCAAACACTGATTTGAGGGCCAACATATTCTGATGGTTTGTTGTATTTCACATAAGCATTGTGCATCATACCTGAGACTATTCAGTGCAGAAGCACTTTCAAAGTATCTGTGAACACTTTTGACTGCATATGAACTGTTCAGGCACTTTTGACATTATTAGACCCACTACCAGCTCCAAGGTTCCTTTTACACTGTTATTACTGTATATGCTAGTGCAGCTGGTGCCAAACACTTGAAATTTCAATATTTGATATTTGACATTTGGCTTCCAATATTTGACATTGTCCATTTACAACATTTGACAGCCTGCATTTGCTACTCTGTAGATGACATTTAATATCCAGTGTTGACATTCACCATATGATAATCTTATGAAAGAATATTAGAGGTTGGATCAATTTTGTGGAGTTGAGAGTAGCATGTGGAACAAATCCAGAATGCTGAAGGAGTCACTGGGGGGGGGGGGAGACAGAGGGATTTCAGCATCAAATGTGAATGTGTAAGCTTTTAACCCTGTATGTTCCTATGTGGATTTTACTTCATGTGCAGCAGTGGGCTTAACTTATGTTCAGTGCATGTCATAAACATATAGAATATATATTTTTCAGTATGAGTGGCTGAATTCTCAGTATTCCTTAATTGCAGAGTGGCTTGTTTGGTTTTGGTTTGTGAATTAAAGTATTATGGTTTGCAAATCAAGATTCATGGAAGCAGACATTTGACACTTACTGATATAATAACAATTAAGCAAATATTGCACAATGTGTGAACTCAATAGAGCAAAACCCAACAGATATGAACAATCCTCTGAAAAGTTCAGTTTTGATTTTGATTTTCTGGAATAATTTTTTTAGATTGCTATTGCATGTTTGGATTGCATTTTCAGTGATCAGGCTGTTGGTTTTCTGGACTTTCAGCTGGACCAGTTTCATGACTCTGACCCCCTCCCTCACAGTGGTTTCCTTCATACATAAATTAGGAATCAGATAACATTTTTTCAGACTAGCACATTTAATTAAAAACCATAAGCTTTCATGAGCTACAGATCTTTTATCAGATGCATGAAGTGGCTAAACTGATGTAGGGTTTAAATTGGGATTAGACAGGCATGTAGGTTATATGTGAGACAGCTTACAAATAATTTATCAGTTAACAACTGCAGTGTGTTAAAAACCTATTGTGTTTGTTGAGATCTAAGATAGCCTGAAACTTTTGGTGTACTTATATGTGACTTTAGCAATCTTTCCCTTAACTGTCATGATAAAGTTTTTAGACCAACGTCACGGTTGAATGAGATGGCATGAGTGATGGTCCAGCGATGACGCTGAATGGCCATGCGCAACAGAATAGATGCGCCAAACAGCTGGGGGGAGGAAAGATGTCAAGATCTAAATGGAAGCCGGCTTGTACGGCTGAACCAGAACTAGTGCGGCTGAGTGTGGGAGAACCGGGGGTGATTATATATATCTTGAGCTTGCACTCCATAAGTGATAACTATTGGTGTGTTGTTCTGTTAATGCAATCCTAGGCTGCATTAATAGATGGATAGAATCAAGATCACGTGAAAGATTAGCATCACTTTATAAGCCCTTGGTAAGACCTCATTTGGAATGCTGCATCCAGTTTTGGTCACCACAATATAAAAAAGACATTGAGACTCTAGAAGGAGTCCAGAGAAGAGTGACAAAGAGGATTAGGGGCCTGGAGGCTCAAACTTATGAAGAATAGTTGCAGAAATTGAGTCTAGTGTGGGACTGGGGGCAACTTAATAGCAGTGTTCCAATATTTGAGAAGCTGCCACAAAGAAGAGGGGTTTAACCTATTTTCCAAAACACTAGAAGACAAGACAAGAAGCAATGGATGGAAACTAATCAAGGACAGAACCAGCCTAGAACTAAGGATAAATTTTCTGACAGTGAGACGAATAAACCAGTGGAATAGCTTGCCTTCACATGTTATGGGTGCTCCATCACTGGAACCTTTTAAGGTGATTGGACAGCCATTTGTCTGAAATAGTATAGGGTCTCCTGCTTGAGCAGGGGGTTGGACTAGAAGACCTCCAAGGTCCCTTCCAACTCCATTATTCTGCTTTTGTGACCTGCCTTTTAAAAGATTCTCTCTGGGAATCAAGTTGCCTTTTGGCCTCATTGTGTGGGCAGTTCAGTCTCATGAATGCCTAGCTAAATTTCATGATTCAAATAAATGTAGTTATACTGTAGAATTTGGCCATAGATGATAGATTTGGCGCTATGTTCTAGGAAGAAGCTGCAAGCAGATAGGCATCTGTCGCTGTCTGAAATTTTCTGGACAATGTGTCGCTTTATGCAGTCACTCTGTAGTTTGACTGTCACATGAAGGAAGTAGACTTGTTTTGCAGAGATGTTGGAGTTGATGGTGGGGCAGAGGTTTTTGCAGTCATTAAAGAATATGAGATTCATTTCCATGATTCAGATGATGAAAATTTCATCAATGAAATTTCAGGGGATAAATCCTGAGAAATATTGCTGTAGGCCAGCAAAGTGTCCCTGGTTGTGTTACTGATTTATTTATTTATTTAACAAATTTTATTTATAATACAGTTAAAAACAAACAAACATTGGATTTAACGTGACATTCCAGTATATACATTCTTATCAGATTATTCCACTTTTTACAATCAATTCTTCATCTCTACATATACATCTAAGTTTTATATACAATACTTGTTCTAAAATAAAATATATTTCTATCTTAACATTCATCTTTAATCCCGACCATCCTCTTCAAATTCCTCCAGTGGTAAAATTTATCCCAGGTTTCATAATAAACTGATCCACATTTATCTTTTAATATCATTGTGAGCCTGTCCATTTCCACACATGCTAATATTTTATGTGTTACTGATTTATAAGGATATGATATTACCAAAGGTTACTGTAAGTAGTTATGGGTGAGTAGGAGTCTGATGGCAAGACATGCTGTGTTGACATCAGTGGTGAACTTGATGGCTTGTGAGGGATATTGCTGATTACAATATAATCCTACGCAGTTGAGAAGGATGGTGGTGTAAAGTTGAGTGCAGAAACCATAGAATCGACATTCCAAATATGATAGTTCTGATATTTGAGACAATGGGATGGCTTGGATTGGCCTGGCTTGTATAGGCATGACAATCATACATTCATTTCTATTTCATAGTATTGCATCACAGATATCCTTAAAAATCAAAGTGCCATCTAAGATTGCAGAGAATATGGTCAATGGAGGCCATGTTCTCTGTGCAATTTTCTGTCCAATCTTTCCTTTTATGGAGGAACCTTTTAAATGCATAGACATTTTCCTTTGGAGTAAATATAGGGATGGTAAAAATGTTCACCTGGCATATTTTTTCATGATAAGTCTACTTTTTTCCTCAATTAATCCAATTCTCCAGGTTTGTATGGCACAATAAAATAAAATGTCCTTGGTTTATTTGTGAGTCACTGTCTTGTAAGAACATCACCATCATATTAACTCAGCTTCCACTTGGTTTAGCCTCAGCCCAGGTTTTAACTTGATCAAAAAAACAAAAAAAACAAAACCCAACTTAATTTGGGGAAAAGATGGATTGGACACATTTTCTGTGATCCAATTGCCTTGGCAAACCTACTCAGATCTGTGCATTAAGGTTTTGGTTACCAAGCCACAAACAGCTCTGTGTATGTGGGCAGTCTGCTAGCAGCTAATCTTCAACAGGAAAATACACTGAGATAAGGAACAAAGGAGTGAAATTTCCCATTAAAAGCTTCTGCCTGCCACTACTACCTTCTCCGATGCTTCAGAGCTTTACTTGTGGGGATGGAGGGAGGGGCCGCGGTTTGCAGGGAAAGAGAGAAGAAAGAACGAGTAAGCTTTTACTCAGGGATTACTCAGCTCTCTTGACATCAACACAGTTATGAGTTTCTCTGTCTTTTATAAATTACACCTTGAACAATTCTAAAGCTTTAAGCTCAGGTATAGGGCTTCTTCTTTAAACATCAATGCAATTCTTTTTCCACTCAGGAATGTGGGACTGAGGTGGCATTTAATTTTCCTTTCCTCCTCAGAGTTCCTGAGTTCAGTCTAATTGTTAATCAAAAGAGTGCCATACCAGCTTTTTTTAGGCTTTGTGGCTCTCAGAATTTAAAGCATTCGTCTTATCTCTTCCCCAGCCCCCTCTCTTCACACAAACATTTAATTTACAAAACTGACTTATTAGTTTGAATGACCTGTGAGAATAAATGAATAACACTGTGTGTTCATTTGCTGTACAACGGCAACATTTTCTCAAAGATTGTTTTTAATTGAAACCATTCATCATTTTGAATGGAGAATGTATTCATTAGGAAGTGATGTCTTTGAAAAGGATGGGAGGCTTAGAAGATCAACAGTAATAGAAAATGAAGGGCTGCCTCACATCGTTACTTCTTCCAGCATGGAGATTAATACACATGATGGTAATGTGTGTAAAACACAAACTGCTTATGGCTGCTCCGGTGTATCTATTTTATTCAGGATGTATGTAGGAAGAAGCCACACCGATCAACAGCATGTTGGATAGCGATTCTAACAGACAATATGGGGTCTATGACACTTCAACAAAGGTGAGTGATGTTGCTTGCATTTTACGCAAGCTATTACACTGGTTGATTGCTCTAATCATTAGAACTTTTCTCAGTTCTAGGTTGCTTCTCTCTTTGGTTAGTTTCCAGCCATTGTTTCTTGTCCTGCCTTTTGGTGCTTTGGAAAATAGTTTGACCCCCTCATCTTTTTGGAAGCCCTTCAGATATTGGTACACTGGTATCATGTCACCCGTAGTCCTTCTTTTCATTAGACTAGATATACCCAATTCCTGCAACCGTTCTTTGTATGTTTTAGCCTCTAGAGCAGTGGTTCTCAACCTTTTTAATGCTGCAACCCCCAACCGGTCGTAAGTCGAGGACTACTCAACCGGTCGTAAGTCAAGGACTACTCAACTGGTGCAGCACCATTTGCAGAATGGGACTTTTGGCGGGTTCAGCAGGGCAAAGACAGCCTGGACAATTCCTATTGGCTTTTGAAAGCCAATAGAATTAGACTCTATTCAAGAGAGTCTATTCCATTGGCTTTCAAAAGCCAATAGAATAAAAGGGAGTAGCACAGCTAAGGAAAAGGGGGAAAAAATGGCGGACTGCATTGTTTGGCGACCCCCGTGAAATGGTCATTCGACCCCAAATGGGGTCCCGACCCACAGGTTGAGAACCACTGCTCTAGAGCCCTAATGATTTTTGTTGCTCTTTTCTGCACTCTTTTCAGGGTTACAATGTCTTTTTTATATTGTGGTGACCAAAACTTGATGCAGTATTCTAGATGTGGTCTTACTAAGGCTTTGTAAAGTGGTATAAGAACTTCAAGTGAAGTTTTAAATAGCTCGATATTTCATTAAATCTTTTAAGGGAAACTTTATGGGAAAATGGAAGATGAACAGCAAATATTTGGCAAATAAGGCTGATTTTTTTAAAAAAAAAGTTCTCAAATTTTCATGTTGGAAAAACTAGCATGTGAAGACACCTGCAAACTGACACTATTAACACTAGTCACTATTGATCAGCAGTTTCTTCATTTACCAGTTGCTCTCAAATGGAGATGGGCCACATATAAATTTAATAAGTAAATAACACATAAATAACATACTGAGCCACAGTGGCACAGTGGTTAGAATGCAGTACTGCAGGATGACTCACTGCTCACTGCCAGGAGTTCGATTCTCATTGGCTTCAGGTTGACTCAGCCTTCCATCCTTTCGAGGTTGGTAAAATGAGGACCCAGATTGTCAGGAGTAATATGTTGACTCCGTAAACCTTGAAAAAAAGTGGATGTTTGATTTTTTTCAATTGTGGGACTCAGTTCTTTGAAAGAAGAATAGATGTTAATTAAGAAATGATATATTGAGAGCCTTTGCATTAGAAATGGAATTAACTAATACATGTAGATTCTATCCAATCATAGGCATGACATTAGTTTTATAGCATTAGTTCCACAGCTTTCCACATAGCTGAGTGTCATACTTAAGTGGGTATGATAAATTTTCACAAAATGGCACATACCAATAGCAATAGCACTTAGACCAGTGTTTCTCAGCTTTGACAATTTTAAGGCATGTGGACTTCAACTCCCAGAATTCCACAGCCAGCAATGCTGGCTGTGGAATTCTGGGAGTTGAAGTCCACATGCCTTAAAATTGTCAAGCTTGAGAAACACTGACTTAGACTTATATACTGCTTCACAGTGCTTTGCAGCCCTCTCTAAGCAGTTTACAGAGTCAGCCTATTGCCCCCAACAATCTGGGTCCTCATTTTTCCGATCTCCAAAGGATGGAAGGCCGAGTCAACCTTGAGCCAGTCAGGATCAAACTCCTGGAGTGAGCAGTGAGTTAGCCTGCAGTACTGCATTCTAACCGTTGCACCACCATAGCCTAGATTTTGCATATCAGCACTTTTCTTCAGCTGGATGTTCTCTTGAATTTCATGCATGCTGCTACTGGCTTTTTAAAGGAAATTCTTTGGACACCTGATTCTGATGCCTGGCTTCGTTTAGAAATGGGTTTGTTTGTTTTTTAAAGCCCTCTCATTTCATTTATTATATTAAAACTATTTTCACTTCATATTTAATAAGGGTATAATCCTCACCCTAAAATAAATGTAATTGTTTCTGTTTCATGTGCACAAAGCTAGTCTCTGAATTCTTCTCAATGAATTCTTTAGAGATTTTATTTGCTCCAGTTTCCTAGATGTACACCAGAGGTGAAAGTTTGATGGCAATTAATATTTTGCTAATAATAATTCACTATAAATATGAAAAACATAGAACAAATTAGACCCATCAAAAAGAGCGAAGCATAAATGCCAGTTGAAAGAATGACAAATTTGAAAGACAGTCTGGTGCAGAAGCCTAGTTTACATGCACTTAAATGATGGATGTGGAACATGACTTCAAGGTTACTAAATAAGTGCACTGCATGGAATGTCTATAGGCAATTCTTCATTTCAATGAACAGCAAAGAGCCACTTACAATCCTAGCACATCACACCATATATTAAACTCAAGACACTGATGAACCATTCTGATGTCTCCTGAACATGTAGAACATCCCTCACTTGAAATAAGGGTTGCCAAAGTTTGATTTCCAGAAAGCAAAACAGTGCTTTAAAAATATTTAATTCATATATTTTACCTTATTAGCTCTATGCTAGATCAAATTTACTTAAATGTGGTCTGTGTAAAATACAAGGAAAGCCCCAGTGTTTTCTAAAATATCCACGTTAATTGCATGTTCTGGGAAGAAGAAGGAAATTTCTCATTCTGGAGCAGTCACTGACAAAGCATCTACAAAATTTACTGTGGCAGAATTATAAAAACCCATCTGTCATATTCTCTGGAAAGATTTATGGAAAAATCACTTATTTTTAATTTAGAGATAGGGTTGTAGATCAGTGATAAAGTTCCAGCATCTTGGAGAAGGCTAAAAAAACCTCTGTCCCCAACACTGGATAGTCATTGACAGTCAATGCTGAAGGAGAAGTCAATGGACTGATGCCACCTAAGATAGCTTCCTGGAGATCTACTGTAGATGTGCCAAAAAAAGGTTATCCTTTCACCCGAGGAAATCCTCTTGTGCTCATAGCTACGCTGATAGCCTTCTAGAAAATAATGTCAACTAGTTTAATTGGGAAGAATATTATTAACAAGTAAAACTCTGCAACATGGATGAAGAGAGTTGTGAAATGAACAAAGGCTGCTCATATTCTGCCTATGATTATGACGTTTTACTCCCTCATTACTAAAAAAGGGTAAAGGTTTCCTCTGTCCAGTCACATCTGACTCTAGGGGACAGTATTCATCTCAATTTCCAAGCTGAGGGAGCCAACATTGTCCGAAGATGCTTCTGTGGTCATGTAGCTGGCATGACTGCACGCCGAGAAGCAAAGAATGCTCTTACCTTCCCACCAAAGTGGTACCTATTTGTCTACTCACAATTGCATGCTTTCAAATTGCTAGGTTAGCAGGAGTGGGGCAGGAACGGGAGCTCACCCTGTGATGCAATACTTTGGTTTTGAACTGTCAACCTTTTGGCTGAGAAGCCCAGCATCTTAACTGCTAGGCCACCACTAGAACCTGTTAATTACTTCATGGACCTGTATCTCAATCTGCTGCAAGTTCTATTGCAGCTTAAGAAAACAGACAGAATCTCTGCTTCCTCTGCACATCTTTTACACTTTGAAAAACCAAGAGTCACCAGCATGATGCTCATATTTTAGATAGCAGCTGATATAAAGGACCACTGTTTGTGATCCTGGAAAGCCATTGCCCATTAAACAATAGCAGACTCAGTGAGCACATAATGGCTGGATTCATGCTGAGCCATATTGTACCTTACAGGTAGTCCTTGACTTACAACAGTTGATTTAGTGACCATTCAAAGTTACAACAGCACTGAAAAAAGTGACTTATGACTTTCTCATACTTATGACTCTTGCAGCATCTCCATGGTCACGTGATTAATATTGAGAAGCAACGTATTTAGACAGTTGCAATGTCCTGGGGCCATGTGATCATCTTTTGTGACCTTCGGATAAGCAAAGTCATTCGGGAAGCCAGACTCACTCAACATAAGCAAAGTCATTCGGGAAGCCAGACTCACTCAACAACCATGTTTCTAATTTAACAACTGCAGTGATTCACTTAACAACTGTCTTGCTTAGCAACAGAAATTTTGGGCTCAGTTATGATTGTAAGTCAAGCACTACCTGTATTTGGTTTGGATTTATTACAATGGGTGAATCTAACCATGGATTTTACTAAACCATACTTCCTGGCTTAGTTTGACATGAGTGAACCCAATAACTTATGGTTTACTCAACGGTGGGCTTAGTACAACGGTTAGGAGCCCATTCAATTTGTCCTATGACAAATTGTCCTAAGATAAGGGAGGTCCTTCGTAACCCTTCATGTTTCCCTTTCCCTTTTACAAATCTTTTCATCTGGATTATTCTACATGCACTTTACATGCAACCATTTCACATTATTGCAGCTTACTACATTGTGTTTGTGTAGTAATGCAATCCATACACAATGACTCGTCGATATCACTGACTGCTGATTAGGCTGGAAAGTAGCTTCAGTATCATGCATTTAATAAATTAGATGGCAATTGCATGGATGATTGAATGCAAATGACAGATAAATCTATAGGACCATGAAGACTTTCCCGTGACTAGCTTTGGGGAAGACAATTTATTATTATTATTTTTTTGCAACAGAGATGCAGTGATGTGTCAAACACTCAGCAGTACTTTTTTTATATCACAGTGACCAAAACTGGATGCAATACCAAGGCATTATAAAGTGACACTAACATTTCGATGTGATCTTGATTCTATCTTTCTGTTAATGCAGCATAAGACTCCATTGGCTTTTTTTTTTTTTATACAGCTGAAGCACAGTTATGTCTTTCACTGAGATTCTTGCAGTACATAATGTTGTATCAAAATATATCATGAATGGCATTATTATCCAAAAGTGTCCCAGTACAGTACAATAGCAATGAAAAAAGTGACTTAGGACTGGTCCTGACATTTATGATCATTGCAGCATCCCCATGATCATGTGATCAAAATTCTTGGCAACCAGCTTGTATTTAAGATGGCTGCAGCATCCTGGTGTCACATGATCGCCATTTGCAAACTTTCTAGTTGGTTTCCAACAAGCAAAATCAGTAAGGGAATTTGGAGTTGCTTTACAATCACATAATTCTCTTAACACCTGCAGAGATTCATTTAACAACTATGGCAAAAAAGATTGTAAAATTCGAGGTGACTCAATTAACAACTGCCTCACTTAATAATGGAAATTTTGCTCCCAATTGTGGCAGTAATTGAGGAACACTTATATCTCTAAGTACAATTAGTAAAGAACTTTATGAGCCCCTTAGACAATCTGTTTTTACTTACTTACTTACTTACAAAGTGTATATAGCCACCCATCTACCAGAAGGAACTTTGGATGGTGAACAAAATGAAAAAACAATAAACTAAAAGGTTGAGCTTTCATTAAATCTCATTCTCATCCACCAACTAGCTTATGCCAGCTCCATCCTGGCCCCTTTGCTGGGAGAAAGGCAGGTCTTTGCTGCGTTCCTGAAGGTTAACAGAGTTGTGGTTATCCATATTTCTGGGAGGCAGGAAAGCTGTTCCATAAGGTAGGTGCCATGACAGAGAAGGCCATTTTCTCTGTCATGTAATCCACATTTTTTTCTAGGCATTCTCAAACACCCCCTCCAGAAGATATGATTTAAACAAGGAGAGGTTGACCAGTCTTTTCTTAGCCTTTGTCAGTATTGTATATTTTCAGTCAGGGCTCCATTCTGTGCTGGTTTGAATGCATTAATTTTTAAAACTCTATTTTCAAAACATATTTTCACACCATACATATTTCTGAAGCTGTTTTGTTGTGGAATATGGATGCTAAAACATATGGACCCTCCATTTGTTGTATACAACATTCCACCTAGCAAATTGTTTTCTTTATGATACAGAAGGAAAGTCCTAAATTTCATCTCTATTGCTACTACCATGTACACAAAAACTGGAATAACCAAAGGCTACTCCCTTTGAGGCTATCCATGTTAGTTACTTACAACATTGTTTCTAGATAGCTATATAGCTAATATAATGTAAACCCTTGCTATTGTTCATGTCTTTCTTTCTGTGTATTATTTTGCCTGCCTTTTACACCGATTTTGCCAGTTAACTGTGCCTTTTTTATGTTAGCTGATGCTTAATAAATAAACATCAAGCATTGTTTTTTTTTGTGTATGTATTTTTGCTAGTTGGATGATAAATGTGCTTGCTCTGATGGAGGAAAAGTGAACTGGGAATTATTCACAGTAATTTTCCAACACAATTTCTATTCTGGAGAAATGCTACAATCATTTTTATGAAGAAGGCTGGTAATCAGCCATAAGAGAAACCATGAGAACGACTGCAACAGGTTCCCTTAGGGTGAATGTTACCACAAGGGAAGGGGCATTCATAGCTCCCCAATTGTAAAGTGTAGTTGTGTAGAAAAAGGATAAACCTTCAAACGGTTCCTATAATTGCACAAGCTTTTTCTGCCAAAGAACACATATTGCAGCTGAAGAGAAAATGAGAATATTGATGGCAACTAAGAAAGTGATCTTATGTACTGGATGCCAGGTCTCTGTGTGTATGGGTGTGCTTGTGCATCTCTGTGTGTATGTGTGTAACATAAAGATGTAAACTGTAAAGGCCAATGTTTCTACATACTTTGATAATAAATGCAGCCTCAACAAGCACCCATAAATTACTCTCATCCTGCTGGGACTACTTTGATGCTGAAGCATTTGCTGGTGTTTGGCATGCTGCACAACAACTGGTCTGCTGCTGTGGCAGGAGAGGAGTTGTTGACCTCCACAACCTTGGCTAATTGGCCATCCACAACAGCATTTCAGATTGGGATAAAAAGTCAGCCGAGACATCCTCATTAAACAGAAAGGCATCCATGCACTAGACAATCTAAGTATCTGAATGCAACTCTGACACACAGTGACTGATGATGAAAACGCAGGAAAATTGGAGTTGCAAAGAAGACTGCAACTCCTACCTGGCTACATGGAAAGCCTTTATAAGTGTAATGTTGTGAGAAACATAACTGTAGCCTCCTTCAGGCTAATCTTACTCCCCTGACCAAAGTCTTTAGGCCAGTGTTTCTCAGCCTTGTCAGCTTTGAGATGTGTGGACTTCAACTCCCAGAATTCTTTAGTCACTATGCTGGCTGGGAAATTCTGGGAGCTGAAGTAACACATATTAAATAACAATAGCAACAACACTTAGACTTATATTCTGCTTCATAGTGCTTTACAGCCCTTTCTGAGCAGTTTACAGACTCAGCATATTGCCCCCAACAATCTGGGTCCTCATTTTACCAACCCTGGAAGGATGGAAAGCTCAACCTGGAGCTGGTCAGGACTGAACTCCTGGCAGTGAGCAGTGCGTTAGCCTGCAGTACTGCACTTTGACCACTGTGTTATTGCTATGAACATTGAGAAACACTGGTTTAGATGCTTCTAGGAGCAGTGTACAAAAACAAATGATATGACCTTATTATAGGTTGGGTCACTCTTACTGAAAGTAGGGATGGGAATATATGAGTTTAGTTAATTTCTGAATAAAAAACTTATCTAGTATCCGAATTCTGAATTACTAGTCTAATTTAAAGTTACCGCAAATTCACAGAACAATACCTATTACAATGCAGTGCATCTGGAAAAAACAAAACAGTACAGATAGTCCTTGGCTTACAAGCCCAAAATGTCTGTTGCTAAGTGAGACAGTGGTGAAGTGCATTTTGTCCCATTTTATGACATTTCTTGCCACAGCTGTTAAGTGAATCATTGCAGTTCTTAAGTTAGTAATAGGGTTTTTAAATGAATCTGGCTTCCATATTGACTTTGCTTGTTCCTGGAAGGTCACAAAAAGTGGTCACATGATCCCAGGACGGTGCAACCATCATAAATATGAGTCAGTTGCCAAGTGTCTGAATTTTGATCATGTGACCCTGGGGATGCTGCAATGAAAAATGGTCATAAGTCACTTTTATCAATATCATTGTAACTTTGAACGTTCACTACGTGAATTGTTGTAAGTTGAGGACTACCTGTATTCCCCACAAATAATGATGAAATAAATATATCCTGCAATATATTCTGCATAAATAAATACATCCATGAGGATAGTGCACAGATATGTATGATATTACTGGACTGAAAAATATGTGTCCAATGGAAAATTCATACATTTAAAAATGTGTTGGTTTGAATCAAAATTCAAATATAAAATAAACTTCAGAAAAGGAAATCTTCAGCAAACCAAACCTGATTCACAAAGATGGATGGGAAACTGAAAAATCCTACCTTGCTTGAAGGGATCGGCCATAGTAAGGGCTGTGTATCTGACATCTGATTTTAAATTAATGAACCATTAAAGAAAAGAAGGACCTTGAAGATGTCCATCAGTATTTAGCACCTGGGAAATAGGCAAAGCAATCAGGCTGCTGGTAGCTGATCCTAGGTTTCCCAGGGACAGTGATTAATTAATTTCTATTTCTCGCTGTATTATAGCAATTAATGCCAGATTTTCATCTATATGTTACCTAGTTTTGAATGCACGCTTGTTTTATGCAAGCCAGCAACATGTCTTGTTTATCTTACTGACTTGGCTCACATCTCATGCTAAGCTATAATGTGACTTTTAAACTGGACTTTATCTCTTTTGTAAACTCAGTCAACTGTAATTTATTCAGCAAATCATGGTTCAGTTATTTGTAGCTTAGTGTATGATGTATACAAGGCATTTATCTCTCCCGCCCTCTCTGGATTCCCCTATCACATTAAGTAAAAATGTGATGTGTTTGGTTGTGGCTTACAAAGTTGTTTGAACCTAGCCACTCTGGCTTCATAGCTCAGTCTGACTTACTACCAGTAGAGCCAGCTTTTGTGTTATACAAGTAACCATCCTCTTTAGTTTACAGCTACTGCAGCCTTCCCATCTTAAAAAAGATGCTATGTTGCTTAACACAATTTCTGGGGTGGCAGGTGGGGGGGGGAGATAGCCCACCACAAGCTAAGAATTTGAAACTCCTTTCTGTGACAAACTAGTTATTTCCTTCCATTCCATTACCCTTATCAAATCCTCTTTCTTAACATATTTTCTTCTTTTTTGTAGATCAGCCACAATGCTGTCCCTTAAGAAGCTTTTTCTATTTCTGTTTCTGTGCAGGTTTTTCAAAGCAGGGAGGGGGAGGGACCTCTCCCCAGCGACAATCCAACACCTTCCCTCCTGGCACATAATGCATTTATTGATCTCTGCAGAAATCCTGATGGGGAGCAAATGAAAAATGCAAATGGAGCCACCCAAAGCAAAACAGGGTGTGCTCAGGGGAAGCCAGGCCAATGTGTCATCAGTCTTACCTTTTCGCTTTCCCGTTGCTATACCGCAGGTTGCTTTTGGCTGTAATTTCCTCTTTTTAAAAGCACCTTTTCTAGAAATGGCTTATTTTGCTCATGCTTGAAACATTCTTCCGCCTGGTATTAAGACTCCAAAGCTACAGGCTATACTTCTGATATCCCAGCTTTAGATCATAAATTACAGTTCTCAGCCAAGATGACTATGTTCACACAGTTTTCTAAATCAAACTAAACACATCACACCATATATTATGTATTGGGTGAACCAGGGCACAAGGCTTATTCAACAAATTATACAGGTAACCAGTGCTTTTTTTCTAAAAAAAAAAAAAAAAAGGTGCCGGAACTCACACACGTCATACAACCCGCCTTGCCTACCCTACAAGGTTCCATCCAAAAAAGGTGCTGGAACTCCATTCTGGGAGTTCTATGAGAAAAAAAAAGCCCTGCAGGTAGTCCTCAACTTACAATCACAATTGATCCTAAATTTTCCGTTGCTAAAGCAAGGCAATATTTAGAACAGAACAGAATAACAGAGCTGGAAGGGACCTTGGAGGTTTTCTAGTCCAACCCCCCCATACAAGTAGGAGTCCCTGTACCTTTCCAGACACATGGCTGTCCAATCTCGTCTTAAAAGCCTCCCGTGTTGGAGCACCAACAACTTCTTGGGGCAAGTTGTTCCACTGGTTAATTGTTCTCAATCTTAGGAAATTTCTCCTTTGTTCTAGCTTGCTTCTTTGCTTGATGAGTTTCCATCTGTTGCTTCTTGTCCTTTGGAAAATAGCTTGACTCCCTCTTCTTTGTGGCAGCATCTTAGATATTGGAGCACTGCTATCATGTCACCCCTAGTCCTTCTTTTCACTAGTCTAGTGAGTTTTGCTGCAATTTATGACCATTTTTGCCATAGTTGTTACGAGAATCTCTGCAGTTGTTAAGTGAATCATACAGTCATTAAGTGAATCTGACTTCCCCATTGACTTGTCTTGTCAGAAGACTGAGAAGCTTACAAATAAATGGTGATCAAATTATCCCGGGACCCTGCAACTGTTAAAAATCCATGTTGGTTGCCAAGCGCCCATATTTTGATAAAGCAATCATAGGAACGCTGCGACTGTCATAAGGGTGGGAAATGGTCATAAGTCAGTTTTTAAAGCTCCATTGTAACTTCAAACAGTTGCTAAACAAATAGTTGTTAGTCAAGGACTACCTGTACTTTATAAACAAGAATTGACATGATGCACGAGCCAATTCTACCCAACAAAGGCCTTCAAATGTATTTACATGATTTTATTGCTTCTTATAGATTTGTCAACCAAATGCCATACTCTCCTCCTCCTCTCCCTGTATAATTAGGGGAAATGGCAAAGAGTAATCTGGGGTGGGGGGGTGGGGTGGGATAATGGTACAGTTATGACTTTAATCTTAATCTTAGCAAGTAGATTTTGGCACTGTGTAACAATGGTTTTGTTTCATTGATCCCATTAAACTGAATCATGGAAGCATATATCTCCTTGTTGATCCCATTTCCTATCCATAGTCATGTTCATTATATGATTTCCTAGTTAGAGAGAGACAGAATTCCAGAATCAGCTTGGTAATATTTGGGTGGATCTACTCACCTCTGTTTATTTATTTAGAGTATGGCATACAATGTCCCGGAAATCTACAAATGCTGGACACCATGCAGTCCTGACAGCCTAGATTGCTAGTTCATTCTGTTTGGCATTTGTGTTGCCTATCCTTGGTCCACCATGGGGGGGGGGGACTAGCTTTACATCAATTAGCTAGTGGTGCTTGGGTAGTTGATTCTTCCAGGCTCCTCCACTAGTCTCTCCTCCCCTTACCTCCTGTCCTATATCCAGCTGGTTCCAGCCCAGCTTCCGCTCTCTGCACACATGAACACAGTTAGTTTTTTTCCACCAAAGTGGTGCACATTTATTTATTCACAATATTGCATCCTTTCGGACTGCTCAATCTCCTGGAGCTGGGCTTGAACTGCCGGAGCACAGACTATTTCTAACCAGCAGTTCCAATGCCACTAAGTCATTGCATCCCCCTTATTCACCTCTACCATAATGCAACAAAAATACATTGGAGCGCTTCTGCAAGTTGAAAAGGTCAAGATTCCTTTGTGTTGACATCTGGCACAGCATTGTGGGCACAGCAACCATGCAGAAACTATTTGCCATTTTCTTCTTCCAGGATGTTTTCCCAACATCCTGTTTGACCGACAGTTCTGGTATTTTCTGGTGGTCTCCCATCCAGTTACTGATCACTTCCAGCTCTGCTCAGTAGATGTGAAATCAGCCAAGGTCAATTAGGTGTGCCACCTATTGTGCCAACTCTGTAGGAAGCTGACCTAATAGAATTTTCAAAAGGTTGAATAGATCCTTTGCTGCAACCTGTTTCATTTGAGCAGCTCTGCTCTATTTTTGCAAGATTTGCTGTGATAGCAGGAGACAAACAGCAAGATCTTTTTCAATAGAATAATTTCCTTTGTTTACCTGCTTGCCTGGAAAGAAAAAAATCCTTTGGTACAAATAGGAAATGCAAAATAAAGACCTGGAGGTGAGTTATTCTTTACATCGTGGAATCACAACGTTCTTTTCAAAGAGCCTTTCTTTCTTGACACTTGGTATTCAGATCAGATAAAAATGACAGCCTGGGTCAGGCAGGGTCTCCCAACTTTTTATGGCATCCCCACCTCGCTGCCTTTTGTGTCTCAGCTCATAGCATGAAGGAATGAAATGAAAAAGGAACTCTTCATTTTGGTGGTGGGAAGAACCAACGCATTGTTGGAGAACAAACCTGATCCTGGCAGATATCTTTCCTCTAAAGATAGCTGGTGAACTTGCTGGCATGATGTATGTATTTATGTATGTATGTATGTATGTATGTATCTATGAGTAATAGCATTAAAATATGAACCCTGGGTATATTCATGTTTAAAATAAAATGAGCACCAGGGTAGTTAAAATTATAAAAAGTTTAATTAAAAAACGCCAAGCTTTTGCCGTCACCTGCCGGCATCATCAGGGCTTAAAACGCTAGGAAGTGAGGAAGTCCCTTTATAAGTGAGCTAAGGTCTGCTCCCGGCTCTTCGATCTTGTTACCGGACCTAATTGGGTGGATTGCGCTCCGGTGATCCATTTCTTTCTGCACCATTTATCTATGTGTATGTTATCACTTGTCTTCTTTTCCTTGGGTTCTAGGGTAGGTGGGACACCCTCCCTATCCCCTTGGTTGTTCCCATCCCCTATTTCTCTTTCTCGCTCCGGCTTTTTTGATGATTTACATTCTCTCCTTTTCTTTCCCCCCCAATCCACATCTTTGCAGCTGTCGTCTCTATGGGTGCCCTTTAAGTAAGTATGTATGTATGTTTCTTTGTCATCATGTTGCTCTTAATATACAATTGGCGTTTTAATGTGCTTTAACTCTAGCGTTTGTTGCTAAATCAGGAAATTTCAAGCAATGGGGACAGAAGAGAATACCATTTATAGCAGGGGTCCTCAAGCTTTGCTAGCTGAGGAATTCTGGAAGCTGAAGTCCACAAGTCTTAAAGTTGCCAAGGTTGAGGACCCCTGATTTATCGGAGACATAGTGGTGAAGCTATAACTGGACTGGCCCTGAGGAGATTAAGGATCCAGTCTTCCCTTAACTGGGAGAACTCAGTGGGTGACTGTAAGCCAATCTCAGTTCCTCAGCCCAGCTTAACCTCACAAATGTTTGGTTGTGAGAAAAAAAAAATGGGAAGAGGAATTGTTTGAGCTCCTGGAAGAAAAGCTAGATGTAAATCTAAAGTATGAATAAAATGAGTCAACTGGAGTGGCCACGGAGTCTGATGTAGCCTAAAATCTCATTTCTATATATGTGGGTGTCTGCAGGATCTTACTGGTTTGGTGAGAATGATGAAAACATTATCATAGAATAACACCACAAGCTGCCTCTTTCTATATCTATGGAACACCCCAATGCACAGACAAAAAAGGATAGACTCAAAGGAGCTCAGAGCTTAAGAAGCTTGTTGGAGGAGAAGCAAAACATCTTCAAAGAAAAAAACAACAACAAGAAAGTCCAGTTGCCTCTTGAAAAAGCACCTTTGGGACAACTATGACCTGGGTGACTAAGAATCTCCACAGACAAAAAGGGTGGATCGTTCATCACAGCGTCACAATGCAGCTTTCATCTTTTTGTCTCCCACCCTAGGCCCTCCATAAAGGCACCAGTTTCCACATACATAAGAACATTTATAGGTACCATATATGCCGGCGTACAAGGTGACCCGGAGTATAAGATGACCTCCGTCTTTATCGCCGAGCCGCATTCCTAGAACATTGTCTTATACGCCGGAAACTACCAGTACTTCCGGCATATAAGATGACCCCCGTCTTTGGCACTGATTTCAGCGCTCGCGGAAGTCACCTTATATGCCGGCATTTACAGTAGTCCTCGACTTACAGCCATAATGGAGCCTGCCTATTATTATTATAAGTTATGGCTATCACCTACAAGACCAACAAGATTTTACAACCTTTTTTTGCAGCAGTCATTAAGTGAATATGCTGGTTGTAAAGCAAACATATTGATCACTATGGTCCATTTTTGCTGAAAACCAGAAGTAAAAAAAAAAGTAAAACACAGTCACATGACCCTGGGATGCTAATGTGGGCCAGTTCCTCAGCACCTAACATATGGTCATGTGTCTGTGGGGTGGTGGTGGTGGTGGCCCTTAGAACTTTGGAATTGAAAAATAAATAACTCTGGGAAGGTCCATTGTAACTTCAAATGATGATTCCCCTGGATGCTTCCCCAGATACCTCTCCAGATATCAGCTTGGAGGAAGATGAACCAGTTCCAGGCACATCTGGAGGGGAGTTGATCAATGGCTCTGAGCAGCCAGCAGAGAGGGATTTGGCTGAAACACAGCTACAGCAGGACAGCCCTGGGGCTCTACATGGGGAGCCAGTCAGTGATGAGGAAGAGCAACTGTCTTCTGCACCTGATTCAAAAACAGGTAGGGCAGAGAAAAGTCAGGAGCAGAGAAGGTCAGCCAGATTACTTGCAGGGAGAAAGCCTCACCCTTCTTGATGAGCTCCACCAGAAGCTGGCTATTTGATCTGCGAATAACTAGAATCAAAGTTATAACTAGTAGCCAGCATGGGTTTGTTAAAAACAGACCATGCCAAACCAATCTTATTTCATTCTTTGATAAAGTGACCAAATTTGCAAACCAGTGAAATGCTGTGGACATAGTATACTTAGCTTTCAGTAAGGCATTTGATGAAATAGACCACAATCTACTGTTTGGCAAGCTAGAAAAGGTGGAATAGACAGCATCACCACCAGATGGATTTGTAGCTGGCTGATAAACCATACTCAACAAGTAGTCCTCAATGGTACTACATGGAAAGAAGTAAGCAGTGGGGTACCACAAGGCTCCGTCTTAGGCCCAGTACTCTTCAATATCTTCATCAGTGACTTAGATGAGGGAATAGAAGGGGAACTCATCAAATTTACTGATGACACTAAACTGGCAGGAATAGCCAACACCCCATAAGACAAGCTCAGGATCCAAAAAGATCTTCACTAACTTGAACAATGGGCCCTATCCAACAAAATGAGTTTTAATGTGGAGAAAAGCAAAGTTTTACATTTAGGCAGGAAAAATCAAAGATATAAATACAGATTAGGTGAGACCTGGCTCAAAAACAGTAACTGTGAGAGGGACCTTGAATTCCTAGTGGACGATCACTTAACTATGAGCCAGCAGTGTGCAGCAGCAGCCAAAAAAGCTAATACAATCCTGGCTGTATAAACAGAGGCATAGAATCAAGATCATACGAAGTATTAGTACCGCTTTATAAAACCCTAGTGAGACCACCCCTGGAATACTGCAACCAATTTTGGTCACCATACTACAAAAAAAAGAAGTTGGGACCTTGGAAAAAGAGAAGAGCAACTAAGATGATCCAAGGTCCAGAGACTAAGACGTATGAAGAACGGCTGCAGGACTTGGGTTTGGCTAGTCTAAAAAAAAGAAGAAATAGGGGTGACATGATATCAGTATTCCAGTATTTGAGAGGCTGCCATAAAGAAGAGGGGGTCAAATTATTCTTCAAAGCACCAGAGGGTAGGACAAGAAACAATGGTTGGAAACTGATCAAAGAGAGAAGCAATCTGAAATTAAGGAGAAGTTTCCAAACAGTGAGGACAATTAACCAATGGAACAGAAATTGTGGGCACTCTGTTACTGGAGGTTTTTAAGACTGGATAGTCACTTGTCTGAGATGGTGTAGTTCTCCTGCTTGAGGGGAGGGGGCTGGACTAGAAGACCTCCAAGGTCCCTTCCAGCTCTATTCTATTCTATTCTATTCTATTCTATTCTATTCTATTCTATTCTATTCTATTCTATTCTATTCTATTCTATTCTAATGGGAAACTGAAGGACTGAGTTAATTACATACTGCTACTAAATGGAGTTTTTGTTTATTAGATTTTTTTATTTTTGTTACACTTAGTTTATGTTAATCACTAGCATCTATGGAAGTTGTTTTCTCATCATATAACAAATATTTAAACACTATATAAGTAACACTTTCAGTTTACGTGGTAGGTGTTTGTAGTTCACTATAAAGAAAGAGAGGGAAAAAAAAAAACTGGGCATGCCACTATGCACTCCTGAATGAAAGGCCGGATATAAATCTAGTAAATAAATAAAAACCCTCAGTGGGATCGGCTTCTGCATAGTAGTATATATATAGCACTGCACCATGATTAATCAATTTCAGCTGATTAATGACCAGAGACTAAAAGAATAAAATACAAAGGAAGCAGTGCATATTAAATCCTCTATGGTGACCAAGCAGTGTGATGCTGTTTTATTGTTACTTATACTAGTGAATTCAAAAATCATGTGAAATTTAAATTATGGCACAAGGGGCCAACAGTAAATCTATGTTCCTATTATCCAGCAATAACTCCTGTTTCTAAAGCTGCCTAATGAGATGATAGCTTTCAAAGCCCTACCCTGCCTCTATCTAGGAAAAGGAAATTTTGAAGCCTGCCTCTTAGATTACTACATTTGCACCAGCAGCTAGCTATCTGCAGTGGCATCCTGATTTGTTTATCAATAAGTATGGCTTGCTTTGATGTAGGAAAAGATTAATTGCTTGACAGTTCCTGCATTGCTGAGAGTTAATGTGTTTTAAGCTGCATAATTGTGCCCTTCAAAAATTATATATTGCATCCCTGATCATCAATTGGGTTCCCTCCCCCAAAGATGGGGCGATATTCGATTTTGATAAATAAGGGCACACTTCCTTTTCTTCTCCTTTTCTCTCTTTTCCCCTGTATCTCTAATTTTATATAGCATCGCTTTGCAAGTATGCATAGGGAAGGATTGAAAAGAGCATCCACATACTTCGTATCTTAATTCAGCTTCCTTCAAAAAGAAACCCTCCATCTTCTGGGAAAGGAATAGCGGTGTTCAGTGATAATAAGTGTCAAGCACCACTGCTACTCTACAGTATATTACAAAAGAACCAATTACATATTATTGACTTCTTTTATACTACAGTTTACCTTGATCAGAAGCTGATGGCTTGCTGACTACAGACAGGAGAGAAAACAAAGGAACAGCAAATATATATATATATATATATATATATATATATATATATATATATATATATATTCTTAGAAATCTTGCTGATTTCTCTTTTAATTACCATCTGTTTATTGCTTGAAGTAATTCTTCCATCCCTGTTTTGTATGTATGTATGTATGTATGTATGTGTGTATATAATACTTCAATCTTTCCCTGGAAGATTAAATGGAGTTTCTGAGTGTTGCATCACATGTCTGAAATATTCTAACTTTCATTTTTTAATTGTTTTGATGATTTCCCTTGGCTTTCCCAGGTGGCTTATACACACACACACACACACACATATAGTGTTCTGTGTCATGGATTCTTCCTCTCCCTCACTATGGTTCTTCCTGACCTTGGAGAACTGTTAATGATACAGTGCAGTTTTGAAATTAGCCTGTTGCCCAAGGCAAGTAGCAATTCCTTACAGGTGAATTAGTTTGTCAAATTCATTTGAGGCAAAGGAACACACATTGCTCTCTTCTTCCCCCACTGGGCCTGGTTGACCTATCAAATCCTACAGGTGTGCACCCAGTTCTCTTACTGACTCCAAGATTTTTTCCAAGCCTTCCAGTTTTATATTTCTAATTTTTTCTAAGACATTTTAGACTGCATTCTCTTTGCAGCATAAACTTTACATCTGAAATCAAATTATCTTTCTCCTCTCCAGTCCTTGTGTATTCTTATGATCTTCTGACAAGGTTACCACCTGCTCAGTCATCAAAACCAAAAGTCTTGCCTTTATTTATCACTCAGTTTTCTCTTTGTTCTGCATAGCTCATCCATTGCCAGGCTGGGTTGCTTCTGTATAACGGATCTTCTTCCCATTGGATCTTCTTACCAACTAAACAAAAAAAGTTTCTAAGAAATACCTTCTTATTCTTTATGTTGATTTGCAAGTGTTTCCGCTTCTGGTTCTCATCTTGCTCTCTTCACCTCTGTACAGAGCAAAATGGTTCACTCGTTAATTGTTCTAAGTTTTTTCTTCAAAGCCTACACTGATTTCCTGGACTCAGAACCTGCCCCAATTTTTCAGAATTCTAATTGTTCTTGCCCACCTATGTCTTCTTTTTTCTTTCTTTCACTCAATCATGTTTGATTCTTGGACACTGTCCTTGCAGTTTTCTTGGCAAGATTTTTCAGAAATGATTTACCATTGCCTCCATCCTAGGGCTGAGATAAAGTGATTGGCTTAGGTCACCCAGCTGGCTTTGAGCCTAATGTAGAACTAGACCTCACAGTCTCCCAGCTCCTAGCTTGATGCCTTAACCATTACACCAAACTGACTTTCATGTCTCTTTTATAGACCAGCTTTACATCCTTCAGTCAATAGTATTACCCTTTATAATTTTAATCTTCACTTTGATTGTATTTATAAACTATTGTGTTCTGGAAGCTCAAAACAGTGTATAATTATATAATAATTATTTTATCCCCAAAGCAATATAACCTTGTACGGTAATTGAATTAAGAGGTAATCACTGGTCCAAAGTCATCGGGTGAGTTCTGTGGTCAAACACAGACTTGAATTCTCATCTGCAGCTTTTTTGCTGCAGCTGCCAAAAAAGCCAACACAGTATTAGGCTGCATTAACAGAAGGATAGAATCAAGATCATGTGAAGTGTTAATGCCACTTTATAACACCTTGGTAAGGCCACACTTGGAATACTGCATCCAGTTTTGGTCATCACAGTATAAAAAAGATGTTGAGACTCAAGAAAGAGTACAGAGAAGAGCAACAAAGATGATTAGGGGACTGGAGGCTAAAGGATATAAGGTACAGCTGCTGGAATTGGATATGTCTAGTTTAATGAAGAGAAGGATGAGGGGGGACATGATAATAGTGTTCCAATATCTCAGGGGCTGCCAGAAAGAAGAGGGAGTCAAGCTATTCTCCAAGGCGCCTGAAGGCAGGACAAGAAGCAATGGATGGAAAGTGATCAAGGAGAGAAGCAACCTAAAAATAAGGAGAAACTTCCTGACAGTTAGAACAATTAACCAGTGGAACAACCTGCCTCCAGAAGCGGTGAACGCTCCAACACTGGAAGTTTTTAAGAAGAGACTGGACAGTCATTTGTCCGAAATGGTATAGGGTTTCCTGCCTGAACAGGGGGTTGGACTAGAAGGCCTCCAAGGTCCCTTCCAACTATTCTATTCTATTCTATTCTATTCTATTCTATTCTATTCTATTCTATTCTATTCTATTCTATTCTATTCTATTCCATTCCATTCCATTCTATTCTATTCATTCCATTCCATTCTATTCTGTGATGTTGGTTACCCCCTATAAAGCCTTGCATGGCAAAGGACCAGACTACGCAGGTAGTCCTCGACTTAAGACCACAACTGAGCCCCAAATTCCTGCTGCTAAGTGAGATAGCTGTTAAGTGAGTTTCACCCATTTTATGACCTTTTTCCCCACAGTTGTTAAGTGAATCATTGCAGTTGTTAAGTTAGTAACATGGTTGTAAAATGAATCTGGCTTCCCCATTGACTTTGCTCAGAAGGTCTCAAATGGTGATCACATGACTCCGGGACACTGAAAAAGTCATAAATATTAGCTAGTTGTCAAGCATCTGAATGTTGATCATGTGTCCATGGGGAATGCTGCAATGGTCCTAAATATGAAAAATGGTCATGTCACTTTTTTTCAGTGTCGTTGTAACTTTGAACGGTCATTGAATGCATGGTTGTAAGTCAAAGACTACCTGTACCATGGAAGGCACGCTCTGTGGATCCCTTCCATCAAAAAATGCCATCTTGTTGCACTCCAAAGTAGCATGTTTTCAGTGGCTGTGACTGCTCAGTAGGACAGCATCTTCCCAGAGATCTGGATGGCTCCTACACTGTTAGCCTTTTGTAATGATCTGAATATCAGGCTGTTCCCCCAGGCATTTTGGGCTGAGAGCTTAAATGAGGTGTGCTAGTAATGTGGCTTTCTGTTTGGGGGAGTTATCATATAGTAGTAGTAGTAGTAGTAGTAGTAGTAGTAGTAGTAGTAGTAATAATAATAATAATAATAATAATAATAATAATAAGAAGAAGAAGAAGAAGAAAGCTGGAAGGGACCTTGGAGGTCATCTAGTCCAACCCCATGCTCAGGCAGGAAACCCTATACCATTTCAGACAAATGGCTATTCAGTCTCTTCTTTAAAACTTCCAGTGTTGGAGCATTCACAGCTTCTGGAGGCAGGTTGTTCCACTGATTAATTGTTCTAACTGTCAGGAAGTTTTTCCTTAGTTCCATGTTGCTTCTCTCCTTGATTACTTTCCATCCGTTTCTTCTTGCCCTGCCTTCAGGTGCTTTGGAGAATAGCTTGAGTCCCTCTTCTTTGTGGCAGCTCCTGAGATATTGGAATAGCTATCATGTCACCCCTCATCCTTCTCTTCATTAAGCTAGACATACCCAATTCCAGCAACCGTTTCTTAAATCAGGGCATCATGCATTATACAGTGCTATGGTGATTTTAATATTTGTATACCACTCAGTCATTTCTGTGAGATGGGTGGCTCTATAAATCAGATAAATAACTACAAATATTGCTTGAAGCAGGTTCTGATAATAAATGAAGAATTCAATTTGGAAAGCTCTATTTACCTTTATCTTGGATTACTGTGTTTATCCAGTCCAAATGTTTCTATAATTCCAGATTCCTTCATCTCTCCAATTTAAGCATTTCAACCATCCATTACTAGTGCTATCCTGTGTAACTCCAAATGTACTGGTGCATTTAGCACCAGTTGTAATTTGCATAAATTTGCTGAACATCTGATGCAGATGCATGCACTTATATACCATTGATAGAGATAGGATAGTCACTAATTTTAATAGGCAAGAACTTATTAAGCAATGACCTTTTGAATATCTGCTATTCCATTCTTTCAAATACTGAATAGCATAGCATATAATCATTTAATTTAACCAGGCTTTTCATCATTTCCTCTTTGACAAGTTTTTCTTCATTTTCATCACATTCTATCATGTCCAGTAGTATACACTTCAGTAAAGCCAGGAGCTTCTGTTTCAGTACTGGTACCATGAGTGATGTGAGACAAGGCCGAAGCCACTGTTGGAACAATCCAGAGAAAGAAAGATTTTGGGAAATATTAAAAAGGCAGAATATATTTCCCCAAAAGAATAATGGAGAAGATCTTTTAAAAAGACAAAAATCAGTCTCCAGAAATCAGTCCCAGCCCCTAATAAAGCATAACAAAATAATAAAAGTACAGTTGAAATTTTAAAAAAATTAAACACGATGGTGAATCTGGTAAAAAACAACAAAACATATACAGCCAGCCACCCAATCACAGAGCCAGGGATAAGAGCCAGATATTTCAAACCCTCTAAAAGTCATTATTCAGCAAAGCTGACATACAGCTTCCATTGTTTCCATTTGGTATGGCAAGAGTATTTCCTAATAATGCAATGGTTCTCAACCTTTTTAATGCCGCGACCCCCAACCGGTCGTAAGTCGAGGACTACTCAACCGGTTGTAAGTCGCGGACTATTCAACTGGTGCAGCACCGTTTGCAGAATGGGACTTTTGGCAGGCTCAGCAGGGCAGAGACAGCCTGGACAATTCCTATTGGCTTTTGAAAGCCAATAGAATTAGACTCTATTCAAGAGAGTCTATTCTATTGCTTTCAAAAGCCAATAGAATAAAAGGGAGTAGCACAGCTAAGGAAAAGGGGGAAAAAATGGCGGACTGCGTTGTTTGGCAACCCCCGTGAAATGGTCGTTCGACCCCAAATGGGGTCCCGACCCACAGGTTGAGAACCACTGTAATAATGCATTAATTGATTCCATTTTAAAGGCACATCAAATAAAACCAATCGTTATGTCTTGGCGTCCTCATACTGTGAGCTTATTTATCCCACCACCCAACGGTGGTGCATGTGTAACCCCTCAATATCAGAGAATAAATCTGGCTGGATTTAAAGTGGGCAATGAAGGCTGCCATTTTGGGCATAAGGTTTACATTCATTTGTAACATTTACATCTGCCCTAAATGACTGATAAGGGCCATTCATTGGTGGTGCTGTTATGAAACACTTAGTAATTCAATTGCCTACTTCATTTATTAATGCTTCTGGTTTCCTCCATTATCTCTCCTCTGCTTTACTGTTATTGCTGTTGGTCTCATTAGCTGGCAGTCACCCACTCTTCAGTCTCTCTTCCAAGTCTTTCAAACTGATTCAGATTTTCTGTCCTTATTTTCAGTCCTAGCCATTTGCCTCACTTTACCAGGACAGCTTTAGATTTCTGTTCAGCTTTCTCTATGGTGCATCAGGGCAGCAGATGTTTCTAACAATTTCATCCTTGATATAGCAGTGCATTCTTGGATTCATTTCAGAATAATCTACAGCAGTGTCACTCAACCTCTGCCATCTTAAGATGGAGGGACTTCAACTCCCAGAATTCCACAGCCAGGTGGAAGGTGGCTGAAGTTGAGAAGCAATGAATTCTGGGAGTTGAAGTCCACATGTCTTAAATTTGCCAAGACTGGCAACCCCTGGTCTACAGAATATCTCAAACAGAGGTTCAGCTGATGGGGAGAGGGTTTTTTTATTTTTTATATAGAACAAGGTAGCAGAAGCTGTTGCAAAGTGGTATTTTTCTAATGCTTTGGGAAGCATTAGAAAAACAATAAACAATGACAAGTACACTTCCAATAACACTATATAAAAATAACCTATGATTAATCATGGTAAGAAATTATGGCATTTATTTTCAGGCAAGCATTTAATTTAGCTGAATCTACTGAAGAAAATAAACCAAGATAAGACCTAGTTTGGAATCAATTCTGTTAACTATTAAGAAAGAGTGATAGCATTGCCTGTTATATGCACTTAGGCAATTCCGATTCTATATTTTTTGAACTTTATGTTACAATAGGCTACCACCTGCTTTTCTTCTGACTGATGGTATGTAGCATTATTTTGTTAACTGCTATTTTTGGAACCTTTCGTTGTGCAGGTAGTCCTCAACTTGTGACTGCAATTAGGGCTAGTTTTCTGGTCATAGGTTGTTATGGTCATAAGTTGAAGCACCCATGTGAGCAAACTTGATATACAGCATTTTTGCAAAAGTTGGTAAGTAAACATTGTGATCCTGTGAAGTCATTCTTCTGAATGGGCTATTTCTTATTAGAAACTGGAAGCTAGCAAAATATGTTACAAATCACAATCACATGACTGTGGGACGTCAGAAGCCTCTCAGATGAGAAGCAAAAAGTCTTCAAGGAAAAACAAAGAAAGTCCAGTTGTCTTTTTTTTTTTTAATTTGAAAAAGTACCTTTGGGACAACTATGACCTGGATGACTGAGAATCTCCATAGACAGCAACTATTACAGTTTCTGAGTAAAATAAGAAGAATGCTGGAGACATCATTGATATATCCATGTATGGCAATAAACTGATTTGCCCATAGATTTCTTTTCGAAGAATTTTCAACTTCTAGTCCAGCTAACCACCCTGTGAATTCCTGGGGATGTCCTGTCTATATACTAAGCAGGCCCAACCATATATGGCTTCCAAACAGACAAGTTTCTGTCTGACAAAGAGCTGGCAAATCAAACAGGATCCAGGATGAGTTATTTCTTTTGCCTACTACTTGCAACAGGTTACAAGGCTGAAGATAATTTGTCACAATAAAGAGGCCTATCCAAACCCTCCAGCTGGATGAGCCCATAAAGCAAATCCAAACAATTATACTGAGCCTTATTTCCTACATTAGCTCAGTGCTAATGTGGGAGAAAAATGCAGCCAAATGCTCTGTACATAGAGTATTCTCTATGTACAATAATATAATATTGACTTGACCAGACATAATAAAGGATGGATATGACTACTTTGCAGTTATTCTACCAGATTGCAGCAATTAAGAAAACTGCACTGAGCTTCCTGGACTGCATGTGTGTGAGAGAGTGAACATGCACACACACACACACACACACACACACACACACACACACACACACACACAGGCCTGCTTTTACCCAGACATTTCTTATGGCCTTGTCAGTAAATGCATGGCTGATTGCCTTTCCCTTTGCCCCTGCCTAGGTACACACTGAATACTGATAGATAGTCAGTGTCAGGCAGGCACAAGATACAGGGCTATTAATAGTAAACCTTCCCTTAGGGGTTGTTTTTCCACCATTGTTAATTCTTTTCCATTACTGTAAATGATCAAACTGAAATCCCAAAAAGAAGATTTAGCTCAGAGGAAATGGCTTTCACTTTTATTTTCTTCCTCATCTCACACATCTCCGAAAACTTTGCAACTCCATTCCTACCTTTAGATGAATCTACATTTTGGAAATTTGAAAAAATGTAGGATCTGAGGTTGCAGAAAGATAAGTTGACATAGACTTAAGAAGTGACTACTCAGCCTTCTCTTAAAAACCTCCAGAGATGGAAAACCCACAATCCTCACTTGCACTTTTGTATGATCATACTATTGAGAAGTTGCTCCTTGTATTTAAGTAAAATCTAGTGGCAACTTATTTCTGATTGTAGTTTTTTGTGCAAAGGAAAATAATTATTGATAATCTTTCCTATGGCTTTATAGTTCAATCTATGGCATAGGGCCTGGATATTTGAGAGACACCGTATCTCCAATTGTTTCTGCTCACCCAGAAAGTATGGCTTCTCTGTTATAGCCCTCTGGAGCAACATCCCTCCACAGGTAAGGACAGCATCCTTTCTCCTAAGATTTGGAAGCTTTGGAAATCTAGTTTTTGTCTCAGGCCTGGGGTTGATGTTAATGGTTTGCTTAAAGCCCTATTTTGTCGATTTTGTTGTTTATCAGATTGTTTTAATCAGGACTATCTGTCTGATTTTCTGTTTTTAATTGTTGTTTTTGGGGTAGTTCTGAATGCCAACCAGAGTCCACTGGAAATGGATGACCAATAAAGTAAACAAACAAACATTGATATGTCTATGGAGATTCTCAAGCATCCAAGTCAGGGTTGTCCCAAATGTCCTGTTCAAAAGGCAACTTGGACTTTCTTGGTTTTTTTTCTTGAAAACCTTTCACTTGTTATTCAAGAAGCTTCTTCAGTTCATGAACTAACAAGAAGTGAAACATTTTCAAAGAAAAAAAAACCCTGAGAAGGTTCAGTGGCCTTTTGAACAGCACTTTTGGGTCAACCATGACCTGGATGATTGAGAGTTTCCATAGACATTAGAATTAAAATAGAGCAGAGCTGGAAGGGACCTTGGAGGTCTTCTAGTCCAGTCCCCTGATCAAGCAGGAGACCTATACTATCTCGGACTAGTGACTGATATCAATGTTTGTTTGTCCCAAAGGTGCTTTTTCAGGAGGCAACTGGACTTTCTTGTTTTTCTTTGAAGATGTTTCGCTTCTCATCCAAGAAGCTTCTTCAGCTGTGACTGGATGATGGGGAATGGAAGGGTCCAGTCCATCCAGTAGAGCTGAAGAAGCCTCTTGGAGGAGAAGCAAAATGTCTTCAAAGAAAAACAAGAAAGTCCAGTTGCCTCTTGAAAAAGCACCTTTGGGACAACCATGACCTGGATGATTAAAAGTTTCCATAGACTTACTTGTTTGTTTACTTACTTTATTGTCATCCATCTCTTTCCCTGAGGGTTCTTTTCTCCAGGCTGAATATCCATGTTTCTTCAATTCATCATCAGAGGCATTGTCCTAAAGTTCTTGTTTTATCTCCATAACTTTCCTCTGTATCTTTCCTACTGGAAGTGGATTCTCCAAGATTGTACACAATATTTTGGGTTGTGGTCTCACCAGTGTAGAGTTGGATAAGGACTTAATGTATTGTTGATGCCTTAACTAACTGCATTAGTTCTTAGCTTCTCCCAATTTATGTTCAGTTGGGAAAAGACCACACCCAAGTCCTTGTGGTGCTTCCAAGTCATAAATTTTGCCATCTTATTTGCACTCTATATTTTACTCCCAAAATATACACTCTATCACATTTCTCTATGTGAGAAGCAGGCAGATTGTTCCTCTCAGGCGATCTGCCAGCCTGTCCAGATTCTCATTCTGAATTCTCACTCTATCAACCAGACCTCCTAATCTTGTACCATCTTCAAATTTGAGGAATGACCTCCCAATCTCACTGTCATATTAGTATATCAGTATATTTTCCCACCATCATAGTTCTTTTTCCTTGTTCATGGACACTTATTTCAAAAGCATGGAAACAATTACCTTCTTTCTGTACTTGATGCGGTAGCTTGCATTAATTTAAAGACAATGCTGTGTTAATGTGCTTTCCCCCCCATTTCTGTTTTTCTCCCTTTGGTTTCCATAGTTTCTAGGCTGTTTTCAGTGTGGTAACTTTTCTGTTACCTAACATCCAAGCTGTTGCCACTGGAAAAAATCCAGTATTTTGTTTCACTCAAGGCTATACAAGCAATGCAATCCCATGCGTAACAGTTAAGATTTTTCTTTGGAATCAGCTTGTGCCTTTGCTGTGGGCAGTGACTGGGTGGTTCCCATGATTTGCTGTAAGCAGCTGTATAATTTGCCTCCTTGAAGCTTTTTGGCTGAATGCTATCACTCAGAAATCAAACTGTAGCCCGGACTGCTATCTGAATGAACAAACTGACAATATACGGTGTCATGATTATTTACTATAGCTACAATTAATGACAAACCACCCAATCAACTGCCCATATATCCTCTCTGTATCCCATGGAAATGGACAGTATATGAAACTGGGTAATAGATAAATAAGTCAGAAGAAAGGGACTTGTCAAGGGACAAATTGCAGCTATTTAGCGTTGCATCAGCTGGAATTATGTCAACTTGTTCCAAGTTACATAATTACATGCCTTGTCCTTTGCTGGCATGAGTTTCAGAACACAATACTTTAGAGCAGTCCCACATCCAGGAAATTGTTATCTATAATATCAGAGAAGAGAAGCCAGAAGGACAAGCTGCTTTACACGCAGCTTGCCTGCAGCAAAAGACTTTTACTGTTTCAAGCTCTTTTAATTTCTTCTCTTTTTCCTCTTACTGTGGACACTGTTGCTCCTGCTTTATAGAAAGCATCAATTCAATCTGAACCAATCTCTCCTCTTCTGATTCCTGTTTGTTCTACGAGTTCACTTTGCTTCATACTCTAGGTTTAACCTGGAGAGGGCCTCCCCCTGCCTCTTCCAGTCCCCAAATTGACACAGGGGAAATTTTGTTCTGACTTTCACTTTGTCTCCTGCTTTCTCTTGTTTCCTTTACAGCAACGGCTCCCAACCTTTTGGGTACCAGGGACCAGTTCCGTGGAGAGAGGTTTTTCCATGGACTGGAGGGGGCCTGGTTTCGTGTGCTGCCTGCATCCTGTGGATGGGTTCAATACATGTAGAGTGGCTGAATCACAGCATTCAAAATGATAACGAAGTAATCGCAAGCTCCTTTTCTGTTATGCTTTCAAACAATTGCCTTATGTATGAACATGCATTAGAAACAAAGGAAAAGTGGGAGAGGGTGGAAGAGAGACTCCTGAGTTGAAAATTGCTCAGTAATTTGAATACAGGTAGTCCTCTACTTATGACCACAACTGAGCCCAAAATTTCCATCGCGAAGCAAGACAGTTTTTAAGTGAGTTGTGTCCCATTTATGACCTTTTTTGACACAGTTTTTAAGCGAATCGCTGCAGTTGTTAAAGTGAATCATGTGGTCATTAAGTGAGTCTGGCTTCCCCCATTTGCTTGTCAGAAGCCAGCTGGGATGGTTAAAAACACTGATCACATGAACTTGAGACAGTGCAACTGTCATAAATACATGGCAGCTTGACAAGCATGCAGATTTTGATCATGTGACCGTGAGGATGCTGCAACAGTCATAGATAGGAAAACCGGTCATAAGTCACTTTTTTCAATGCCATTGTAACTTTGAATAGTTATATAGTTATAAGTCGAAGACTACCTGTAACATCTGCAAACTAGACAGAGAAGATTGCTCAATAAAGACGTGAATATTATTACGTATATTCACATTAAAACCGTAAACGTCCTCAAGTCAAGCTGAATTCTTAAGGGCTACAGTATATGGACACATCTGCATAGCACTCTGGATGAAAACAGGGGCACAGTTCAGCATTGTCTTCTTCTGGATAGTCCTTTCAACTTTTCAGCAGGGTTGACCATAAGACGTGGTTAAAAAGTCAAAAAGGAGTCTATAAATTGGTGATCAAAACTTTGCCTATTTTGGATATCCTGACTTTTTTTTTTTAACCATATCCTGCACACATACCATCTTCCAATATTGGGTTCCAGTATTTGGCAGTGTTCCAATATTTGAGGGCCTGTCACTGAGAGGAGGGGGATCAACCTATTTTCCAAAGCACCTGAAGGCCAGACAAGGAATAACAGATGGAAACTGATCAAGGAGAGATTCAACCTAGAAAAAAGGAGAAATTTTTTGATAGTGAGAACAATCAACCAATGGAACAGTCTGCCTTCAGATGCTGTGGGTGCTTCATCACTGAAAGCCTTCAAGAAGAGACTGGATAGCCATTTGAAATGGTGTAGGATCTCCTGCTTGGGTTGGGGGTTGGACTAAGTGACTGTCCCTTCCAACTCTGTTATTTTATTCTATTCCCAATTTAGCCCATCACCCTCACTTCGCTAAAGATTTCCCTCCAAATAGGTCCAGTCCTGGATCTATTAGCTTCCTTTGAGATCAACCAAGGTTCAGTAACTGTTGCTACCTATTGCTTTTCTGTTAATTTTGATTTTATTGAATTTCTTATATATCAACACCAATGTTTGTAGAATTGTTTTTTAAAAAAAGTAGCTAAAACACTGGTTCCCTTTCTGAAAACTACATGAGTGACATCTGGCAGAAGTCTGAATTTACTTCTTATTTATTTATCAATGTTGCAAACTGGCCTGATCAGTTAAGGCTCGGGATGGTAAACCAGAAAGCAAGATTAAAACAAAAATGAAATGGTAACAAAATAATAAAAAAAAGATTAATATCTCTACATAACCAAGATGAATGTTCATAATCAATTTAGAGCAAAAACCACATGGAAAAAAAAATCCTCTTTTATCAGCTTTACAAAATGCCAGCATCCTTCCTGCAGTGTCAAAGATTTTTTTATATAAAGAAATGTGTGGTAGGACAAGAGAGAAAATGCCCTTTTAACAGAGAAACAACAAAACACAATTTCAGAGTGCTTCAAAATGGGCTGGGATGAGATAGAGATGTCCTCATGAGAACATTTTGCTCAAAAATTGGTAGCAGGAAGTCTTTGTGCAGTGATTAAGTAGGAGCTGAACCTGGGCGATTGTCCCTGATCCCTAGATTGGGTGTGTATCTCAGCAAGATCTAAATTTCTTAATTCATTTCACCTCCTTATATTCTTAGACTGTTGTTTCTGCTTGTTTTGCACCTATTGTGTTAATCTTTGTCCCTGCCCTAAATCGCTCTTCTTTCTCCTATCCACCCGTGTACATCTTGCCTCGTAGATCTGATTCAGCTCAAGGACACAACTGCAGCCTTGAATTTGCACATGTTGCTCAGATCATGTCTGACTTTGACAATCATGAAGATACTAATATTTTCATCATGAAGGAAAAGTAGGGGGGATTCCCAGATCAGCATGGCTCCAAATTATAAAACTATAATATATTCATCCCAGTGGTAAATCCAATCTGTTTATTACAGATACATGTTTTACTCTGTATTTTGCCATATTGCAATAGCTGGGCCCATCTTTAGGAGAGATTTCTTATTTACTTAATCCTCTCCCTTTGATATTCTTTCCTCTCTCTTTCTCTCCTTCTCTTCTATTAAACCACTTATGCTACCAGCTGAGCTCTTGCATTTGACAAGGAGATACAGCTGCTTGTAAATACTTTTTTCCCCTCCTTTCAGCACTATCATTGTAAAACAAGACTTGCCACCCAGGGACACTGATTTTTTCTTGCTTCTTCCCTTTTAAGGCAGTTTCCTTGCTTCGTCGTAAAGAAATCACCGTACATTTTGCTCTCTTGGTGAATAATAAACTATTATGACCTAGATTCTTCCACCTACCATTTTTATAACAGACTCTATAAATGATTTTGACAAGATAATATTCTATGATGACCATTTCTTGACATCTCTGGAGCAAAATGCTTGAAATACCCCAAATGATGCTGGTGGAAGGAGCCGGGAAAGGAACTTACCTTCACTTGTAAGTGGAGGTCTGTTATGGGGTGATGAAACACATTCTGTAAAGCAGCTGATTTTGCTGTCACTCACTTGATGAATCTGTGGCAGAGAAGCAGTTTGTCTCACGGTCTTGAACTGCTAACATGAAAAATGATGATGTTGGGGCTTTTACTGTTTGAGAGAGCAAACAAATAACTCACATTCATACATATAACATTCGCATTTCAGAGTCCGTAAGATTATTCTTCTAAAGCTCCAACATTTCACTTTATTAAAAGATGGAATATTCTGGTAACTTCTGCAGATGAAGGCAGCTGATGAATTTAGTTGGGATCAAATGTTAAGCAGAGTTGGGCAGGAGAAGATGTCTAAAGAGAACAAAAGCTGTTGACTAGGCAAGGCAGTCCAAAACCATTCTGGAAAAAGGAAATGGCAAATAACTTATCTAATATTGAAACTGCACAAATGTTTCTATGAAGTCAGGAAGACCTACACCACTAAAAGGGAGACCCTACTTTTTAAAATGTGGTCTGGCCAAGGTATTATAATCAGACCAAAAATAGCATGCCTCAGTATACCAGTTGCTAGATGGCTTCTATTGCTCTTATTTGCTGTATGCATCAACCCATGATTGATGGATGGGACAACTCACCATGGCCAACTTGCAATGGCCATCTTGCCACAGTTATTTTACATGGCCAACTTGCCATGGGACAACTCGCCACGGGACAATTCCACATGGCATAACTCAGTGTGATAAATATTATCTGCCATCGTTTCTTTGACATTATTTCCATTGACTAAAATAGAAATAGTGTAGAAGAAACAGTAGCAGATAACATTTAGTGCATTAAGTTATTTCATGTGGATTGTCCCACGGTGAGTTGTTTCATGGCGAGTTGTCCACAGTGAGTCATCCATGGCAAGTTGACCGTGGCGAGATGGCCACGCTGGGTTGGCCACAATAAGATGTCTGTGCAAATTGGCCACAGTGAGTTGTTCTAGATCCCACAATTGAAGCTTTCACGTTTCATGGGCTTCAGTGGTGTGGCCAAAGCTACCATCTTGATTTATTAAGGCCCCTGAAGATGTTTCTGGAATATTTCCAAAAGAAAGCAATAGAAATTTTATATAATCTCCCATCCATTAAGGTTTCCTAGCTTTATACATTGTTTTCATTTCCCAATTTCATAGCAAGGAACAAGTGAACTTATAGCTTAATGGCTTAAAACTAGAATAGTACTGAATGATAAAATAGCAATATTGAGAAACAGAGAATTATAAGAATACAATCAGTGACATTCTTTTTTCTGAAAAGGATGGTTTCAATGGAGATCAGCTAAAAGAGGAGGGGGGGAAATAACACCAAGCAAAATGTCTAGAAATTTAAGAAGATTCTCTTATTTGAAGTAGAGACTCAGAAAAATCCCTCTATCTCCAGTATCTTTTGGAAGACAGAGCTATGTATAGAAAGAAATGTTGAGGAATTTCTTATGGGCTGCTTTGCTCCATTTGATAACATCAATTAAAGCATGCTACTAGAGCTACTCTTTCTTTCTCACTTAACATACATCCTTACCTATGCTATGTGAGTCCAAAAACTGAGTGGCGGAGGCAGAGGTCATGTGGAGAAAAATCCTATTCAATCTGCAAATTCTTTGATGCAATCTTGTGATCTTTTTTCTTTTAAAAAAATCTTATCATAGTACTTCCACTGTTTATTTTTATGGTTTTATTCCTTTGCTATGGTTATATTTACATTGTTAATCATTTTTTTCCATTTTATTTTTGTAAGCTATTCAGAACAGCCCCACAGCCACATAGGCAACAAATAAATTTAGCAAATAAATAACAAATATGCATGTCTATGGAGATTCTCACTCATCAAATTCATAACGGTCCCAAAGATGCTTTTTCAGGAGGCAGTTGGACTTTATTGTTTTTCTTTGAAGACGTTTTGCTTCCCATCCAAGAAGCTTCTTCAGCTCTGACTGGACGGAGGAGAATGGAAGGATTTATACTCCTTGCAGACAGCTGGGCATTTGCATTCTTTTAGACAGTCATTGAGCCCACTTGGAAGTTTATCTGTGTCCTCAGGGTCACCTGAATAGTACAAATGTATGTGAACCTTCTTGGAACTGCAGAAATGGATGCAAATGACCAGCTGCCTGCAAGGAATATAAATCCTTCCATTTCGCACAGAGCTGAGAAGCTTCTTGGATGAGAAGTGAAACATCTTCAAGGAAAAACAAGAAAGTCCAGTTGCCTCCTGAAAAAGCATCTTTGGGATAACATATATGCAAATGTATATGAATACAGGTACAAACGGTAGCTAGGGAAAATTCAGACAGCCTTTGCTTAATAACCATTTCAAATTATGGACTGAAAAAAAGTAATTTATGGCCCATCCTCAAAGTTACAACAGCACTCCACATAGGCACCATGGTCACGTGCTCACACACCAGGCGCTTGGCAACTGGCTTGCATTTACAACCGGTTGCAGAGTCCTGCAGTCAATCCAGCAGAAAGTGGTAAAAAAATGCCCATTGAATAGTTAGTCATTTAATTATGTGGTTCACTTAACGGCCCATGATTCACTTAACAACTGTCATGACTCACTTCATGACCATGGTAAAAACATGCTTAAGGACCATTATAAAAACAGTCGTAAAATCAAGGGAACAATCTACCTGCTGCTACACATCCTGACTGCAGCTAGACTTGCTTTAGCGCAAAAATGGAAGAGCAAGGAAATTCCCACAGAGGAAGAGTTAATACATAAACTATTAGCATGTGCGGAAATGGACAGGCTCACAATGATATTAAAAGATAAATGTGGATCAGTTTATTATGAAACCTGGGATAAATTTTACTGCTGGAGGAATTTGAAGAGGACAGTAGGGATTAAAGACGAATGTTAAGATAGAAATAACAAGTATTGTATATAAAACTTAGATGTATATGTAGAGATGAAGAATTGATTGTAAAAAGTGGAATAATCTGATAAGAATGTATATATTGGAATGTCACGTCAAATCCAATGTTTGTTTGTTTTTAATTGTATTATAAATAAAATTTGAAAAAAAACCAGTTGTAAAATCAAGAAACGTTGTGTGTGACTTGCTTAATGATCACAATGACTTACAACCCAAATTCCAGGCCTAATTGTGGTCATTAAGTAAGGACTTCCTGTAAGGAGAAACAACCAGCACGTACTCTTCTCCATTAGCAGGCCAGGCTCAGGATTTACCTGAGAAATGGGGCACTGCTTTTCTTACCCCTGCATGACAAATTCATTTTTCAGATTCCTGCTGTTAGTCACGCTCTTATTTGGAGAGAAGCAACAGCATTAATCAGTCAGCAAAATAATAAGCACGATGCACAAAACAAAGGGTTTGTGCAATTAAGATTTCTTTGGAACTGGAGAATTTATTATCCTCCTATTTAGTTGAGCTAAACATGCTTCCCTGCTACTCAGAAAGTGGTTACAATTTCCCAGTTGGTTTAAACCATTTGGAATTCATTATATTCCATTTTTATTTTATTTTTTGGGTTTCGTTTTACCTTCCATCAAGCAACCCTAACATAATACCTGCCTTTTGCCCTGTGATGCCTGTCACTGCAGAAAGCAGACTGAGAGATGGAATTAACTTTTTCAGTTTACATCTAGGCAGCCATAGCTGGAGTTCTAGGAGGAAGACAATAAATCCTATCTTATTATATCATGAATGAAATGTAACTAGGCTAATGACCATACGGATCAGGCTAATGCGAGCAGAGTTTAATTTAGTGAAGGCATGAATAAAATGGAAAATTCTTACTTAATTAACCAGCAATGAAGTACATAATAGCATGGGTGCAAGAGGACTCATCCTTTAAGCAGACAACCTTACAAACTGAAGGCTGGGGGGGCAGGGGGGGGATGAAAAATATTTCACAGCCTATCTGCCATTTTATAAATAAAGCTATGAAAAGAACCTGGGTAGAGAGTCATCCAGCATCCGGGGGCATTTTCAGTTGCTATCTGTAATTTCTTTTTCTGCTCCTTTTTGGATTTTCAGCAAGAGGTTCCCCCCCCCCACACACTTTTCACTGGAATATACATGTAGTCCTCAACTTACAATCATTCATTTAGTAACTGTTGGAAGTTACAATGGCACCGAAAAAAAGTGATTTATCACCATTTTTCACATGACTGTGGCATATTCTCAAGGTCATGTTGAAAGAAAAATCTTCATCAGGGTCCAGTCCAAGCTGGGAATAATCAAAATGGAGATTGCTTTAGAAAGAAGGTTGTAGTTTATTGAAGATGAGAGCCAGACAGAAAGAAGGCTCTGGGAAAGCTGACCACATGTAGTAGGGAGTGGTGGGTTTTTATACCTTGTTGAGCTTTTGTTTGGAGTTGTTCCTGTGGCATGAACTTTGACCTGAATCTAAGTGTGCCTTTCTGGCATTCTGATGGTGATGGGCTAATCCTATTATGTCCCAAAGGTCATATCCTGCTTCCCAGGGGCTGTGGCTGATGACTATGTCCTGTGTTGGTTTTTTGGGTGTGAGGGATTGTTGATTCTAGGGATCTTTGTCTTTCTAATCCCAGCTTCCTGGCTCCAATCTTTCTGACAAGATTATCACATCTGCATTTCTGCAGACCTGTTTTCTGTTTGGGGCAGGGAGACTTGGGGGGGGGGGGGTTGGTTTCTGCCTTTAAGATCCTTTGGGGAAATATAATATTCTGCCTTTTTAATATTCTCCAAAATATTTCGTTCTCAGGGAGGGGATGCTGACTTCCCATAGCCACATGATCAAAAAGTGGATGCTTGGCAACTGGCTCATGTTTATGAGGGTTTTGCAGTGACCCAGGTTATGTGATCACTTTTTGTGACATTCTGACAAGCAAAGTCAATATCAAAACCAGATTCACTTCACAACCATAACTGCAGTGATTCACATTAACCACTGTGGCAAGAAAGGTCGTAAAATTAGGTAAAAGTCATTTAACCACTGTCTCGCTTAGCAATGGCAGTTTCGGGCTCAATTGTGGTTGTAAGTCAAGGACTACCTGTATATTTCAATTCATTCCCATATAAATAAACTTAAGGAAATTTCTCACTCACCCGCCTGCCACTACCATTAGAGGAAAAATGGTCTATTCACCTGGCGAAAGTTTTAAAATGCTTCTTAATTATGCCTCATTGTAGAGGAAACCTTGACTGGGGCAAGGGAGAGCCTAGTAAATTCTCAATTAAACTTCCAGGTTATTCAATGGGCTTAAGTGAAATGCCTGAGTTATTCCAAAGGAAGCAAAATGAGTTTCAACAAGACCAATAATTTCACAGTGGGAAGAAAAAGCCAGAGTGGTATAATGTCTGGAATTGAAGGAACTTCGACTGAGGCATTCTCTGCCTAATGCATTTCATGTGGTTGAGGTTTAGTTAAAAAAAGAGAGGAGGGGGGGAAACATATCAAAGCTTGGCTAAAAGCTGCCACTTTTAACCCTAAAGTAGCTGGCCTCTGCCCAAATGGCTCCAGGTGCCTAAAACCACAGTTTCCAGTTGCCCAGGCAGGTCAATAAAGATGATAGGAATTGTAGACCCAAACATCTGAAGATAAATTGCCCTAAAGCAGGGGTCTCCAAATGTGGCCATTTTAAGATTTGTGGACTTCAAATCCCAGAATTCCTTAGGATGCTGGCTGAAGAATTCTGGAAGGTGAAGCCCACAAGTCTTAAAGTTGCCAAGTTTGGAGACTCCTGCCCATCACATTGTTTTGTATGCTTGAGGTAGCAAAATAGCAATGGGCATTTTGAATCAGTATGAAATCTATTTCTCTAAATCTCTATATGTTAACGGAATAACAGAATACCACAATAACAGGGTTCGAAGGGATCTTGGGGGTGGGTCTTCTAATCCAACATCCTGCTCTATACCATTTCGCACAAATGGCAGTCCAATCTCTTCTTAAAACCTCCAGTACTGGAGCATCCACAACTTCTGGAGGCATGTCTTTCCACCGATTAATTGTTTTAACTGTCAGGAAGTTTCTCCTTAGTTCTAGGTTGCTTCTCTCCTTGATTAATTTCCATCCATTGCTTCTTGTCCTGCCCTCAGGTGCTTTGGAGAATGGGTTGACTCCCTTTTCTTTGTGGCAGCCCCTGAGATATTGGAACACTATTATCATGTCCCCCCTCGTCCTTCTCTTCATTAAACTAGACATACCCAATTACTGCAACCATTCTTCATATGTTTTAGCCTCCAGTCCCCTGATCATCTTTGTTGCTCTTCTCTGTACTCTTTCTAGAGTCTCAACATCTTTTTTACATCTTGATGACCAAAACTGGATGAAATATTCCCAGTATGGCCTTACCAAGATGTTATAAAGTGGTTTTAACACTTCATGTGATCTTTATTCTATCCCTCTATTAATACAGCCTAGCACTGTGTTGGCTTTTTTTGGCAGCTGCAGCACACTGCTGGCTTTATTGTTGATTTATGGTTCTTGTAATTCCCAGCCATTTGTCCATGAGATTTTTTTCGGGGGGGGTGGGGAATATATCACCAGAATAATTCATAACCCAGATCCTACTTCCGTAGTGCATTGTGATTTATTTGTAGAAGTTCAGGAAGTCTGAAAGGGCAGGAAGTGCAACCAAGTTTCATGGAAACTCTTTTGTCTTCTCTACTATACACACATGAGCAATTGCTGTTTCATAAATTCTAGGATGATCAGAGAGCCAGGCCCCTTGTTAATCTAGTATTCATTAAGCGGGAAAGAGGAATTATTTTTAAGCTCTACAATAAAGAGATTGATTGATTATGTGCCATCAGATTAGTGCCAATTCACACAGAGGTATGTAAACAAAATCCAAAATCCATGTCAATTTCATGAATGGAATGATAATTGTTAATCAATTTAGGGTGTGATTTTTCTTTCAAGGAGAAAAGTGAAATAATAACTTGTAAATGTATATTTTGCTCCTGCTTTTACTATAGTGTCTTGGGCAAACAAGGAAGGAATGGGGGACATCCTAAATGTATTTATGCTTATTTATATTTCCTATTTCTTAACCACCTATCTCCCTCAGAAAGGGCAGCATACAGTGTACTCAATATATAAACAACATATATCATTAACGTATTAAAATTAATGTAAGATTTAAAAAAAATAAATTATAAAATATAGCACTATAAAATTTCAAAAAGGTAAAAAATTCCAAGAGGGGCATTTAGCAATAGTTCATACAGGCAGGGGGTGGTTCTCATGGGGCCAGCTAGCCACACAGTTGTGTGGTCCTCTGTGGCTCCCTGCAAGGCTACACAGCCACGTTTTGACCTCTTTATGGAAGCCAGGAGATTAGGAGCCTACATCACCTCGGGTGTGTGTGTGTAAGACGTTCCATAATGCAAGGGCAAATACAGAGAAAGCTCTTTTCCTAGGATGATGTCAAAATGCTCTCCACTCACTATCTACAAATGGGATGGAGAAATGTATTTATTAATTTGGTGCTTTCAAATCAGTTTGGACTCCTGGTGACCACTAGTCATCTTTGTTTATCTTCTCTGCCAAAAACCTTGGCAAGCTGTTTCAGAAGTGACCTTGGCATTGCCTGCTTCCTAGGGCTGAGAGAGAATGCCTGATGCCTTAACCTCTACACCAGGGGTCCCCAACCCCCAGGCTGGAGCCCATTACTGGGCTGTGGCCTATTCAGAACTGTGCTGTGCAAGTGGCAAGCTGGTACGCACACACATGAGTGCTCAGCTCCAGGTGAGCTGCGTGGCACATCTGTGCATGCTGGCCTGGGGCTTGCTCGAGTTGAGCTGTGCATGCGTGCGCACTGGCCCACCTCTTGCTCAGTCCACTTCCCCTCTCCTTCCCTCCAGCTGGGCTGCCAAGAGTCAAAGGTTGGGGACTGCTGCTCTACACCAAACTGACTTTCTGATGAAGAATTGAGATAACCATTTCGGCCTATTTACATTTTATTATGGTATATTGCAAGATGACCCAAGAAAAGCAGGATAGAAGTCCTATAAACAAATAGGTCAGACAGAAGTCAAAGTCAAACCGCAGCTTGCTCAATTTCAGATGCAGTTGGACATTTGCAGTACTTATAATATACAGTCAAATGTTGTCTCAAAGGTATGTTTTCAAAAGGCAGCTGGGCTGTTTTTTCCTTGAGGAGGAAGAAGACATTTCACTTCTCATCCAAGAAGCTTCATTGGTTCTGGCAGGATGGTGGGGGCAATAGAAGGATTAGTTTTGACAGGATGGGGTGGGGTGGGGGGTTGGAAGGATTATATTTCTTTGCAGTCATCTGATCATTAGCACTCTCCCTGAAAGCTCTTGAGGCCACTTGGAGGCCAGTTGCCTTTTGAAAAAGTACCTTTGAGACAACATTTAACTACATATTGTAAGTGCTGGGCTACATGACCTCCAAGGTCCTTCCAACTCTATTCTATTCTATTCTATTCTATTCTATTCTATTCTATCCTATTCTATTCTATCCTATTCTATTCTATTCTATTCTATTCTATTCTATTCTATTCTATTCTATTCTACTCTACTCTACTCTACTCTACTCTACTCTACTCTACTCTACTCTACTCTACTCTATTCTATTCTATTCTATTCTATTCTATTCTATTCTATTCTATTCATTACCTGGATGACTGAGAATCTCCACAGGCAATCAAATGTTCTTTGCCAAACATTCTGAGTATGAACAAAGAGATTGAAACAATTGTCCAGACTTAAATATGAACTTGGAAGTTCCAGTGTCTAGACTTATCTTTAAATAACATGGTGTGATTGCACTGGGCAGTGAACTAGGAAAGGTCAAAAGTTGGTCCAAGATCTCTTTCCCTCCCACCCAAGCTCTGCCAAGCTTGACATTGCCATGTAATGTACTCAGTTATGAACAAAGACATTGCTTCCTCTACCTTATCCACAAAAAAGTATTAAAAATCCTATGTAGCATATTAAAAATATTGCTCTCGTTCTGGGGCAAACAACTCTTCACGCTCAATTCTTGTTTCTCAGATCCAATTGAAATGTTTTCCATTTTTCCAAGTTTCCACTACAAAAGGGCTTCTATAGTATTTCAACACAGCTTGCAGTGAATGGATCACTAGATTTTCAACTCAAGAGACAGAACCTCCTTATCATATTCAGCTGCCTGTCAATGCAGGTAGGTGAATTAGACCATCAAGTGGTTGTGAAGAGTCACACATTGTCAATACTGCGCATTGGCAAACATTCCCTCTGATTTCTCCATATTACTCAAGGACTAGGAATCATAGTAGTCCATGCAATCCTTACTTCAGAATAATTACTCTTATAAATGACCTTGACTAAGAAGGCTAGAGATTCCTTTCACTCATCCCTTGCTTGAGTATTATCTTTTTCATGCAGCTTACATTAGCACTCAAGTAATCCATACAGTGTAATTAGCAAGGAATGATCATCATGTCATATATCCAAAAGAGAAAGAAAATAGATACAGTATGTAGTTTCAGTAGGGTGTCTTTCTTTTCTATCAGCTAATTGACTACTCTTCTCTTCCATCTACCCCACATATTGATTATAACAAACACAGATTGACAAAAAAGACATGTAAAGCACGCAGCGTATTCCACTGTTTCGCAGTTTCAGTACTAATATGAACTAATTTACTTGTAAAACCTTAACTTCAGGGCTTTGCTTCTTCTTCTTTTTTTTTTTATTATAGGAAAAGCTCCGTAAATGAAGGGTATTAAACAGATCAGACCTCAGGGAAGACTGGATGGGAGAGCCAGTGAAATTTGTAAAGATGCCAGTGAAGCCCATCTGTTCATAATGCAGTTGCAAAGCTTTATATTTCAGGACACCCAAATGCTGGGAATTCAGATTACAGAGGCCTTTGTTATCTAAACTGATGGCATTTCAGATTTCAATGGTGGAGAGAGAAAAGAGATTACATTTAAGAGGGGACAACACTTGGCTAAGACCTTCCCTTGGATGTATTCCATATACATAGCAAAGGACAAAAAGGAAATAGAAAAGAACATCGAATTTCTTAAAGGGCAGATGCAGCAATGTTATCTAATACCTAGGAAGCTTTTTTTAAAAAAAAAAAAAAAAGGAAAAGGGAGAATGAGAATTTAAGCCTGTTGAACTGTTTATATAAATTAGAATATACAGTACTCAATGTGAGCTGCAAGAAAAAAAATAGATGTTCCCAAGAAATATTTTCCAAGGCAGAATGCATCTTAATTAGCTGGCTTGGGGGTATCAAGAAAATGCTTGTTCTGCATGCTTCTAGGTAGATAAGAAGGGTTTGTGGGATTTTCAATAATATTATTCTGAAAAGCATTCATTGGGTTCAGTGTTTTTAAAATCTGGCTTCAATTAAAGGAAAGACGTTCAAGTGTCTGTGCTGTATCAGATTTATTAAAACGTGGATATGGATCTTTTTGTAATGGCTGGGACTTATGATAAGACAAATCTGGTTAATTTAAAGAAAAAGAACTCAATCCAAAAGAAAAAAGATGAAATTGGGTTTTTAGGAAAGGACAATGATATTGTTTCTAAAACAATCCTCAGTCCAATTTAACAACAGCAGTAAAACTGAGTAGAAAGTCAAAAACATGCCATAATTTGAACAGTACTAACCAAAATAAACATTTCACAAATGAAGGCAAGTATACATGCCCCGGGATAATGTTGCAGGTTCCAATTTGAGTAAGAGAGAGATTTCTTGAGTTGAAAGCTGGGAAGGCTAAAGCTCTGGTCCCCATGACCGATGCAGATTGGATTGATAAATGTTTTAACTGTACTGAAAGTGAAAGCAAAAACTTGATGAATTCTTCCAAATACCATAAATGCCGGCGTATAAGGCGACTTCCGCGAGCGTTGAAATTGGCGCCAAAGACGGGGGTCGTCTTATACGCCGAGTCATCTTATACGCCGGAAATACTGGTAGTTTCCGGCGTATAAGACGACGTTCTAGGAATGCGGCCCAGCTATAAAGACGGGGGTCGTCTTATACGCCGGGTCGCCTTGTACGCCGGCATTTACGGTAATGGAAGAGATGCTTTTACATCTTGGGGTTCACGGCATTGAAGCAACACACACTCAGGTTGTAACCAAGTTCTTCTTTATTCATTCCACGTTACCACTCAGTAACCCAACAGGCTCGCAGGCCTTTTATAGTTCCCCAGACAGCCTATCATAAATCCTTTGTTCATGCCTTGTGCCTGCACGCAAGGCCGGCGCCAACCAGTCTGGTCCCGGGCAGCTTTTGGGTTGCCCGGGACCATTTGCAACATTTCTGGGCCTGCTGAGCTGCCTCATCAGATCCAGGACACAACAGATGCCATGTCTATAATATTTACTCCTTTTCATTGGATCTAGAACAGTGGTTCTCAACCTTTTTAATGCTGTGGCCCCCAACCGGTCATAAGTCAAGGACTACTCAACTGGTCGTAAGTCGAGGACTACTCAACTGGTGCAGCATCGTTTGCAGAATGGGACTTTTGGTGGGCTCAGCAGGGCAGAGACAGCCTGGACAATTCCTATTGGCTTTTGAAAGCCAATAGAATTAGACTCTATTCAAGAGAGTCTATTCTATTGGCTTTCAAAAGCCAATAGAATAAAAGGGAGTAGCACAGCTAAGGAAAAGGGGAAAAAATGGCAGACTGCGTTGCTTGGCGACTCCCGTGAAATTGAAAAATTTTGTGAATGCTCATAAACAATTTAACTTTCAGGAATGACACAAAGGTTCCTTCACCCAACATACATACAATATCTAAGTAGGACACTTACACCTGGATATTGTGGCCATTGAGCTGTTTGCCTCTCAAAGAATACACAAAATGGACTGTGCAAAACACAGAGAAATATTTAGGAAGTGCCCAACCTCGAAACTAAAAACTAACTGTGTCTGTTGTTTCACAGCCTCTCAAGTTCCACTGAATCTGGCAACAAAAGAACAAGATCAAATGCATGTTATTGCTACCATTTGCTGATGAAGCAGGCCTTTGATGTTGCATGATTATTTAATTATCATAGGCTGCCTATACTTGTTGTATGCCATGGCCTCAGGGCCAGGCTCTAAGATCAAGGTAGATGGGACTCTACCTGGCATTGTGCCCACAGAATAATCAATGGCAAACCTTTTCTCTGCCAACATTGAAGCCTCTTTGGGTACCTCCTGGGCTACCACTAAAGCCCCTTTTGCTAACACAGGTGCCAAGAAGCATAAGAAAATTCCAGGCTGTGAACCCTGCGGCCAGCAAAGTCAGTGGCAGGTTGACTCTGAGTAAGTGGCAGGCCTTTGTTAGTTCAAGAAAGCTTGGAGGCTCTGACCTCTGAGCAAAAACAGTTTCTGCAGTCTGTGCTGAGCAGCTGAGTTATTTACTGCATGCAGGGATGGCCTTCTGTTACCGTAAGCAGCTTTGACTCCTGGCTTTATATTCTGTGTTTCATGTTTTCTTGCTCCTGAATCCTGTTATGTTCTTGAACTTGATGTGTTCCTGACCAGGTCTCTGGCTTTTTCCCTGGCCCTTTCTGATCCAGTTTTGCATATCAATCAATCAGAACAGAGCTGGAAGAGATCTTGGAGATCTTCTAGTCCAACCCCCTGCTCAAACAGGAGACCCTATACCTTTCAGACAGGTGGCTATCCAGTCTCTTCTTAAAAACCTCCAGTGATGAACCAACCACAATTTCTGACAGCAAACTGTTGCACTGGTTAATTATCCTCACTGTTAGGAAATTTCTCCTTAGTTCCAGGTTGCTTCTCTCCTTGATTAGTTTCCATCCATTGTTTCTTGTCCTGCCTTCAGGTGCTCTGGAGAATAGGTTGACCCCCTCCTCTTTGTGGCAGCCTGTCAAATACCACTATCATGTCCCTCCTAGTCCTTCTTTTCTCTAGACTAGCCAAACCCAAATCCTGCAACTGTTCTTCCTATGTTTTAGTCTCCAGGCCTTTTATCAGTTGCTCTTCTTTGCAATTTTCCCAAAGTCTCAACATCTTTTTTGTAATGCGATGACCAAAACTGGATGCAGTATTCCTGGTGTGGATTTACTAAGGCTTTATAAAGCGGTACTAAGACTTCACGTGATTTTGATTCTATGCCTCTGTTTATACAACCAAAGATTGTATTAGCTTTTTTGGCTGCTGTTGCACACTGCTGGCTCATATTTAAGTGATTGTCCATTGGGATTCCAAGGTCCCTGTCACAGTTACTGTTTTTGAGCCAGGTTTCGCCTAATCTGTACTTACACCTTTGGTTTTTCCTGCCTAGGTGTTTTCCTGCTTTTTGCCACATTAATTTTCATTTTGTTGGATAGGGCCCATTGTTCAAGTCTATTAAGAACTTTTTGGATCCTGAGCTTGTTTTCTGGGGTGTTGGCTATTCCTGTTAGCTTAGTGTCATCTGCAAATTTGATGAGTTCCTTTTCTATCTTCTCCTCAGGCTCCAGAGACTGCCATCAACCGCCACTGGGTAGACCAGATCAGGATATCAACTGCTTTAATTTAGACTTTGAAGTACTCATTCCAATTCTGTGCTCAGCCCAAAGTCACCCCATGCCTTCAGTACTCTGTCTTCAGACACTACAAATTGCTGTTTTACCATGAAATGCACACTATTTAACATGTTTAACACTGTAGAACTAAAAATGAATATAATTCCACTCATCCTTTTAATTATATCAATATCAAAGATTCCAACTTTTTTTTTAGTTCCCTGAGGCCTATTTGCATAACATCCAGGCCATAGAAACTCTTTAAGTATCAGCATTTATATTCATCAGAAGGTGGATTGAGATGAAAGGCAATTTCCTGCATACTTTTCCAGTAATTAAACTGTAACCATCAGTCATGGCAAATTTGGCATTCCAGTTGTGGACAATTGCCCATATAGAAATATAACTATATGTAGTCTTTCTTAGTGACATTTCTCAATTCTAAACAGTGTTCAGGGATTCTGCTTACATGTATGTAGCAGGAATAGAATGTAGAACCCCAGAATTCAATGCTCAAAGAGAAGAACGGAGGAGAGGAATTAGTTTTGAAATGTGAAGGGATAAATGAGAAGTTAATTTTACCTGAATTAGATAAATATATTATTTTTCAACTTGCTGAATAATTAAAACTCAGAACATACAGAGATGCTGAAATGTTTTGGAGGATTTTATAACATTTGCAAAAGTTTAAAAATACTTACAAAAATGTTCGTGGGGGGAAATAGACACAAAAAAACATGCATTAGACGAACAAATGAATAAAAATGTAGTATCCATAAAAATTGCAAAAAACAGGTTTACTATCCATATGAATTTGTAAACAGCAGGATCCAACAGATCTTGCAATCAGTAAGGAATCGTGGCCTGTGTATCATAGCCTTACGTATTTATTTTAAGGTATAAGGAGCTCGAAACATATTCTTATATAATCAAGCAATACAGTAAAGTACTAAAAAATAAAAGAGCTAGCCATATATCTTATGCTATAAATACTTTTATGATAATTATGTATTTGTATATGTACCGTATATGTATGTGTATATGTATATGTACTGTAAATGTATATGCATGTTTTAGCAATATAGATAGTAGCAGTAGTAAAGTTGGAAGGGACCTTGGAGGTCATCTAGTCCAACCCCCTGCTCAGGCAGGAAACCCTACACCATTAATCTTTATTATCATTTTTTTTTACTGTGGACACATTGGCACACTTTAAAAATGAAATTCCGTTGACTGCTCTTAAAAGTGTACATACATAACACCCATATATATACATGCTATAAACATACATATATATACTGTATACCTACACCCTTATATATAAATACATATAAATATTAATCACTGTCCATCTTGAATACATAGCAGAAAGAGAAAGCTTGAGAGTTCACAAGGTTGATACTGTATGGGACAAAACTGTGAGCTGAATCTGGAGCTTCTGCTTCGGATACCACGGAGCCCCCTCCTCCCAGAAAGTAACAAGGAAAACAGGTCACGAAGAGAATGTGTAGCGTCCCAGACAATCCTGCATAAAAACAATTCCCTTCTCTCTCTTATGGATGCTTTGTGTCTTTCCCAAGCTCAGATCCTACCCACAGTGTGGGAGTTTGAGGGTTCTGTGTAATATCTTAGCTTTTCCTAGCAATGCCCTGTTTTGGACAGAGAGCTTTGGTGTTATTCCTGGGATCTGTTTGGAGTCATTCTGCCAGCCTAGGAGCCATAGCCTCAAGTGCTCCTACTATCACTGGGACCACGTTGCACATCATCTCCCGTTCCTCCTTGAGACCATGGTTCTTCTCTGGTTTCTCATGCTCCTTCTTCCTGATGTTGCGATCACCTGGCCATACTCTTTCATTCTGATGTTGCTGTCACAAGATCTTGGATAGCAAAAATCGGGTTAGAAAAACAAATGTTATAAAATAAAAAAGTCAGATCAATAAAGATCTGGATGGCCTCAGCTATGTTAAAAGTTAAAAACCTGGCTGTTTCCTTAAGGATCTGGTTCTGTAGGAGGTTAGGCAAACTCTGTTGTTGATGTTTTCTTTATGATTGGGATACATTGTTTGCCTTGGGTGTCGTGAATTATTGTTTGTAATGGTTTGTTTTTAAACTCTGTACATTTCCCAGAGCCACTGCTGTGAGATGGTTGGCCATACAAATTAAACAATAAATATGAATGAATGAAATATGGCCTATGGCGTTGGAGAAAGCTCCTGCATATTCCTTGGACTCCAAAAGTGACTAACAAGCAAGTACTGAAGCACATAACACCAGACATGTCACTGGAAGGCAAAATCACAAAACTGCATCTCACGTATTTTGGCTATGTCATGCAGTGGAATTCACTGGAGAAAGCAATTATGTTTGGAAGAGTTAGCGGGAAAAAGAAGCCAAGCCATCATTTAGTGACTGTTCAAAGTTACAACGGCACCGGAAAAAAGCGACATGACCATTTTTCACACTTACAACTCTGGCAAATCGCCATAGTCACGTGATTTACATTTGGATGCTTGGCAATTGGTTCATATTTATGACGGTTGCAGTGTCCCTGGATCCTGTGGTCACTTTTTGCAACCTTCTGAATAAGCAAAGTCAACAGGGAAGTCAGATTCACTTAGCAACCTTGTTACTAATTTAACAACTGCAGTGATTCACTTAACAAATGTGGCAAGAAAAGCAAAATGGGGAAAAACTCACTTAACACATTTCTCACTTAGCAACATAAATTTTGGGCTCAATTGTGGCCATTAGTTGAGAATTACCTGTAGTGCAAGATTGGAAGATGTGAAGAGACCTGGCCCATAGAATCGCAAACGAGTCGGTCACAATTGAATGGACAACATCATCAACAACATCATGAATGAATGAATACCAAGAGCAACTCTCAGTACCCCAAAAGACAAAATCCCATATCAGTAGCAACCACATCACAATGCAATCCCAAGTCCTGCTGAAATAGGTAAGCTTTAATTGCATTTCTGGAAACTGATAGCAAAGAACCAACTGGATTTCTGGGGGAATGATGTTCCCTGTAGTGGAGTGGAGAAAAGGGACAGCAATGCAAACTGACATAAAAGAATTCTGCCTGAAAATAATGGCTCCACTGGAACCATCTAGGAGACACAATCCAGGAAGAAAGAGAAGATGCTCATTCTTTTTGTTTTTTGAACAGGAAGAAAGGGTGAAAGGAAGAAACAGAAAGTGAAAGAAAAACAACTGCACTCTCTTTCCCTGTTGCATTTAAGCCTCCTCCTCCATCCATGCGTGATGTAACCCTCTGTGCAATCAGGTGCAAGATAGTAGCTTGAAAAACACAGTGAGTATGGTGGAGAAAGATGTGGTGTACGAAGGAGAGGAGAGGTTGGTAAATGTTGGAAGCAATATATGGAAGCAGTGACTGAAGAATTAGCATTAGCAGCTGGATGGGTGTGACTTTCTCTAGTGCAGTGTTTCTCAACCTTGACAACTTTAAGGCATGTGAACTTTAACTCCCAGAATTCCACAGCCAGCATGGCTGGCTGTGGAATTCTGGGAGTTGAAGTCCACATGCCCTCAAGTTGTCAAGGTTGAGAAACACTGCTCTAGTGAAACATCCCTGGGAAAAATTCAGAGAATATCAAGGACTGCTTGCTAGGATATCTTCACTGAAGAAATTGAAAGCAGCTGCAGACATACCTAGAAAAATCAATAACTACATAAACTGCACCTTGGCACCAGAAACATCAGGAGTGACTTGGGGCTAGAGGTGCAGAAAGCAACCCCGGGCTCTTTCCTCCTTTGTTCCCTGGTGGAATTCAACCATCAAACAAATCCAGAATGATGGGAAGCCTTGAAAAACACATTAGTGTTTGGCAAGGCTGAGAAATTAAGAGCAGCTACTGTACCTGGGAGGGTCTATCAAGAAAACTAGAGATTCAAGTGAGGTCTGAAGAGCTAAGTCAACCTAGCAGCAGACCAAATCAAAAACTGCTGAACCCCATCCCACTTTCTGGCAACAGAAAGCCATAGAAAGCAAAGCACCTATACACAACTAAGAAGAGATTTTGTTGAGGTGTCTGTCAGGAAGGGTAGAAATAAACTTATGGTTGTAAGAATAGTAGACTCCACTAACATAGCCACATTTAAATTAAGATAAAGCAATAAATTGGACTGTTACTTAAGAATTGGATAGTAAAAAAAACTAAGAACATTGACAAATATGAAATAGAGTTTAAGTGTCTGGAACTATCAAGTCCACACATAATGGTTTTAATTTATTGTCTCATTGCTCAACCCTATACACAGCAATCTTCTCAGTTTGATGATTTGCACCTAGGTGAAACTAGTTAAGGCGGGGTTGGCTATGTAGAAATGTTAAACTAATTCCCCACTTGACTCCTCTCCCTGGTTTTGCCAGCTTTTCTCCAACATTAAGTTACATAAAGAAGACAGAAGATAAATATAGAGATAACGGGAAATAAATGAGGATAGTAGCTTTAATCAACAAAACAAAAATAAATAAGAATGCACCAGGAATACAATTTTCTAGGATATTTATTGTTTCTCTCAAATAATAAATCATATCCAGTCTGAGGATTAAAAATCTATTCTTATCCATGTGTTGTATTATGTCCAATATAAATGGCAACAGCAACTGAAAATTACTTATTTCACCCAGATGCCACCTAGTGATTATAATATATATTGACATCATATCCAGTGAGTCTAGAGGCAATGCTTCAAATTCAGTCTCCCAAAAATTATTTGAAGCACAATTGGAGCCCTTGCCTTCAACACCTAAGACAGACAGTTCTTCCTGTTACATTCATATTGGAGATTGATTCTAATGAGCTGTGTATCTTTACAAAGCCCTAGTAAGACCACACCTGGAATACTGCAGCCAATTTTGGTCACCATATCACAAAAAAGACGTTGATTTTTTTGGAAAACATTCAGAGAAGAGCAACTAAGATGATCAAAGGCCTGGAGGCTAAAACATACAAAGAACAGCTGCGGGACTTGGGTTTGGCTAGTCTAAAGAAAAGAAGAAATAGGGGAGACATGATAGCAGTGTTCCAGTATCTGAGGGGCTGCCACAAGGAAGAGGTTCAGGTTGTTCACCAGAGCACCAGAGGGGAAGGACAAGAAATAATGGTTGGAAGCTGATCAAAGAGAGAAGCAACCTGGAAAGGAGAAACTTCCTGACAGTGAGGACAATCAACCAGTGGAACTGCTTGCCTTCAGAAATTGTGGGTGCTCAATCACTGGAAATTTTTAAGAAGAGACTAGAGACAATCACCTGTCAGAGATGGTGTAGGTTCTCCTGCTTGAGCAGGGAGCTTGACTAGAAGACCTCCAGGTTCTATTCTATTCTATTCTATTCTATTCTATTCTATTCTATTCTATTCTATTCTATTCTATTCTATTCTCTCCCTATTCAGACATATTCAAAAATTCCAAATATTTCATGTGCTAAACACAAAAAATATCCTGTTCTTTGAAGCCATTTTCCATACTTAGAAGTAAAAGAACTAAAAGTTTGGATTGCTTTTACTTCATAGGTGATGCAGAATTCAATCTTTGTGTCACCCACAGCCCACTCTGGCAGAAACTTAAGTTTGTCCTCAGTTATTCCACACAAATTGCCTACAATTCCTTACCTGAGATGTTGCTGGTTTTTGACAGCACTTGTTTACTTTAGATATTTGAATACAGTAAAGGTAAAGTTGGCAAGAATTCTCCCAGTTTCTCATTGCATTTTTGTCAAAGGACAGGAAGATGGGATAACCTATTTATCTATTGATGGTCTATTGGAAAACTCATAAGCCTCATTCCCAAAACAGTTTGATGCGTTGCTGGGATAAATTATAGGCTGGGGTGAACTGGCAGGAAACCTTCTCATTGCACCATGCTAGCTCTGTCCTACTTGAATATGTATTCCTCCTGTGCCTTACTCACCTGAAGTTTTTGGGAGATAGTTCTACTTGGAAAATTAGGAAATTGGTTCAGAAGTTTGTATAACAGAATACTGTTGCAGAATATTTCTGTACCAGCAATGTGTCACTTGACAACTTGAAGAGTCGCTAAAGCTTTCATTCCAACTCTTGGAAGAATAATTAGGGGTGGATTTTTCCCCACTGACTCCTAATGCTGGAAATGAGAGAGACAAAGCAGGTAACTTTTTCAACCACATCTCTTAACTTGTCCCACAGAAAAGGCGTAAGAATAGGACCACTTACAAGTCTTGTTACTGAGGCAGATTACACCTCAGCCATTAGGGAAGTCCAAACAATGCAACCAGTTTTTTTCAACTGAGAGACTGGAAGAATCCTTCCTTCCTTCCCTTCCTTCCCTTCCTTCCTTCCTTCCTTCCTTCCTTCCTTCCTTCCTTCCTTCCTTCCTTCCTTCCTTCCTTCCTTCCTTCCTTCCTTCCGTGGCTCAGATTATAAATGTAAACTAGGACTAGATTAAAAGAGAATTAGACCCTTGTCCTTTTGTCAGAATCTCATATGAATCTTATAACGAATAACAGATTAACCTCATAGTGTAGTGGTTGAATCATAGGTCTTCAATTAAGTCCCCACTCAGTAAAAGTGCTTAGTGGATGATTTTGGCCTGGTCGTTCCCTCTCAACCTACGTTACTTCACACAATTTTCTTGAGAGGTTAACCTTAGGAAAGATGTGCTTATTTTCACCTTATCTTCCTCATACTGAAAAGAGCAAATCTTGAGAACAGATTAGCACCAAGTTAGCATTTTAGGATTTTTCGAACAGTTGCTCATCTTCCAGATGCCACACAATCAAGCCTTTGTCTCATTTCCATTTGAATGCCTGGGTATTTGCAGCTTATATCTATTATAATTGCAAAAATGGATCTTTTAATGAAGAAATAATTGGGACTCTAATATACTTAGTAACATACAGGCTTGCCAACTGATTGCAAAGTGGCCCCTAGCCTTAGAATTTTAGCCACACAGATTCATGCCAAAAAATTGTTGTAGATCTAGAGGTGCTCATTAAAAATTTTGACAGTGCGTTTGTGTGTTTCTTTAAAAATATGTTATAAAACACGCACATCACATATAATCAAGATAGTATGCCACATATTTCTGTGCAAATCCTAGTGAGGTCCCATTTTCATTAATTTGGCTCTGAACTAGACTAAAAACTGCCAACACACCTTTCAAATGGCCATCTGAGTCTAATAAAATGCTGGGTAAAGGAAGTGATGCATTTTCCTTGATATGCCATTGGCCTTGCCTTTGTGTGTGAAACTCATGGACAAATTCTGAATGGAATTTGAACTAGTAGGCAGGTATTGCTCCTGTTATATGATGGATAAACATGGAACATGCCATGATTTGTGGGACTGATTAAACCACTACTGCTGCCACCACCACATTTTAAACATTTCCTTCACTCCCAGGAGAATATTTTGTCTGCTATTCAAGCCCTTGCAAACTTACACCTTTCAATTACTCTCTCCTACCTCATGGTGAGTTGGAATCTGTTTAGCACTTCTGTACCTGATCTTAGCACTCTCATGGTAGGCAAGTGATGGGGAAATTATTATTTTCCAGTATTTTATAAGACTCAGATTTTCTTCTTCTGGAGGAATATATAATTCATTTTTGTCTGCCTATACCTATTGTTGAATGTCCATTTAATGTCCATTTGCCACTGAGGTTGTTTGTCCCTAAGACACATTGGACCAAAAAAAAAAATGTGTAAAGGGACAGGTTGCTTTTGAGAAATTATTTCTCAATCCACTTTCTATCATGTTTGAACTGGTAATATTCTCTATGCAAAGTCATTTAATTAATCACACCCCATAGATCTTCTGGGACTTCGTGGTGAATTGCAAATAATGATTTAAACTACTGTGAGCATATGTCATCTGGCTTTTGAGTCAGCACATTGATCCATTAAGATCACTAAGTTAGATTTTACACATCCCATTTTATCAGCCCTGCATGCTGGGGCTAGACATGTTCAAAACGGAATCTGTGAACCTACATAGGCAAAACATATGCTCTACCAGTATGGTCTGATCCAGTGCTTTTTGGGGGGAACTTGGATGGAATAATTTCATATTAAGTAGGAGCTTTAGTGTTAGATTTCTGAGGCATAAGCAGAGAGAACTGGCTTTAAGAGCTTCAAACAATTTAAGGCAAGGTTGTAGGCGATGATTTTCACAATTCTCTTCAGATTTGCTTGTGGCGTGCTCAGCTTAGAACTGCCAGTTTTCATGCACTAGTGACATATCAACAATTTTAAATGTTCATGGAATTTGGGAAATGGACTGAAGATACCATTTAATGATGCTGCACTTTCTACAGAGCTCCTGACAGTGAATGGGGAAAATACAGGTAGTCTTCAACTTACAACCGCAATTGAGCCCAAAATTTCTGTTGCTAAGTGAGACATTTGTTAAATAAATTTTACACCATTTTACGACTTTTCTTGCCAGAGTTGTTGAGTTAGTAACTTGGTTGTTAAGTGAATCTGCCTTTCTCATTGACTTAGCTTGTCAGAAGGTTACAAACAGTGATCACGTGACCCTGGGACACTGCAATCATCAATTGCCAAGCATCTGAATTTTGATCACATGACCAAGGGGATGTTGCAACGGTGAGAAGAAAATAGTTGTAAGTCACTTTTTTCAGTGCTGTTGTAACTTCAGATGGTCACTAAGTGAACTGTTATAAGTTGAGGACTACCAGTACTGCTTGAGAGTTGTGAGTAATATTGTCCTTTATTCCCAGGAATTTTTTTTTATAACAAAGCATGTTTTCATTTTCTGCTGGCTGTGCTTCACACTGTTAAGACATGCAACACAATTTACATAATTTCTGCTCTATGTTTATAGATCCAAGTAAGTTAAATGGTTATTTTTACTGTGTTATTGGAGCTCATATATTGCCCTAAGATGTAATGTGGAATATTTGGTTTTACCTCAGTATATCATGAGAACCTAGCTATTGTGCTTTGTAAACTATAGTCTCTGACTTAGTGTCAAAGGTGAACTAGCCAGTTGTGACTTAAATCAATAAACCATGAGGTCACCTGATGCATGAAGCAAACCAATGAAAACAACAAAGACATTGAAACAGTTTTCTACAATAGACTAAGAATGTCTACAATAAAAGTAGATAACCTGCTGATGCTGAATACAACTGCAATCTCCTCATTGTTGACCAAGGTTCCTAGGAATGCTGGGAGCTGTAGTTCAGCAAAAGATTCGTCCTTATCCCTTGTCCAGGATGGGGGAGGCCAATATTCAAATCTCCATTTGGCCATGACCGACCATTATCGCACAGCCTAACATACTTCATAAAGTTGTTAGAATTTTAAAAAAGAGGGAATTGCAGCATTTTAAATTTCTTGAACAAAACGATTATAAACATGTATAATTAATTACCTCTGTACTGAACAGTTTTCTAAATTCCCCCTAATACTGTCATTTTATTTTTTATTTTTATGAAAAAGAACATTTTTTTTTTCAAAAGAGAAGAAAAGTTAAGGTCCGAGGCTAGAAATCACAGGACTGTGAGTTCTAGTCCCACCTTAGGCCCTTAGCTGGGTTTCTTTGAGCTAATCACTCTCTCTCAACTGAACTGGGGAAAATAGGAGAAAGGAATATTTGTATGTTCCCCAGTTATTTATAAAAATAATAAAAGTGGGATTAAAAAATTTACAAATGTGAATCACATTCATCTAACTTCCAAGAGAATGTCTCCCATTGACAAAGAATAGACAGAGAAACACAAAAAAGATGCTGAGACTCTAGAAAGAGTACAGAGAAGAGCAACAAAGATGATTAGGGGATTGGAGGCTAAAGCATATAAGGAACGGCTGCTGGAATTGGGTATGTCTAGTTTAATGAAGAGAAGGACGAGGGGGGGGGACATGATAGCAGTCTCCCAATATCTCAAGGGCTGCCACAAAGAAGAGGGAGTCAAGCTTTTCTCCAAACTGCCTGAAGATAGGACAAGAAGCAACGGATGGAAACTAATCAAGGAGAGAAGCAACCTAGAACTAAGGAGAAACTTCCTGACAGTTAGAACAATTAACCAGTGGAACAACCTGCCTCCAGAAGTGGTGAATGCTCCAACACTGGAAGTTTTTAAGAAGAGACTGGACAGCCATTTGTCTGAAATGGTATAGGGTTTCCTGCCTGAGAAGGGGGTTGGACTAGATGACCTCCAAGGTCCCTTCCAACTATTATTATTATTATTATTATTATTAGAATTATTGGATTTCCTTCTGAGCTTTTTGGATGGGAAATAGTTAATGAAAGAAACATAAATCCACAACCTCTGATTATCAATATTTATTGGTTAAAGACACTGAACTTATCATCTGGAAAGCTGACAGTCCATGTTTGAAACCTGAGCACTGTGCAATGGGTGAGCTCCCTTTACTTTGCCCAGCTCCTGCCTACCTAGCAGTTTGAAAGCATGCAAATGCAAGTAGATAAATAGGTACCACTTTGGTGGGAAGGCAACAGAGTTCCATGCGCCTCGGTATACAGTCATACTGGCCACATGACCACGGAAATGGCTTTGGACAATGCTGGCTCCCTCAACTAAGAAATGGAGAGGAGCAGCACACCCTGGAACGGATATGACTGGACAAGGGAATTTTTTATCTTTATTAGAAGGAAGGTAAAAGTTGTAATACATGAAGTCCAGTGAGTGCTTTTGCTTTCAAAGGAGACAACAATATTTAGGGAATTTAGAAGGGCAAAAGTCCTTTTTCTCCTGATTTTTCTAAACAAATGACTGGACGGCCCCCAGCTTTGTGAAAGAGGGGTAGTTTCCACCTGCTCACTGTTTTGATAACTGAAAGCCCTTTTATCAGTGTGAGAAATAGCTTTCACACCAATAAAGACAAAATCATACCCAAAAGAAATGACAACAAAGTAGCAAAACAGGCATTCAGTTTTATTTAATAGGAGAAGAAAACGTTTAGGGGATTGGAGTTTAAAATTGGGTTTTAGTCTAGCATTAGAACAGAATCATCCTGTGTTGGGATGAGCAGTGGAGAAATAATATGGGCAAAATCACACAGAAAAGCTTTCCTGTGGAGTTTCATCCGTAATTTCTAAACATCATTTTTCATGGAATCAGAATCCACAATGATATGTCTGTCAATCATTCTGTCTCTTCTATTTTTTTTTCCAAGCAGGTAATTTTCTTTTTCTACCATCATAACCTTCAGTAAAATGAAAATTCCTGATGGAAACAAACAAAATGTTGGAAGCTCAAGTCTATGAAGCTGTGCAAAGGACTGGACTGGAGATTAGAAGAAAAATACCTTTGGTCCTATCATATCTCACCTTGCTTTTCCCCCCCAGAAGTAGCCCTCTGTCTAAACAGGAAGCATTCCAATCAAATTTGCTGTAAGCATTTATTTATTTATTTATTTATTTATGAGACTTATATACCGCTTTAAGTGCAAGCACTCTCTAAGCGGTGTACACCAGTAAGCACTGTGTGTATATATATATATATATATATATATATATATATATATATATATATATATATATATATATATATATATATATATATTTACATTGCCCCCAACAATCTGGGTCCTTATTTCAAATGCTGATTTGTCCACAACTTCTTCTCAATGGGCAAGAGCAGGTAGAAACATGCAAAAATATATTATTCCAGAGGCTTTTGCTCTCTGAACTGGGAATCCGTGCTAAAGTTTGAGAGCCAGTTCCATCTTCCACTTACCAGTAACCATAGTGAAAGCCTTTATAATCAGGGATTTCATGCATTAAACGTCTTCTCTTTCTGCCCCCCCCCCCCACAACTGTTTCCCTGCAAGTTTCTTATTAAATCTCAGACTCTTGGAGTATTCCGGTTCTGGACTGACATATGGCTTAATTAGATTCGATTTTGTACCTAAACTGTAAAACGGTGTTTCTCAACCTTGACAATTTTAAGGCATGTGGACTTCAACTCCCAGAATTCCACAGCCAGCACTGGCTGTGGAATTCTGGGAGTTGAAGTCCACATGCCTTAAAATTGTCAAGGTTGAGAAACACTGCTGTAAAATGTTCCAAAGAAAACGCTGTGGTGTTTTCCTGTAAGAATGCTGATATGAATGTTTGCATGGAAATAGATCTATCAAAGCTGCTCTCTTGTTCCAGAATTCAGGGTATGGAACGATATATTTACATCTGTGTATAGATTCAAACTGAAGACATGGAAAAACTGATTGGATGTTAAAAAAGAACCCCTGACAAGAAGAACAATTCAACATTGTTGCCTAAAGATGTAGCAGAATCCTCTTCTCTTAACGTGTTCAGATGGAAAGTAGACAATTATCTGTCAGAGATGCTGTAGTTTGGATTCCTCGCTGAAATTCATTGGGCTCAGTTGTCTAAACAGTCTTAATTAACTTCTTTTATCTTCATAGAGATGTCACAGTCAATGGCAGCATCTAACGGCACTAATCTTTCAAAAGCAAAGCAGGGTTGGGCTTGATTAACATCTGGATGGGAGCTAACACTTGGATAGGAGAGTCGAGGAAACTCAAGTCTTCAGGCTAGGCTGAGAACTTTTGTCAAGAAAATGACATCTAATTTGAGCCAGGCTGCTTCCTGTTAGATCAGACCCAAATACAAAGAAGATGTGCTTATTTTTGTATGCAAATTCAAGTATCCAAAAGGTTAGCTTGCCACTTCTCTGCAACAGTGGCATAGATATGGCAGAGAAATAGGTGGGATGGTCATGTCATAAAACATCAACTCAGTTATCAGTTGGATTTCCAGTTCTATCAACCTAATGGGAGCTGTTCTGCACAATTATTGCCAGGGCTTTTTTTCTCATAGATCGCCCAGAACGGAGTTCCAGCACCTTTTTCGGATGGAACCTTGTAGAGTAGGCAAGGTGGGTTGTATGATGTGTGTAAGTTCTGGCACCTTTTTTTTTTTTTTTTTTTTAGAAAAAAAGCACTGATTATTGCTAATACATAAATAGAGTAAGTTGGGATTTTCTTAACTACAGTTGGCTTGTGTATTTATTGCTGTTTACTGGATAAGACCCAGTGAGTGATAGGATTCTATATAATTCCATATAACTGGATAGAGATAGGAACATTACCTTTTCCCCTCCCTTTTCTTTCCTGTTTTGCATAATGAAAAGCTCTTGAAAAACCCACAATGATTTTGTTCAACATCAGTTGGTCCAAAAGTGGCATCGCCTCTTTGCATTTAGGATTCAATTCTATTGGCTAAACAAGGAACATTGCTCAGTTCAGTATCAAATTGTTCTGTTCCTTCAGCCTTCAGAAGCAGCTTCTAGGGAAATAGCCGTGATGTTGCTTCTTGGATTCACGCTAGGAAACTTTTATTCCCATGCTGCATTTCAGAAATTTTAACAGAGATTGCAAATACTTTGTGTATATATATGCCTTTCCCCACTAGTGCTAATAATACTCCAATTTCATGGATCACTGCAAGTTATTATCAAATGCTATTATACCATGGATTTTAAACTGAAAATAAAGTATTTCTGATTTGCTTGGCAGGCAAATGAAGCCCTAAAGGGAGATCTATTTGTATTGTAAGATACTTCTAAGCAGTTGTGAAGGCATGCAGCTGAGTAATATTGATTTATTTGTTGGGTTTATATCCTACCTTCCCTTCCAGTGCACAAGGCAGCACATAAAGAAAGGACCAAGCAGCTAAGCTCAGGAGAGCCAGGGAAACTATTTCCCTCGCATTTTTTTAAAGGGAGGATGGACAATTAGTATCTTTAAATATACAGGTAGCCCTTGACTTCATTTAGTGACTGCTCAAAGTTAAAATGGCACTGACTTATGAACATTTTTCACACTTATGACCTTTGTAGTATCCCCATGATCACATGATCAAAATTCAGATAATAATAATAATAATAATAATAATAATAATAATAATAATAATAATAATAATAATCCCCCAGTGAGGCACTACCCCCCAGTGAGGCACTACCTTGATGTGGTTGTGGGGCTTGTGTACTCTGAGGAAGATGAGAGCTATGCCAGAGGTTCAACCATACTGGACAGGTCTCATCAGAGGAGTCAGACAAAGAGTGTCTCTCCCATAAAAAATATGGTGAGACGTAAATTGCAGAATGCCATACCGGCTCGGACGTCGCCCGGGTTAACAAGGTCCGCGCTAGATATTGGAGTTCCTGGATATCTGGTGAAAAATGGGTTACAGGACTCAGGACTGTTGGCTGAGCAACCAGGGCCAGCAGCTGCAGAACTACTGGAAGAAAAGGTGTTTACCCGTCGCAGATACACAGTGATGGAAAACAAAGAAATAATGATCTGTTACTACAGATCAAGTCCAACAAGACGAGGATATCTAAAACGAATGCACCAATTCTGGAAAGAACAACATCCAGAATCAGAAATAACAGAACAGAGACTAGCAGATCAACGCCGATTTATAATACGAAATAAAGTATTTACAGAAACAGAATTGGACGAACTGCAAAGGTTTACCCAGGGCAAAGAAATCAAAGCCTTACAAGAAGTAATTCAGAATGTAGAGGCAAACCAGGGGGAGTTGGCAGTGAAGGAATCCAGCAGAGATATACAACTGTTCTCATGTGGAAACCAGGCACCTCTTCCTCAGGAAGAACAAAACCCTCTAACTAAAGAAATAAAAGAATTGAAACAAAGAATAACTGAGCATCTAGAACAGCACAAAAACAACAGAATAAGGCTGCCTGCATTGAAGCTTGTTCCAAAGAAACAGCTAGCACAAGCATTAAAAGATGCAAATACTGCAATATCAAGTATAAGCACCAATTCACTGCAAGAAACAAACCAACTAATGTACAGCACAGCTGCAGTTATAACAGAATACCTGGGATGCAAAATCAACAAAAAAGAAAAACAAACAAACAGTGCACCAGAAAAATGGAAGGTTAGACTAGAAAATAAGATCAGCAAGTTAAGATCACATGCAAGCAAGCTAGAACAGATGAAAGAAAAGAAGCTGAAGAACAAGAAGACCAAAGAATACCTAATCAAGAAATACCACTTAGAAACAAGGAAGATCAAGGAAGCACTGGAAATAATAAAGCAACAAATAACAGCTATAGCCAGGAAAATCAGTAGATATGAAGCTCGAATTGCAAACTATAGGCAGAACCTCCAATTTCAATCCAATCAGAAACGTTTCTACCAATCCATCAATGGAGAAACTGCAAGGAATCAGTCAGTACCTGACAAGGAAGAAACAGTGCAGTTCTGGAAGCAGATATGGGATAACCCAAAGAAATACAACAAGGATGCGGCTTGGTTAAAAGAGGTGGATGCAAATAAAACAGAAGTTGAAATGAAAGAACTAGTAATAACAACAAAAATGGTAGAAAAAAGAGCAAAGAAAATCAAAAATTGGTCAGCACCAGGTGAAGATGAACTGCATGGGTTTTGGTTGAAACATCTAACTGTTATACACCCACTCATTGCCAAACAGTTCAACAATATACTACAAGGAGGAGAAATTGAAAAGTGGCTAACAACTGGGAAAACCTACCTAATAATGAAAAATCCAGCAAAAGGGGCAACACCAGGTAACTACAGGCCAATTACCTGCTTACCAACAACTTTCAAATTACTAACTGGTGTGGTAGCTGATGCAGTACAACAGCATCTAGTTGAAAACAATCTCTTTCCACCTGAGCAGAAAGGAAACCGCCCCAATAGCAGAGGAACAAAAGATCAACTCCTAATAGACAAAATGATCTTGGAAAACTGCAAGAGAAGGAAGACCAACCTGAATGTGGCATGGATTGACTACAAAAAGGCATTTGACTCTCTGCCACATGATTGGATAATAAAGTGCCTAGAAATAACAGGAGTCAGTAGAAACATCAGAAAATTTGTGCAAAGATCGATGGCACAATGGAAGACACAGTTGCAGATCAATGGTGAGAAGCTGGGAGAGGTTAATATCAAGAGAGGAATATTTCAAGGAGATTCATTATCACCATTACTATTTGTTATTGCACTGTTTCCTCTGTCAACAATACTGAATAACTCAGGACATGGCTATCAAACATCAAAAACATCTGCCAGACTATCCCACCTCCTTTATATGGATGATCTGAAGCTGTATGGAAAAACATCATCTGAAATAGAATCGCTGCTCAATACTGTCCGTATATATAGCCAAGATATTGTAATGGAGTTTGGCTTGGACAAATGTGCCACACTTACTATCAAACAAGGAAAAATAATGAAAACTGAAGGAATCAAGATGCCCCACGAAAATAACATTAAGAGTCTGGATGAGGAAGAGTACTACAAATACTTGGGTATCCTTCAAGCTGACAACATCAAGCACACTGAAGTCAAGAAAAAGATTAGAGGTGAATACATCAAGAGAGTGAAGAAGATCTTAAAATCCAAACTCAATGGAGGAAATACCATAAAGGCAATCAACACCTGGGCAATCCCAGTCATTAGGTACATAGCTGGAATAGTGGACTGGACTCAAGCAGAACTAAAAGCAATGGATAGGCAGACCAGAAAAATAATGACAATGAATCATGCCCTTCATCCACGCAGTGACATTGATAGACTTTATCTACCAAGGCAAATAGGTGGGCGTGGAATGCTACAAGTACATCAGATGGTTGAAGAAGAAAAAATGGCTTTGGAAGAATATCTGAAGAACAATGATGAAGATGCACTGAAATTAGTATATCAGGAAGGCTTACTGACTACTGGAGAGACCAAACTGGCCTACAAGAAAGACCAAATGAAGAACAGAATAGAGGCATGGGAAGACAAAGCACTACATGGCCAATACATGAAAAAAATAGCTGGGAAAGCAGATAATAATAAAACCTGGCAATGGCTAAGAGCAGGAAAATTGAAGAAAGAGACCGAGGGACTAATTCTGGCTGCACAAGACCAAGCCTTAAGGACAAATGCATATAAAGTCAAAATTGAGAAGACAGCAACAGACAGTAAGTGCCGCCTATGCAAAGAAGCTGAAGAAACAGTGGACCACTTGGTAAGCTGTTGCAAGAAGATTGCACAGACTGATTACAAGCAGCGGCATGACAAAGTAGCAACAATGGTGCATTGGAAGATCTGCAAAAAATATCATTTGCCTGTAAGCAAAAACTGGTGGGATCATAAAATAGAGAAAGTCATAGAAAATGATAAAATTAAACTGCTCTGGGACTTCAGAATTCAAACAGACAAGCACCTGCAACATAACACCCCAGACTTAACAATTGTCGATAAGAAAGACAAAAAAGTCTGGATAGTGGACGTGGCAGTGCCTGGAGATAGCAGAATAGAAGAGAAAGAACTGGAGAAGATAACAAAATACAAAGACCTACAAATAGAAATAGAAAGACTGTGGCAAAAGCAAGCAAGGGTAGTACCAATAGTCATAGGCTCCTTGGGTGCAATCCCAAAACAACTGGAGCACCACTTGAACACCATTGGCATTGACAAATTCGCTATTAGTCAATTGCAAAAGGCGGCCTTATTAGGAACTGCTTCCATCCTGCGACGATATCTGTAATACCATCAAACATCCACATCTGCCTATCCCAGGTCCTGGGTAAGGACTCGATAGGTAGACAAAATGCCAAATCCAGTCTGAACATCTGGCTGACTGTGCGATGATCGATAATAATAATAATAAAATTGGAAGGGACCTTGGAGGTCATCTAGTCCAACCCCCTCCTCAGGCAGGAAACCCTATACCATTTCAGACAAATGGCTGTCCAGTCTCTTCTTAAAAACTTCCAATGTTGGAGCATTCACCGCTTCTGGAGGCAGGTTGTTCCACTGGTTAATATGACAACTGGCTTGGCAACTGGCTCATATTTATGACGGTTGCAGTGTCTCGGGATCAGGTGATCACCTTTTGCAAGCAAAATCAATGGGGAAGCCAGATTCATTTAAACAACCATGTTATTAACTTAACAACTGTGGGGAGAAAGGTTGTAAAATGGGGCAAAACTCACTTAACAAATGTTTTACTTAATATCAGAAATGTTGGGGTCAATTATGGTCCTACGTTGAGGACTACCTGTATATTGTGACTTTAAAATTCTTGCATCTTAAAGCTATTATTTTTATTATTGATTAGGGACTTCTGGGAAGCGACATTGTTTGTAGAATTCCTTGAAAGAAATTCAGAGACGAGGTTCGGAGTAGTAGAATAAAGTTTCTTTTATTATCAAAGTTGAGTTTAGTAAAAGGAAACGGTTTGCAAAGCGTGGTGGAACTCAACCATGCACTCACAGGAGTTACAGGGAAGAGCCACACCTCCTACAGAAGCGTAACAGCAGTTATACCCCTCCCTATCTCCTCCTATACCTACGTCAGCTATTCCTGACGTGGCAGGTCACAAACCTATCAGACGACACAATTATCCTACCTTACCTCCTACCTTACCATATATGGGTATTCTTTTGTTCTCTACATGTGGACATTCTCTACTTAGTTTCAGGCACGTACTCATGTTTTCTTGCACATGCTCAGTGAGCCTGTTGCTGAATAGAAAATTTTAAACTTTTCTAAAACCTTCCCATTCAATTCCCCCATTTCTTATTTGGTCACTAGTTTAATATTTTCTTTTATTTCATTTAACCTACTAGTTTCTTCTTTGGTAGTTTTCATTGGATGTAAAGTATTCATACTTTCCAACAACTGGATTTGGTCCCCAATTTCTTTTAATACCATTATGGACTTAGCATTTTGTTGGGCTTGTAATATACCATGGACTGAACTGTTCACTAGGTTCTTTATTACTGGAATCAGACAAGGTAACATCATCATCCCAATGAATATAATACATACCATAAACAGAGCCTGTTTCCAATTTCTGAATATTCCTCCCAAGAACCCTTCATCATCCAATATCCCTGTCCAAGTTTGTACAGGTACATGTGCAATCCTAACCATGTCTTTCGTTATCTGGTTAATTACCATGCCTGAATCGTCAATTTGTATACAGCAATTTGTTAAATTAAATTTTCCACAGACACCTCCTTCCTTAGCCAACAAATAATCTAAAGCCAAGCGGTTTTGCATAATATATGTTCTGGACAAAACACTTTCTTTAGCCAACTTAGTTAAAGCCTCAGCTGTTCTATTGGTTATAATTTCTACTACTGCTTGTAATCGGATAATTCTGTTTAACATATAAATTGGGGTCCTATACCCCCAACTTCCATCTTGGGCCCAAGTAGCTGGATCATAATAAGCAATTATTCGTTCGGGTGGCCATTCATCATCTTTCCAATTCCCAATTTTTAACCCTTCTCCCACTTTAGCCACAGACCGCCTTACCAGGTTTCCCACATGTTCATAGGCAGGGACACCCAATAATTGTCTTCTTTGTAATGGCAAGAGGAAGAAAGAGGGTTGTATAGCACCCAGAATACAAGACCCAAACCATCCAGCAGGGAGAATATTATATGCAAATGCTCCGCAGATCCAATATAACCCATCAGGAGTGGTCCAGAGGAGGGTATCGTTTTCAGGATCTTTTAGGAAGGCAAGCTCGGGAATTAAAGATAAAGAGTTGTTAGGGACACTTTGATTCGTTTGTGATATCCAAGTATTGTTTTCCCAGGTATTCAAACAGCGCATGAACCCCATAGGTTTAGTTCTCCCACTATGGTTACTCCTCGAGTAACATATATTGCCCACCAGGTTAATGGACATCCTCCAAGTTTCATTATAAGTGTTCTGGTAAGTGAAATTTCCTTTCCATTTCTCAATTTCAGTATAATTAGCTTCTCTAGCATGCCATGGCCATTCATCTCCCATATTGGTTCCCCCACACACGAAGCAATTTTTCAGCATTAACTTCTGAGCAACCTCTTGGGCTAAAGCGATAAACATATTTTTAGCCTTTGGTGGAACAGGGAGACTATTAAATTTTGCAATCTCTTCCTGATATTCCCAATATACTTTTACTGGCTCTGAAGTTAACTTTGTTGAACTCACTTTTACTATAATATACCCATATGGATCTCTTCCTCTTCCACTTATACCAATACCAAAATAATAAAAATTAGTAGAGGGGGTTTCAGATGCCTTGATTTGTAAGCAAATCCGTGTACACTGTTCTGGCTTACAATCTGTTGATACTGAGGCCATAGACAAGTTGAACCCCTGGGGTCCTTTCCTCCATTCCCAAGGGGTCTTAGTGGTATACCAATAAGTGTGACTTGGAGCAAAAGCCACCTGGCCTGTATTCGCAGCGGGCATAGCAACTTGGAATAAATATTTTTCTTCCCTCATATAATCTTTTTCCCACTCAAAGTTACCACACTTCATTCCATGTCTATTATCATGTCCTTGTCCTATCCTTATAGCTTTACAAGTGTCAAAACACACAGACAGCTTGGTATTTCCTCTTGTGGTATTGTGGGCAACGTATCCTCCCTTAGTTTGGGCTATAGCAAATAACCCTTCTGTTCCAGTAACTCCCCCTTTATATCCATATACATAAATGTTAGCAGTAATTGGACCTACTGCTTTTGGTTCATAGCACTGCATCCCTTGGGCTGTATAACACCTAAAATATTGAGTTTGATTACACACACAAGGTTGCACTTTAGTAGCATTACACTCTGGTCTTAGAGTGTGATATAATAAGGTACTAGTAACTCTATTCCCTTGCTTAGTCTTTTTAATACATTCTGTGCACTCTTGGCAGGGTCCGAACTTCGTTGTGGTCTGTTTTGTAGTAACAGTAGTTATCATCTTCCTAACAGGAGGGGATAAGGAATGGACAGGCTGATGAGTCTGAACAAGTTCTTCCCATAATACTTCACACAGCCCTTCCCATTCAGGTTGTAAATACTAACTCCTAGTATTGTTACATAGAAAGTAGAGATAATCAGTGCTTTCCCCTTCTGTGCCACAACCACTGTACCACAAGGCCTTCCCTATCCAATGGCACCTTGGGTCTCCCCTGGTTGCATTTTCACACATCTGGGTAATTCCACTCATCCACTCTCTACTTTGATTTTTACAAGTCCAAGCTGGATCTCTCTGGGTTTGCCTTGGTGTTACTTCCAGAGTCAGATTACATCCATATTGAGTAGTTTTCCAGTATTGGAACTCTCCCTTTTGATGTCCCCCACCTTTTAGACAGATAATAGTACTAGTTGCTCTCTTTTCTCTCCGCAGAAAGTGTCTCCTAATAGCCGAAGCTGTCCATATCCACAAGGGAATAGGAGGAAATTCAAAGGAGTCTGGAGAAGCCACTAAAGAGTGACTAGTCAAATAAGTTTTCCCTTCCCACATGGTACAGGTATATTTACCTATAGTTTCCCTGGTTACTTGTAAATATAGAGTATTTTGACACTTACCCCCTTTATTTTGCGTTACCCAGCTTTTCTCCTGACCTACTTGCTGCCAGTTTGGTTGCAACTTAGATTCACACCACCAAATTTTGGGTTCAAAGATCCAATTCATGGGACAGTGTTCACTCTCTTTGGCATTATAACACCGAATTTGTGTCCAAGTTCCATTAGGTTCAAAGATTCTAGGCGGCTCAATCCATAATTCTCCCCCAATCGCCACTATTGTTATATTCAAAAGGATATAAGTCATTGTCTTTTTAACACCAGTTTCAATGGTTCTTTTTGAAATGCTTTCCATGTCTCCGACTCCTCAAGATTAGCCTTCTTTACTCGGGTATAATGAGTCCAACCCTTTTCTTGTGTCCGAATGGCAGTATCTGTGGTCAATAACACCAAGAACGGTCCATCCCACTTCGGTTTGAGGGAATCATCTTTCCACGTCTTTATCCACACTTGGTCTCCGACTTCTATGGAGTGGACTTTGAAGCTTAGAGGAGGAGTTTGTATCAAATAGCCAGTTTTTCTGAAAGAATCAAAAGTCTGGGACAGTATTTGCAAGTATTGAATCAGTCCCTTATCTTTACTAGGTAGATTCCCCATCTGTATACCAGCATTTCTTAGTGGCATGCCAAATAACATCTCATAAGGTGAAATCCCAACATCCCTCCTAGGTTGTGTTCTTATTCTAAACAGGGCTATAGGCAAAGTTTTCATCCAATTCATTCCTGTTTCCAAATATAATTTCGTTAACATAGTTTTAATCTTTCCATTCATATTTTCCACTTTTCCACTAGAGGGCGGGCGCCATGGGCTGTGCAAATCCCATTTTATTCCCAACACATTAGCTATCCCTTGAGTGATTTTTCCGGTGAAATGTTTTCCCTGATCACTATCAATTCTTTGAACAATCCCATATCTTGGTATAACGTGTTCTAATAACAATCTGCTCACAGTTCTAGTGGTTTTATCAAAACAAGGGTAAGCTTCCACCCACCCCGTTAGGTGATCTACAATTACCAACAAATATTTATACCGTCCCACTTGTGGCATTTCAGTGAAATCTATTTGTATGTTTTGGAAAGGGTAGAGGGCCAAAGGCCTTCCTCCCTTTTGTTTTTCTCTCAATTGGTTTCTATTTACTCTTTGACAAATTATACATTTTTGGGTTACTTGTTGCGCTGCAGTGTAAACCTTCACTCCTGCATACCTTTTTAACACTTCATCAATTAAAGCTTGAGTTCCCCAATGACTCCCCTCATGCAGTCTTTCAAAGATTTGTCTCATGAGGGGATAATTAAGAATTTGTCTTCCATCTGATAACCACCACTTTCCTTCTTCATCCTTGATTCCTCCAATCTGCTTAATTTTGTCTTCTTCCTTTTGATTAAAAGTTGGGATTTCTTTTATTTTAGCTACATGAGGAATCATGAACTTGATTTGTTCAATAATTTCACTCATGCCAGCCTCTTTAGCTTCTTGATCTGCCAATCTATTCCCCTTTTTCTCAATTTCATCCCCTTTTTGATGTGCTCTCAAATGTACTACAGCAATTCTATGTGGCAATACAAGGGCCAATAACACCTCCTCCACTAGTTGTTGGTGTACCAGATCTTTCCCCTGACTTGTTACATACCCTCTTTCTTTCCAAATTTTTCCAAAAGTTTGCACCACTCCAAAGGCATACTTAGAGTCGGTGTAAATTGTTAAATTCAATTTCTCTCCCAATATTAAAGCTCTTTTTAGAGCATATAATTCGGCTGCCTGTGCAGACCAATGATTTGGCAATCTACCCCCCTCCAAAAGGGCCCACGTTCCTTCTTGTATGATGGCATATCCATTTTGTCTTTTTCCCTCTACTACTCGTGAAGAACCATCAATATACCATCTTTCCCCTTCTGTTAGGGGAATATCTTGCAGGTCTGGTCTGATCTTCGTTTCTAAGTCCACTATTTCACTACACCAATGTTCAATTTCATCATTTTCAAATAAGCTAGTTTTATTTAGGAATTGTGCCGGATTCAAGGCTGAATCAGTGGTCAGAACTAGGTCAGCATGATCTAACAGCATCCCTTCATATTTCAACAACCTTGAGTCAGTTAGCCATCTCCCTGCCTTTTGTTTCAGTAGAGTTCTTACTTGATGAGGACTACTAACAATTAGTGCCCCTCCCATTGTGATTTTCTCACTCTTTTTCACCAACAAGGCCACTGCTGCTATTGCTTGAATACAAGTAGGCCATCCCTGGGCCACTGAGTCGAGGTTTTCTGACAAATATGCCACCGGCTTCTTTTGCCCCGCCCAATTTTGCATCAAAATTCCTAGAGCCACTCCTCCTTCTACTGAAACAAAGAGGTGGAAGGGCTTATCTAAATTGGGAAGACTAAGAACAGGAGCACTAACCAACAGGTGTTTTAGTTTTTGGAAGTCTTCATCAAGTTCCTTAGTCCACCCAATTTTGAATGGTTTTGTTTGGATCAATTGTTCATATAACTTCTTTGTCCATTTGGCATAATCTTCTATCCACAATCTACAATATCCAATTAATCCTAAGAATTTCCTTAATTCTTTTTGCGTTTTAGGTCTCGATTGTTCCACAATCCCTTGAATTCTTTCAGCACTGATTCTCCTAGAACCTTGACTGATCAAATGTCCTAAATACTTTACTTCCTGTTCCACAAATTGAAGTTTTCCCTTGCTCACTCTCAGGCCTTGTTGGGCTAGAAAGTTTAGCAAGGCAATTGTTCCCTCCTCAGTGTCTGTTTTCTTTTTGCCTGATATTAATAAATCATCTACATACTGAATCATTTTTACGCCTTTTGGCAATTTGAATTTCTCCAAAGTTTGCTCCAACACCTGTCCAAACAAATTTGGGGATTCTGTAAATCCTTGGGGTAATACAGTCCACTGGTATTGTTGTTTTCTTCCAGTGAAAGGATTCTCCCATTCAAATGCGAATAATGCTCTACTGTCTTTGTCCAAAGGACAAGACCAAAAGGCATCCTTCAAATCTATCACACTAAACCAGTTGTGTTCTACAGGTATTTTACTCAGAATGGTATAAGGGTTTGGAACCACTGGATGTCTGGTCTCTACTATCAGGTTCAAGAGCCTCAAATCCTGTACCATTCTGTAAGTACCATCAGGTTTTCTCACAGGTAGGATGGGGGTATTATAGGGTGACATAGTTCCCTCCAATAACCCATCCTTCACTAACTGGTCTATTACTGGTTGAAGACCTTTTCTTCCCTCTATTGAAATGTTATATTGTTTTTGGCTTACTACCTCACTTTGGGGCTTCAGTTTTATTTTCAGAGGCTCTATTTCCAATCCACCTCTATTGCCTGGTTGTACCCAAACTAAGGGGTCAATTTTCTGTTCCTTCTCTTCTGTTAGAACATATGCTGTTTCGTTTTTATCAAAACTTATTGTAAGCCCCAGTGCAGACATCAAATCTCTTCCCATAATATTAATTCCTGCTTCAGGTACATATAACAACTTCAGGGTCCGAATTTCATTTACCCCATATTTTATTTTTATTGGTTCCAATTGTTTTACATCAAAAGCCTCCCCTTTTACCCCACTTACTTTAATTTTTGTCTGTTTGTCAAATTTTCCTTCCCTTGGCATCACACACACAGAAGTGCGAGATGCTCCAGTATCCACCAAAAAGGTGTATTCCTGGGTTCCCACCTCCAAATTTATCAAGGGCTCCCAGCGGGAACTCCTAATCAGGGGCCCCTGACTTCCCTAGTAGATGTCTTCATCCTCTTCCATCATCCTATTGATTTGCTCTTCTGAGGCCAGAGTTGGGCATTCTCTTTTGAAATGTCCCATCTTCCCGCAGTGAAAGCAAGTTCCTCTCTCTCTTACCATTCTTCCTCTGGTCATTCCGCCCCTGCTTCTCATTCCTGGTCTTCCTCTAAACTCGACACTTCCTCTTCCTCTCCCTCGTGGCACCCAGCCTCGCCCTCTTCCTCTCTCTGGCTGCACTTGCATCACTTCCTTCACCGCAATCGCCATCATCCTGCTTGTCCTTTGACCATCTCTTTTCACTTTCTCTTCCTCTCTATTCACATATATCTTCTGGGCTTCTCTTAACAATACTTCCAGAGATTCTGCAGTCCAATTCTCCCTCTTCTGCAATTTCTTGGCGATGTCTGGCCACGCCTTAGTCACAAACTGAATCTTAACAAGTTGGACATTTAAGGCATCGTCAGGATCCGCCCCAGCGTACTTCCGCAGTCCGTCTTTAAGACGCTGCAAAAAGGTGGCGGGAGCTTCCTCTTTTCCTTGTTCTATATTTATTGCACGTGCCATATTCTGTGTTTTAGGAATAGCCTCTTTCATCCTTTTTATTATTATTGATCTTAAATCCTGCATATTTCTCCTTCCTCTTTCCTCGTTATTATTCCAATCTGGTCTCACCAAAGGATATTTAACAGCCCCCGCATCCTGATTCCCACCATCTACTATTGGATTCTCTCTTTCCCATACCGCCATAGCAGCTACTCTAATTAAATTTCTTTCTTCTGGGCTGAATAAAATTCCCATTATATTTTGTATTTCATCCCAAGTGTAAATATTAGGGCCTAACAAAGAATCCAATTGATCACTAGCCCCCAGAGGATCTTCTATAAAACTTTTCATCTCTTTCTTAAAGGCCCTTACTTCTGAAGCCTTAAGTGGTTCTTGAACATATGTTATTATCGGGGCTCCCTGAGCATTGACTCCATTTGGAGTTTCCCTCAGGGGAAACTGCCGAACTTTCTCTCTCTCTTCCAACTCTGCTGCCAAATTCTTTTTCACTTCCTCACCCTTATTCCCTATTTCAGAAGAGAAATGGGGTGTTAATACAGGAATGGGTGGTGTAGGGTATTGGGGGGTCCGATATGGATCCCGACTTTTTGGACTCAAAACAGGCATAGAGGGACTTGACCATTGTTCTGGGGTTAACTGGCTCACTCCCCCTGATGATTCTGGATATAATGGTGGTGTTAATACATTTACTGGATGAGGAGGGTTTTGGATATGATTAGGATTATAAGGGGGTGGAATACTCTTTAAGAGATCCCTCCCCTTTTCTTGTTCTTCTTCTTCCTCATCTGTTTTTGTCACGAGAATGTGCTCAGTTGGGTTCCAAAGATCTGGCACCCAAATTAGCGCATAATCTAATTCATTATCTAAACTCTTACATTTCTTTTTCTTCACATAGTTATATAAATTGTGACACTGAAAATAATCTGTGGAGCCATTCCTTGGCCACTCCACATTATCGTCCTCCCACCAAACAAAACAACATAAATTGACTATATCTTCTTTATTCAACCCCAACCTCAAAATCTCCCGGTTATAGGGCGGGGATCCCCATCCAGCCAATATTTTGCCCAAAGGGCCATTCGGGTCGATTTTAAGTTTGGGGTTTTTACGGATCCTTTTAACACACTTTGTCCCTGAATTGGTCGACCCTGTATTTCCCCCCATTTCTTTTATGGGTGCTCAGCCTATCTTGAGTATGTGTGCCTATGTCCCTCCCAGCAACTCCTTCTCAGTTCCACACGTCACCGTCTCCGGATATTCAATAATATCCCCTTCACTCACTCCGTCCTGCAGACCTCCCCGAGGTCCCTCAAAAGGACTTCCACCCGGCCCTGTTGCCAGTTCTCACATCCACACACTCTATCCCGACCGCCCTGGACTCTTGTGTTCTGGTGTTTTCAAACCAGTACTCACCAGGGTCTGCGCGCAGATGTTACCCGGTCTGTCTTCAGGCTGTTCCGTACTTTATTCACCCTCCTCCTAATACTCGTCTTTATTGAAATTTTACGGGTTTCCAAGAGCTTCGCAGTCCTCTGGGTGGTTCCCCTCCTTTCAAAAGGAAAGGGGTGCACCTAAGGAGGACCCCTCAGAGTCCCAGCGCAGATTGGATCCCGGTCGAGCCCCCAATTTGTTTATAGAATTCCTTGAAAGAAATTCAGAGACGAGATTCGGAGTAGTAGAATAAAGTTTCTTTTATTATCAAAGTTGAGTTTAGTAAAAGGAAACGGTTTGCAAAGCGTGGTGGAACTCAACCATGCACTCACAGGAGTTACAGGGAAGAGCCACACCTCCTACAGAAGCGTAACAGCAGTTATACCCCTCCCTATCTCCTCCTATACCTACGTCAGCTATTCCTGACGTGGCAGGTCACAAACCTATCAGACGACACAATTATCCTACCTTACCTCCTACCTTACCATATATGGGTATTCTTTTGTTCTCTACATGTGGACATTCTCTACTTAGTTTCAGGCACGTACTCATGTTTTCTTGCACATGCTCAGTGAGCCTGTTGCTGAATAGAAAATTTTAAACTTTTCTAAAACCTTCCCATTCAACATGTACAGGGAGGCCCTTGACCTACAAGCGTTCAGTTAGTGACTGTTCAAATATAAAAAGTGAAAAAAGTTATGTCTATCTTTTTTCACTCCTACGACCGTTGTAGCTCCCATAGTCACGTGATCAAAATTTGGATGCTTGGCACTGGCATGTATTTATGATGACTGCAGTGTCCTGGGATCATGTGATCAGCTTTTGTGGCTTTCTGACAAGCAAAGTCAATGGGGGAGCCAGCATCACTTAACAACCATGTTACTAACTTAACAACTTCAGAGATTCACTTAACAATTGTGGCAAGAAAGGTTGAAAAATTTTAGCAATTGTCTTGCTTAGCAAGGGAAATTTTGGGCTCATTTATAGCTGAGCCCAAGGGTGGGTCAAAGTTTTTCTATTGAAGGGGAATAGTTCTGTTTGCCTTCAAAAGGAAGTGGCCTGTTACCTGCTCAAGAGATCATCACTGGACCAAGCAATATTAAATAGTTTAACATTAAAGTTAATCTCTAACTATGTGATGCTATATATCAGTTCTCAATCTGTGGGTCGGGACCCCATTTGGGGTTGAATGACCATTTCACGGGGGTCGCCAAACAACGCAGTCTGCCATTTTTTCCCCCCTTTTCCTTAGTTGTGCTACTCCCTTTTATTCTATTGGCTTTTGAAAGCCAATAGAATAGACTCTCTTGAATAGAGTCTAATTCTATTGGCTTTCAAAAGCCAATAGGAATGTCCAGGCTGTCTCTGCCCTGCTGAGCCCACCAAAAGTCCCATTCTGCAAATGGTGCTGCAATTTGTCTGCAGCGAAGGTGAGCTGTCTGGAAGTTTCCACCCCTCCCTGCTGAGCAACTACTAAAAATGTAAGTAAAAGAGGGCCAGGGGTGGGAGGTGGGAGGCCGGCGGGTGCAGGGAGGGTTGCTGGCACGTGTGGGGCCCGGCGGGTGCCTTACCTCCCTTGGGCTGGGCCAGCTGGTGGCCCAGCCAGTGGTTGGCCTGCGCCATCCCTGCCGCTTGCCAGCTACGCCTCGCCGGCGCAGGGGACGGCACCACACATGCGCGGCGCTCCTGGGCAGGGAAAGTCCTTGACTTATGACCGGTTGGGTAGTCCTCGACTTATGGCCAGTTGGGGTTGCAGCATTAAAAAGGTTGAGAACCACTGCTATATATGGTTATCATTTTTTAATACAAATGATAAAGTTTGGGTTTACAAACAAAGATCTGGTCATTTTACAATAGAATATAGAATACAGAATAACAGAGTTGGAAGGGACCTTGGAGGTCATCTAGTCCAACCCCCTACTCAGGTAGGAAACCCTCTACCATTTCAGATAAATGGTTGTCCAATCTCTTCTTTAAAACTTCCAGTGTTGGAGCATTTCCAACTTATGGAGGCAAGTTGTTCCACTGATTAACTGTGCTAACTTCAGAAAATTTCTCCTTAGTTCTAGGTTGCTTCTCTCCTTGGTTAGTTTCCATCCATTGTGTCTTGTCATGCCTTCAGGCATTTTGGAGAATAGGTTGATTCTCTCTTCTATGTGGCAACCCCTTAGATATCAGAAGATTGCTATCATGTCACCCCTAGTCCTTCTCTTCATTAAACTAGACTTTCCCAGTTTTGTTACTGAATGACCCAGGATGCTTTTGGAGAGAAATTACTCCTAAGAATCTTCTGTCTCAGCTTTGTTTGGAGTAAATTGCAAAGGAGCTGGAGACATCCCCAAAGAGTCAATTTCTCAAACTCAGGATATCTTCTGTGTTAAAACATTTGCCATAGAGTTCCTATCAGGACTGTACGGGAGCCACAGGCTGTTAGTGCATTCATAAAAGATCCAAGTGGCATGTTCTGAGTCATTAACTTGGTACTGTAGTCTGGGACTGTCACTCACCTCCTTCTTCATACAGTGATCATGCATCCTTTTTCCTTAGTCTAAGCTTCAGACAAACGTAAGATATGTCGGAGCTCCATGGTTGCCTCCTATAAATCTAAGTCCACTCAGAATGCATCTACATCAACATAAATAATTTGTGTATAGAGATTTCCATTTAGTCGATGTTTAGAGAAGCACATTTATGCATCCTTTTAATAGGACCAGTCTCTTTAATTATGTCATAGCTTTTACTGTGCAATATCAGCCTTGAATAGGCACCTTATGATAGAGAGGGGGAGGAATATTAATTAGACCAATTCTTTTTTTTTTTTTTTTGCTCCAGGGTACAGGGAACTTAAGACTTGCAACCACACCAAGAGCAATTTGAAGGTGACTGTATTAAGTTTGGCTTCTGCTATATTTTCTGAAAAGGAATAGTCTGCAATTTGCTGTTTTTGATTAAGTGGCTGAAGTTCTGCTCCAGTATCTACTTTAACAGATAGGATGAAATAGACAACTGAGCTGAATGATGCTGAGTCAAGTGCCTTTGCATTATACAGCCTATGAATGAAGATAAGTTGCATCTTAAGGAATTCAAGGCACCCACTCTGCTATATTCCAAGGGTATGCATATATTTGCCTCCTTATTGCAATGTTTAAATTATAAATGAAGTATAACAATTTAAGTATCCCTTATGAATTAATTGGATCTTGCTTTGAAACAAGCCTGATTATGACCACCTCTTTCAGAGCATACACGGATTTGATCGTAGTCCTCATTTGTATCACGTAATCATACGATGACATTTATCACCAGACCCTTAAAACCGGTTAATCTGGATTCATGTATAACATGGTATAGATGAGCTAATAAATAAATGAGTTTTGCAAGGAATTTCAGCACTGGAACTGCATTTACATTAAAAAAAAATCGCCTGCACCTCCTGCCTGTTTAAATTCACAATGCCATTGCACTCTTATCTATGCTACCCATAATTAAAGCTCCATCATTAATTTTAATTATAAACTGCCCAATTTTTAGGTGCCTATACTCAAGTGTATTTTTCCAGATGGCCCCTGGCTAAAATTTGTAGTTCAGGAATTCACCTGAATTTGTTAGCGAGGCATAATCATTCTACGGTGTGGCAGAAAATATATGCGCAGCTGTAACTTCTCTGCCAAGAAACCTTCACATAAACAAAAGAGAAGATAATCATACTATATGGCACTAGGATCTAAACATTGTATTTTGGTTTGATTTTTGTTTTCCAGACAATGCAAGAGAGGGATGTGGAAAAACCAATTCCACTAAGCCCATCTAAATTCATAATGCAAAATAAGTAGACAATGGAGGATGTGTGATTCTGAAACAGATAGAATTTTACCACTGGTTCAAGGGAGGACTAACATTCACTTCGTCAATCTGGGAGGAAAAACAGAGAATAAATGCAACTCCAATGCTTCACTGGTAGGGGAAAAAATGGCTGTATAGTATGTAACAGTGCTGAAATCAGGATGATTAGAGGACTCCATTGACGGGAAGGAAATGTGACTGCAAAGAATATTTGAGGGTGACCCTAAGTCCTTTAGGGGCTCTTGTATCTGAATTTAAGCCACACATGTTGAGATAAAGTCAAGCAAACAAGTTGTTTCCCCATTGTTGGCCTTATCATTCTCCTTTCCAAAATATAATGGACAAGTTCCTATACAGAGAATGTTCTTTGCTTCCAGAAGAATCCTTCCAATGCAGAGTCAGACAAGTGAAGCAATGAGCTAATTTGTGTCATACACTGGTTCTCATTCTTTCTCCATACAAATTGTTTAAATAGATGGCCCAAAGTGCTTTTTTCAAAAGGCAATTTGAATTGCTTTGTTTTTCCTTGAAGAGGTTTCGCTTCTCATCCAAGAAGCTTCATAGACTGGAAATATTAAATATTAGATATTAGGAGAGAGGATTGAGCGATCTATTTAAACGTCTATGGAGATTCTCAGTCATCCAGGTGATGGTTGTCCCAAAGGTGCTTTTTCAAAAGGCACCTGGACTTTGTTGTTTTTCATTGAAGACGAAGAAGCTTTTTGGATGAGAAGTGAAACAAATTTATTTTTCATCTGGGGAGTGGTCTGAGGGAAGTCAGCTCCCCAGAGAAGGAAATATTAAAAGGGCAGAAAAATATATTTCCTCAAAAGGATTTTAAAAGCAGAAACCAACCCTGCCCCCAAGTCCCTCTGTCCCAAGCAGAAGCCAGCTCTGTACAAATGCAGATGTAAACCATCAGGAAAGTTGGAGCTAGAAGCTTAAGAAGACAAAGACACCTAAAATCTGCATACCCCACCTGAGACAGGACATGATAGGATTAACTCACAAAGGCCAAAGGGCACACCCAGACTCAGGTCAGAATACGTGACACAGGAAATACAAAGCCTGAAATAGGAACAGGAAACCACTTTAAACAAAAGGCTAGAGAGGGTATAAAAACCTACTACCCACATGTGCTCAGCCTTTTTTTCTCTCCTCTTTCCTGCCAGAACCATCTTGCTGTCTGGCCCTTCAATAAACTGCAACCTTCTTTCTAAAGCAGTCACCATGTTGTTTATTTAACCCTGGCTTGGATAAACTGGGATGAAGACTTTTCTTTCAACAGGTCCAAAGCACCACTCATCAGAGGATCCTCAAATTCAATCCTGCTCAATTTTTTAAAAGAAAGTTAGCAAAAGTCCTCTGCTGTCTCCTTCTCTGAGGCTTTCCCTAGAGAGTCTTGTGAGATGAAAGGTTAGATAGTTCCATTGTTACAGGATTTGCAGAATGTAAGAAAATGGACCACAGTTTGCAAAGCATTACTTATTCAAAACATATGCACATTCCTCCATTAACCCCCTTTCCAAATATTTGACACTGCTCTTCATTTTTTTTACTAAGAGTAATAAGAAGTCCCCATCCTGTTGTATTTAAGAGATAATTTGGGTGCTAAAGGGCATATTCCTAGTTGTTGAGATTGCTTTAACTTAATCCTCTCCCTCTTGTAATAAATTGGATTATATAGGACTTGCCAGAGTCTTGTTTTCTGTTCCCCAAAGCTTTGTCAACTGGAAATTCACTTACAATGCATTCCTAATGTGCCTATTCCCGTGGTCAAGGAACAAAGAAGAGAGAGATGAGGAATGGCATCAGGACAGAGGCATAGAAGGAGAGACAAAAAGAGAAATAGAACATTCAGAAATCTGAGGGCAAGGGATTCCACCGAAGGTATCTTGGCCAAGTCTCCCTTAACCTGATAGAAGCCTAATGCTCTATTTCTGCCTGCGTTCCTCTCTGAACAAGCAGTCAGTGACAAGACTAAGGAGGTGAAGCAGCGCCATTCTCTCTCTGAAAAGGTAGATAAATCAGCATCAATGACAGTGGTTTAAGAATCTGAGTTCACTTGGGAGATATGTTTACTGAGAAAAGACAATGTGTACTTGTACAATGTGCAAGAGGACCACTGAGCGAAGGCAGAAAGATTAAAAGAAAAAAGAAAAGAAAAAAAGAAGGCCTGCTATAAGCAAACAGATCAAAGATGTGAGTCCCACTACTCCCAATCTGGGTGCCTAAATAATAGTAAAAGTAAAACAAAGGAATATGTAAGATCATGTTTTGTATTCAAGCTTTATGGGTAAATCAGCGACAGAAAGTGCAAAGTAATAGTGTTACTATAGTAAAATGATAGCAATAAAAAACAATGGATTGCATTTGTTGATCCCACGTCAAAGTTAACCTACTCTAAAAGTGCAAAGTCTCTATGTCCAACTCTGGGCTAAAATACAAGAAGCAACAGAAAACATCCAGAACTATCAAAAATAAAAACAAGGCTATAATCAATATAGAAACATACGAAAGGAACAAGCATTCAAATTCAGTTCAAACTAGTTCTGATCAGATTTTGCAAGCAGCTGCACAGAATTTTGCAACATCAGTCATGTTGCAGACTCTATCACCATCTAACTGAAATTGGGCACAGGAAGAATGTGGTCTATCAGGGTATCAACCAAAAATATACCATTGCCCAGGTGTCTTCAAACTTGGCCCTTTTATGACTTGTGGATTTCAACTCCCAGAATTCCTCAGCCAGCATGCCTGGCTGAGGAATTCTGGGAGTTGAAGTCCACAAGTCATAAAAGGGCCAAGTTTGAAGACACCTGCCATTGCCAGTCACTTGTAGAAAACAGTATTATTATTCCAACTTTCTTTTTGAAGACATAACAAGCCCCTGCATCTTCTCATTAGCACCACTTGATTTAATGATATATGAAGAATAACAAGATTCCAATATTTTTATATGTTACCACTCTGTTCCTTACCTAAAAGTTATTTTTGCCCTGCCAATTTGAAGAACTCCTTCAGAACTATTAATCATCAAGATTAGGACTTTTAATGACATGCTTAGATCCAGTCAGTATTTTAAAGATGCAGAATGAAACAAATAAACAAAACAGCTGCACAGATGTTTGCATGATTTTTTTTTATTTTAACATCTCAGCAATGGAGCGATTGCAGGCAATATCATTCAGTTTCATTGGTTGACTCCAGATTTTAGTCTTACAAACACCAGTCCTTTCCATGTCTATATTCTAACTTCTCTGTCAGCCCTAGAAAGGAGGCAGTACCAAGCCATTTCTGAAAATACTTCCAAAACAACCGACTGGAATTCTCCACATGGTTGCCAGGAGATAAGATTTAATTGGAACTATGCACACACACACACACACACACACACACACACACACCACCACCACCACCACCACCAACAACAACAACAACAACAACAACACATCCAACCTCAAACCACCATATTTTCTTTCCCTTACTATGTGTCTATGATGTAATTTTTGAAGACTTACCTGACTTAGTTTTCTTGGAGGTTTCAGTCAAACAAGCAGCAGAGAAACATGCCCTTAGCTCTAATATTTTTTTCTATGATTACTAAAAAAAGGCACAACAGAAAACAGAGAGGACATATTTTCTTGGTGGGAAAACAAGGGAGCAGTTACTATTTAAGATGCATCGATGCTCTGGCACCACTGCTCCCATCCCCATCCAGCTACCATATTTAAAAATTCTGAAATAGGAGAACATAACAGAGGTGAACTGAATTTCATGCACAAAGCAAGACCTATACAGACAAAAAGAATGCAACTTGAAAGCAACATGAATGGAATTTAAGTTGATCCAATGAGGGCATTCATCAAAATTGGACATTAATGTGGTAGAAGTCTTAAATGGGAGGAAAACTGGTGGTTCTTCATAGATCAGTGAACTATAATTCCTAGCATCCCTGCCCAGTATGATCAATATAAAGTTGTTAAGGGAAACACCAGAAGGACCAGTTTTCATATTCATATTCATATTCATATTCATATTCATATTCATAGAATAGAATAGAATAGAATAGAATAGAATAGAATAGAATAGAATAGAACTGGAAGGGACCTTGGAGGTCTTCTAGTCCAGGCCCCTACTTAAGCAGGAAAACCTACACCATCTCACACAAGTGATTGTCCAGTCTCTTCTTAAAGATCTCCAGTGATGGGGCGCCCACGATTTCTGTAGGCAAGCTGTTCCACAGTTTGATTGTCCTCACTGTCAGGAAGTTTCTCCTTAGATCCAGGTTGCTTCTCTCTTTGATCAGTTTCCAACCATTGTTTCTCATCCTGCCCTCTGGTGCTTTGGTGAATAACCGGACCCCTTGTGGCAGCCCCTCAGATACTGAAACACTGCTGTCATGTCTCCCCTATTTCTTCTTTTCTTTAGACTAGCCAAACCCCAATCCCACAGCCGTTCTTCGTATGGTTTAGCTTCCAGCTTTGATCATCCTAATTCTTGTCCTATATCAATATAAAACAACAGATCAACCATACAGTACACTCTACTGTTTCAAATATCTTGAAAGGAAACTGCAACAGATGCCTTACTTTTGTGGCTCTTTTGAGTGCCAATATATGAACCTGAGTTACATCCTGAATGGAAGCCATCTTTTCTATGGTGTCTTGTTAAATGATCAATTTAGTTTTCTCTTTAAACAACTTGGATTTTTTTCCCATTCTCGAGTATTCATGACAGAAACTTCCCTGCCACAAAAAGCATCCACATGGTCTTTTTAGATAAGGTGTTGGGTTTTTTTTCACACTAATTAAATGGAGGGAAATGTTGGTAATTGTACTCACTCATTGCTAGCAGGACGCCATGTGTGAATCGTGGAATGACAGATTTTCTTCTAGCTGTTCTGTGTAGTATATTTGATTTACAAAATTCTTCTTTTTATGCAAAAGAAAGAAAAGGGGCGGAGGAATTGTTATGTTATGTCTCTGCCAGACAAGCCAGTGAAATCAGTGTTGTTACCTTTAGAGAGAGAGAGAGAGAGAGTTATAATTATTTTTTCATGGAGCAAGAAACATGAGTTCAAGAAGCCAGCTTTTATGTCTTTTCCAACGAGTTGCACTTTAGATTTGTTCCATTCTCATATCCACACTTGAAACAAAATGCATTAGCACTTCTGCCACTGTTTCCCCCTTTTCACACCATTTTGGGTGTGAAAGCAAGACAGGGGTTGATGGTGGAGCCTAACCTCCAGTTTTATTCAAACACAATGTATACTAACAGAGCTAATTCAAAAACCCTTGGATGTGTGATTTTCCTGGAAAATTTAGTTATATTCTCCCTTCCCCCTCTTTTTAATACTGCATTGACAAAAACACACCATTTCATGGTGATGTGGTATGAGCTCACGTCTCCATCGGAAACAAGGAAAAATGCAAAAAAATATAGCTAGTTAAAATTCCGGTACTATTCACAGGAAAATGAGTGTCTATTGTATATGACGTTATGCTCTTGTGAGTAATTTCTTTCTTTACACTTTAAAAACATCTTCACATTCTCAAGATTTATTATTCACAAAAGGTTCTTTTCCAGTTAGAAAAACGCAATAGAGTATTTTATATTTTTGATGCCATAGTTTCTAATTCTCTGTAAATAAACAAAGTGGCTACTGTGGTGATTATAATTCACTCGTTTCTTTTCAAGCATTGTTTAAGTCAAAGCTAAGCAGAATGCTTTTTGCATTTTTATTCCTGTGATGAAATATTGGGAAGTAACAAAGGTTCCTCAAGCATCTGTTGGATGCTCTTACCCATTTAGCAGTAGAAATACTACCTTCTTCTCACCAGGCCTTTTTTTCTCATAGAACTCCCAGAACGGAGTTCCGGCACCTTTTTTGGACGGAACCTTGTAGGGTAGGCAAGGCGGGTTGTATGACATGTGTGAGTTCCGGCACCTTTATTTTTTTATTTTTTTTAGAAAAAAAGCACTGCTCCTCACCACTCTTGCTGGCCTCAGCCCACCTGAAAAAAGAAAAGGGAATGGAAAGGACAAATTGACCTTTTTGTAACCCAGTTCTGATGATTTTTCTGATCTAAGACTCGAACAACCCAATTGATTCAACTGCTCTGTCAGGATTCTGGAGGCAATGTCTATTGCAATTGTTCACACCTTGAATGGGAGAAAAAAGGAACAATATTTCAGAGGGCCAGGGGGAGGGGAGAGGCAAGGGGAGGGAGGGAAGGAGGGAAGGAGGGAGGGAGAGAGATTGAGAGAGAGAGAGAGAGAGAGAGAGAGAGAGAGAGAGAGAGAGAGAGAGAGAGAGAGAGAGAGAGAGAGAGAGAGAGAGAGAGAGAGAGATAGAGAGAGAGAGAGAGAGAGAGAGAGAGAGAGAGAGAGAAGAGAATCAACTGGATCACTTTATTGAAAGGTGCCAATTGATTCCGGCCTTCCCTCACCAAATCCTGCACCAGACAAGGAGTTGGACTATATGATCTCCAGGATTCATTTCAATCTTTACATTCGTATGCTTCTAACATTTTATAAATTTTAGATTCTAAATTTAGATTTCAAAATTTCAGCCTTGGACTGAAACATGATTCTTCTTGATTTCTTCTTCTTCTTCTTCTTTTCTTCTTCTTCTTCTTCTCTCTTCTTCTTCTTCTTCTTCGTCTTCTTCTTCTTTCTTTCTTCTTCTTCTTCTTCTTCTTCTTCTTCTTCTTCTTCTTCTCTTCTTCTTCTTCTTCTTCTTCTTCTTCTTCTCTTCTTCTCCTTCTTCTTCCTCCTCCTCCTCCTTCTCCTCCTCCTCCCCTCCTCCTCCTCTCCTCCTCTTCCTCCTCCTCCTCCTCCTCCTCATTATTATTATTATTATTATTATTATTATTATTCCTATTCCTATTCCTATTCATTTCATTATTAGAGGAATAAAGAGGTGCTGTTGCATTTGCCATAACCCTTACCCTGCTATTCTTTAGGAAAGCCCTACAAATTTTGCTTTTCCAGAAGCTCCGGGATAGGATGATTTGTGACCCTACACTGATTTTGATACTTATAGGTCTTTCTTTTTCCCTGATGTAGTATTAGATATGAAATTCATTTTTGATCTACTGTTTTTCACTGTTTTAATATGCTAATGTATGCCGTTTAAAGTTGCTCAAAGACTGAAATGGCTTATAAATTGCTGTTACTGTTAGAATTGAGTAAATAAAATAAACATGATCTCCTTGTTTAGGCTGCAGCCTGGTAAAGAGGAGACCAGCCTCAGGAGAGATTTCAGTGGGCAGGTTGCAGTATTTCTCTATCTTCCTCCCTAAATCATGATGCATGAATGTATAGGAACAAAAAATCATTCTCAGTATCCAGCACTCCAAGTCATTTGCCAAGGTGCAGAAACTCACCAAGGAAATTTCTGCTGTGTTAATAATCTCAAATGCTTCTAAGCAATATAATCATCCAGCGTTCCATCATGTAAATAAAGCATGCTATGGAGTAAAAGAAAGGCTTTGGGAGGGTCTCATGCAAACCTTTGGAAAATTTAAATACAGAAATAGGTAGATCTTGGTTCCACAGAAACATGAGTATAAGCCATCATTCTGAAAATGGGAGTGTGTGTGTTAGTATAAACTAATTTATTTGCACATAAAAAAGAGGATGCGATAGAATCTGGTGCTGAGATTGCAGGAGGGAGGGGCTATTTCCCTGGAGCTACGAGGCAGATCAGCCTTGAGTCCTTGGTTTGCAAAAAAGAGGCCTGGAAGGATTTCTCCCAACCTTCACAGGATTTATCTGATAGTTATGCAACATCTGCTTTAGTCTGTAGATTCCTGTCGATGGGGCAAACAGCAATAAAGAAACTACTCTGAGCAATTCATCATGTTGTTCTTGGTTCCTTTTGTCTGACACAGCAGAGCTTCAATTATACCATTATGGCTGCCATCTTGACATTTTTATTTTTGTAAACCTACCAGCAGACAGACCTATTTTAGAAGAAGACAAAAACAAAACCCACTTAATATTATTCCCAAGAAAATCACAATTTTGTATTCTGAGACATCACTTGTTATTTAGCTCAACTCTAGAGTAACTCTATCTTACCACCAGAATAAATTATCTTATCTTATAGAAACTTGGTGTTTTGTTCAGGATTGGACACTGTTACTACATATAAAATGTCAACACTGACACAAATGTTTATTAAGGAATGATTTACATAAAATATTCAAGTGCTCCTCTTCAACGGAAGATTGTGTTTTCTTAATTGGCCATTTTCAGATTAGTTTTACTGAGTTACAATCTTTATGTGATTGGTTAAAAACTGACAGCAGATAAAGAAAAGAGGAAGAAATTCTAAGAGTTGCCAATGCTGGTATAAAGTAGTAATAACACATTATCTGTTGTTGAAGAATGAATGTTCTCAAAGAAGTGAAAATGTTTTGTCTATAAGAGAATGCATCTGTCTACTTTTGATACCAAAATAAGAACTTAGTGGGGATAAATCACTGAGTGCTTGCACTTAAAGCGGCATATAAGTCTATATATAGTATATATATGTATAAGTAAAATAAATAATAAATTGAGTGTATGAGATAAAGTTGGGCTGCAATAATTCAGGTGGCCACTTAAAGGCAGCAGAGAATTGGGTTTTTTAATGTTTTTGCTGCCATCTAATGTTGTCTGAATTGTTGCAGGTTGGCTCTAATAGCTTTTCTTGTGACAAAACAAGAAACAAAAAGTGATGCCATTAACAATGAATATGGATTGAAAAAAATGAGAGTACAAAATAAGTATATTGAAATATGAGGTGAATTGAATTGCAAAACAGACATGTGAGGAAAAATGAATGGCTTGAAGGCGGAAAAGATCAAGAAATCCAACTGGATAGAGTTAGTAAGAGCCACCAAAGAGGTTTTCCTAATGGCCCACCTGCGCCCTTCAATCTTCCCAGAACTTTGCTTTTTCTACCTCAAGGAACTGGTGGCTGCTGGAAAATGTAGGGAAAGAAAGATATTTGGAAGATCAGAAAGATAGGACAGTCATCCTTTGAAGCAAAAAGAGGGAATGAGCTTATGGAACTTACTATTCTTGAAACATGCCACCACTAACATCCTTAGCTTCAAGCACAACATAGTCAATAAGATACTCTGCTTCCATTTCCTATTTTCCCTCAGTTACTGGTTCATGTAGCCACCATCATCCTTCAACTTCTCCATGCTTCCTTGTCCTACCTTCTTAGCCACACCATCAAAAAGTAGCTCCTCAGTGCATTTAATGGCTCACCACCTCCTGATTTGTTTGCTAAATTAAAAGAAAGTAAGAGACATAATGAACATGTTGCAATGAAAGCTAGATTTTCTTAGCTTTTGTCTTTATGCTTGCTTTTAAATTTTTTTTTTTTTTGATCAAGATTTTCTACTCATTTTTCAGCAGATATGAAGTTGACCTTGAAAGGAAATAACTTAATAGGTAATTAACAAATAAATAAAAGACCTACCCAACTCTCAATGACTTTTTTCTTTCAGAATAGAATTAATCAACCCAGTTGAAGCGGAAACAGTTTTCATCTCTCTGAAGCTCCTCCTCTTCCTCTGATTGCAAGGATCTCCAAGATTGCTTAAGAGTCCATGTCTTTCTGTTGAGTCTTCTGGTGTTCTCTGCTGTCTGCTTAGTGGTGACATGTGGAGGTAATAAAAAAAAATCAAGATAGAAATTGCAACATGAGATAAAGCACTCACTCTTGCTATTTGTGCATCATGACACTGTAAAAAAGTATAGGCCACTGATTGTGTAATTTTGACCACTCTCTTGACTTCTTTGACTCTCTCCCTGCAGACAGTCCTTGTTTAGGCATTATCCTGTTCTTCCAACCACAAGTCTTCTCTCCGCAGAGTTTTCTCCTACTGGAATGTTGCTCTCTTCAATCACAAGCTTTAGATATCCTCCATCTCTTTGACAGTTGAGTACCAAACTGATTTTTCTATATTCCCCTCTCATTTACTAGCAACTGCACATGTGCAGTGTTTGCAGAGTTTCACTTAGTACTATCTCCAATGAAGTGCCATAATGTTGCACTCAAAGCGTTTGGCTAGTTTTTCCTCCAATGTATGGTGGGAAAGCCAAAAGATGGGTTAATTCTATAATTCTGTAGAGGAATTATGTGAAGACAGCCCATATTAGACTTTGCTCTTTTTCTGTGTGAATGTCACAAACAAATCAAAGTAAGTGTTGAGTTGTATATACTGGGAAAGTACATAATTTAAATCCATAAAAAATATTCTATAAAAGAACTGCTGATGTGGAGATGGGCAACCGTATATTGTACATCGAGATAGATAGATAGATAGATAGATAATAGATAGATAGATAGATAGATAGATAGATAGATAGAGATAGAGACAGAGATGGATAAAGAAGGAAGGAAGGAAGAAAGGAAGAGGAAGGAAGGAAGGAAGGAAAGGAAGGAGGAAGGAAGGAAGGAGGAAGGAAGGAAGGAAGGAAAGAAGGAAGGAAGGAAGTATTGGAGCAATGGAAAGGAAAAATAGCATTTCTCTATGCCATTTTCATTCAAAATACTCTGGCCAAATATATACCATTAAAAAAAAAAAGAGGAATCTCATCCCAAATCATAGAACATGCCAATTTTCTGTTGCTTAACATGCAAGTATGTAAATAAAGAACTCATTTACTTTCTAAATTATGGTGCCAAATATAAGTTAAATTTCCTGCAAATTCAAATGAAATTTGTGGAGACTGTGTAGATTGGTTTTAAAGCAGGATGGAAGATGAATGCTGTTTACCAACCTAAAGGGTAATTTTATGAATATAAGGTTCAGGCAGCTTGTTAGATGTGCCTGGAGGATGAAACACCTTCAGTTTTTAATTATTTCTGTTGTTGTTATTCATACATTTAATGTGTTGGCAAAGGTGCATATGTTATGATTCTTTTCACACTCCTTTTTTTGTCTAGTAGCTTTTGTTAAGAGTTATTAACTAGGCTCTGGACAAACTTATATAAATTCATGCATGGAAATATAAGAAGTGGACAAAGGAGCATGTATTTTCCTTTCTAATTCAGGTAGCTTAGTAAACAGATTAGTTTAATGCATATGTGTTTGCAAGGTCTCATTGATTACTATGCAAATCTTACTTTGAGGCAAAACAAATGGGGACAATAAAGTCAACACTTAGTGATGTAACTCACACACTGGCTCTGCAGAATTTGTTGGGTATATATGTGTTCAGAATGCCAAAGCTAATAGATACTGCAGCAAAGATGAGCTTCACTAAAAGCATGTTACAGTAGTATGCCTTGAATCCAGAAATCTGCCTATTGGTTCCATCACAACATGTTACTGTCAATACTTTCTTCCTCTGGAAAAACACTGCTAGGCAGGAAAAGCTCTGCTATTATTGTCATTCATTGTGTCCGAAAGACATTGGTGGCACTGTAAGCTACATAAGGTGACATTTCCACTTACCAATCTAACTCACGTGGGCATGCGTAACCTGTCACTTACTGGGATGTGGCCGGGGAGACAAGAACCACAATCCACATTTCCCCAAAGCTTTGTGTTCCCTTTGAAGCTTCCCCACTTTGAGGGCCATATTAAGTTGCAGTTGACCTACTTCTACCATTTTTGATCCCTTCAAAGGTCCCTCAGGATTCCCTTTCAAAACAACCACCGCAAACCCTGCAGCTCTCCCCACCAGCCATTTTATCTCCACCTCAGCAGTTCTTCAGGGTTTCTGCTTGAAAAATCTGAAAACGTTTTTATCTCTATCTGCTTGATACAGATAAAAACCAGCTGAATGATGATAGCCACTGTGGTTCTGGTAACTCAGCCTGGATCAGAGTGCTTAGTTCTCCTTGATTGGAATTTAAGCAACCATCTGCAGGATTTCCGGCTGCTGCCATTATCTGTATGCAGCCAGAAAGGTGCGTAGGTTTTGCTTTTTTGTGTTAGAGGTATTTTTATTTAGTGTTTTTGCCTTTGGAGAGCTTTTTTTAACCCGAATGCTCTAAACAAGACCTAACTGTTTCTCAACTTAATTAACAGTGTGGACTAGCCTTCTGCTTCCTTGTTCTAAAAAGACTGAGAAGCTGGCTATCAAAACAACAGTTCTGAAAATGAAATAAAGAATAGTAAATATTCTATTTTGACACTTGCAGGAAAATTATCTATCTCTATCTATCTATCTATCTATCTATCTATCTATCTATCTATCTATCTATTATCTCTTTGTACAGATAACTTCTTTTTTTTTGGCTCCATTTCAGCTTCACCATCTTTCTCCATTCTGGTGCCGGTTCAGATGTTACTCACCACAAACCTTATGGAGCTGAGCTTATTTGAGAACTAGAAGGACAACGGAGAACAGTCATGTCTTCTTGAAATAAATGTAAGGCACATATGTAAGGTGTATATTTATTTATCTGTATATATGCCCACTAAATTTGAAAGGCAGTTTACATTAAAAACTCGGTGAAAACAAACAGAATGCAAAGGGTATAAAATCAAAAAGTAGTATGGGGAAGGGCATTAAAAAACTGTTGCAGCCTTCTTTATTAGTCATTGCTTAAATTCAGAAGCTGCAGCTGGTGCCAGATACAGTCTTACAGGCAATTATAAACACAGCTTGGTGTGCCCATATGACATTTCTGCTCTGTGGGCTTTATTGGATACCAATGTGGTTCAGATTCAGTTAAAGGTGTGGTTGTCACCTATAAAGCTTTTCATGGCACAGGGTCAGATATTTTGAGGACTGCCTCTCCTCAGACGTTTCTCTCTATCCTTTAGATCCAGAATGACAATGTCCCATCCTGCAGGAGGAGGAAGCAGAGTTCTTTGCTGCTGATCCTTCCCTATAGAACACTATTCACCTGTGATTTTATAGGCCCAACCCTGCTAGACTTTCAGAAGAGCCTAAGACACAAAACCTGATCACCTGAGTTTTGCTATGATCAAGGTGTTAGTGGGGGCTTATGATATGCCATGTGCCAGTGATAATAAACCTTTTGGGCTCGGCATGTCAAAAACTTGGAAAATCAAGAAAATCATTTCTCTATTTCCATCTAAGCCACTCTGAATAGTGACAGGCAACAGCATCTGAAGCTGGACCTGAAGTCTTCAGCCGTAGCACCACCGCTAGTGTTGAGTCCGTGCGGGAAAATAGACACCGAGAAGCGCTGGAGTTCTCAGTTTCTTTATTCAGCGTTCAGCTTACAGGAAGATGGCTTCAGCCTCGCCCAAACGCCTCGCAGCCTCTTATATAGGCAACTCCCGGGTAAATGTGTTACTTTTCCCGCGCCAGCACCCCGCGCATGCGCACGGCGCTGGCGACAGCCTGTCTGGTCCCGGGCAGCTTTGCACCTGCCCGGGACTGCCTGCAAACGCCCGAGCCGTTTGCAAGGCTCGGACATAACACCCCTTTCCCCGGGCTAAAACTACTACCAACATACAACATTTATTTTATGACATTTGCTCCCCAATGCTCCCACTGTTTACTGGCTTTTGCCTTGCCAGCAATGTTATGTAATCTTCTAGGTACTTAGGAGATTTCTTTGCTCTCTGTGACCTTCTTAGCTCTGGTTACTGGCATAAGTCCCTGACTGGAGGGAGGCGTGAGCCTGTTCTCTCTATTGTGCCCTGGTGTCTTCCAAGGACTGTGCCCCGATGCCTGGCCTGCTTGCTTGCCCACCGGGCTCGTCAGGCCAGGGCTTCTGTTGCTTTGTGACCTGGTGACCTACCTAGCTGTAGACCCTCAGGCCCCTTGAAGTGATAGCCGCTGCTGGGCGTCTCTGTAGAACCTCCTAGGTCAGTCCAAGACCTGTCAGGAGGCTGTCCATTCCCTGAACCCCATTCTGTGTTCGGGCTCGTGTGGGTTTTCTGTACTTTCCCAAAACTCAGGTGTTCCCTGATTTGTGCTAGGGTGTTGTAGTCGGGACTTGGCTCCTCGACTAGCTCTGTGTATGTTTGACCCCCTGTAGGATTTGGGTAAGGTCAGGCCAACCTTGGAATTGTGTGCCAGCTCTCTTGCGGGAATGATTTGTTGGGATGCCCCCGGTATCCTCCGTTGCTGGAGTGCTGTGTGATGTGTGTGGAAAGTGAGTATGCCCCGGGGTGACTCCCTGGCTGGAGTAGGCGTGAGTGCCTGTTGTGTGGGTAAGCTCCATGACTTTCTTTTCGGAGCAATTGCGGAACCTTGGGACGGGCCGTTGTGGCTCCCTCAGTGGAGATGGGCAGTAGCTCTTGCCCTTCCCTTTGCTCCAAAGGGTCCCCTCCCCCCCTGGAAAAGACCCAGGAGTCTCAGCAGAAAGTCTCGCCTAGAGCGAAGTTGGTCGATGTGCCGACGCAGGACACGACCGTTGTCCAGGGCAACCTCGTAGGAGAGAGGACCTGTGATCCTGGACACAGAAGCGGGGACCCTGTATGACCAGGCCCGTAATTGCGAGCCCAAACCGGGGCACCCATAGTAGTTGTCTAGGTGCCCTAGGATGTGAGGTAGATGAAGGCAGTCTGTCCGGATGCAACCGGTCAAGTCTAGTAGTAGTTGGCGCCCCCAACGAAGTTCAGCTGGACTTCTCCCTGTAGAAATGGACGGTTGGTGCGATAAGAAAGGAGAAAGTCAGCCAACCTGTGATGCCAGTCCCCGTAGGTGAGTCTCTTCAAGGCGTCCTTTGCGATGCGCACCATGCGTTCAGCCACACCGTTGGTGGAGGGAAAAGGCGCAGACGTGGCATGACGAATCAGGTTTGCCTGTAAGAAAGCTTGGAATTCGAGGAGGTGAATTGAGGGCCGTTGTCGGACACAATGACATCTGGCAGCCCGTGTGCAGCAAAAATCCCCCTCAGTACCTGAATAGTCTGCAGTGGTGGTAGATGAGACAGGTACAACCTCAAGCCATTTTGAATGGCTGTCAACAAGGACCAAGAAGAATTGGCCCTGAAAGGGCCCAGCGTAGTCAATGTGCACCCTAGACCATGGGGACTGTGTTCCTCCCATCTATGCATGGGAGCTTGGGGCATCTCTGGGCGAGATCGTTGGCACAGGTGGCATGCGTGTACCTTAGCCTCAATATCTTTATCTAAAGCAGGCCACCACAAGTGGCTGCGTGCAAGAGCCTTCATACGAACAATGCCAGGATGACCCTCGTGGAGGGATTCTAAGACCCTAGTCCTCATTGAGGTGGGAATGACAACTCTGTTTCCCCAAAGCAGACAACCCTGAGAAAGGGACAGCTCATTCCTTTTGGACCAGAAACTCTGAAACTCAGGACTAGGGCAGTGCTCAGGCCACCCGGACAGGACCCAGGAGCGGACACGTGAAAGTGTGTGATCTGTACCTGTTTCAGCGGTAACATCCCTGGCACTAAGAGGGAGCTCGGGCAAGGCTTGGATTGATAGAATGTTGACAGCTGGCGTGGGGTCAGCTTCTACTACTGGCAGAGGCAACCAACTGAGGCCATCAGCATGGCCCATTTCTTTCCCAGGCTTGTGGAGTAATGAAAAATCATATGCAGACAAAAAAATAGACCACCTAAGCATTCTAGGGGAAATGATGTGGGGAGTCTGCTTACGTGTGGTAAACAGTCCCAGCAGAGGCTTATGGTCAGTGAAGACCGTGAAATGCCTGCCATATAGAAAATCGTGGAATTTTTTAATTCCAGCAACAACAGCCAGAGCCTCCCTGTCTATCTGAGCGTAGTTGCGCTCGGCAGAAGACAGTGTTCTGGAGTAGTATGCAATAGGAACCTGAGTTCCATCAGACCTGAGGTGACTCAGGACAGCTCCAACCCCGTAGGGGGACGCATCACAAGGATGCACACAGAAGAGACTCGTTGAAATGTGCAAGAACACTGTTAGAAGTGAGCAAGGCCTTGACTTCTTTAAAGCAAGCCTCATGTGCTTGTGACCACAGCCACACAGCTTGTTTGTCTAGTAGCCTGTGAAGAGGCTCAGCTACACTAGCTTTATGTGGAAGAAAAGAATTGTAGAAATTCAGGAGGCCTAGGAAGGCCTGAAGTTCGGCCTTAGACTTTGGCCTGGGTGCTTCTAAAATAGCAGTTAGTTTGGATTCAGCAGGATGAATCCCAGCAGCATCAATTTTGAATCCCAGAAATTCAGTAGAAGGCACCCCAATCTGCATTTGTCTTTTCTGAGCTTGAGGCCTGATTTCCTGAATCTTAACAGGACAGCCCTAAGCCTTTCAGCTAGAATGTGTGTGGAGTCTCCTGCAATCAAGACATCGTCAAAGTAGGGGCAGACCCTGGTATAACCTCGTAGTGGTTTTCCATTACGCTTTGGAAAATCCCAGGAGCGACATTCACTCCAAACTGTAGCCTTTTTACCTTAAAGGCTCCCCTGTGGGTCACAATGGTCTGAGCTATAGCAGCATCATCATCAACAGGCAGCTGTTGATATGCTTGAGCTAGGTCAAGCTTTGCAAAAACACGCCCCCCCCTTGAGAGAGGCCAGGATGTGACTGACCACAGGAACAGGATAGGCATGTTGCTGCAATGCCTTATTGAGTGTGCATTTGTAATCAGCACAAATGCGAATGTCCCCATTTGCCTTTAGAGGCGTGACAATGGGGGTCTCCCACGGGCTGGAATCAACAGGTTCTAGGATTCCCTGTTGGATTAGTTTGTCTAATTCAGTGTTAAAGCAAAAGGGACCCTTCTTGCTTTAATCCTAATGGGAGTGACAGTGGGGTCTAGCTTTAAGGACACAGGTGGTCCTTTGAATGTGCCCAGCTGGGGGCTGAAAACATCTGCAAATTCTTTGCAGACTTCCTGTAGGTCGAGTGTTTGTAAGCTGTTGAGTCCTGTGACGTGTATCCCCAGGGCCTCAAACCAATCGAGTCCTATGAGACTCGTTCGTTCACCCCCTACTACTAATAAGTCTAGTGGACCTTCAAAACTCTTGTATTGCACGTTAAGGGTGGCCTCCCCCTTAACACACACTCTTGAGTTCTGAAAATCTGTTAATACAATATCAGAAGGCCTTAACTTGGCCTTAGTCCCACTACTGGAACAAATCTTCCTAAATGTATGCAATGAAATGATGGAAAGGGCAGACCCTGTGTCTAGTTCCATAGATAATGGAACCCCTTGTAGCTTCACGTTGAGTGACAGCTTTTTCTTCATGGGCTTGTGTGTGCCTGTCCTACAGATGCTTCTTCGCGAAGCGCAAAAACCTACCCTATTCTGGCTGGGGAGTCTGGTACCCTTCAGGCGTTCTTCTTGGGGTTGTGCCTTTCGTCGGCCCAGACACACAGCTGCAATGTGCCCTAGTTTGCCGCATGCCCGGCAGGTAGCGGAGCGGAACTTGCAGTCGGTTCTCCTGTGGCGACCTCCACAGCCGATGCACTTGAGCGGAGCCGAAGAGCTTCCCTTCTGGTTTCTTCCTTCGCGGGGTGTAGACGGTCGACTTCCTCGTCCGGATCCTCCTCGGAGTTTCGTTGGACGTCTTCCTGGTGCACGGACGCACCCTCTGCACTGCTTCTGATCGGCCGCATGTTCTTGATGGCGCCGCCTGCTGCTTCTTCTGCGGTGACTTCCCTTAAGGCGTCTTGGAAGGATAATTCTTCCTTAGCGAAAAGTCTCTGTTGTAGCTCTCGATGCCTTAACCCGCACACGAATCGGTCCCTCAGTCGTTCCTCGAGGTCCTTGAACTCGCAGGGCTTTGCGGCCTTCCATAACGCGGCGATGTATTCCTTGGCTGACTCACCGGACCGTTGATCCCTCTGTTCGAAGGTGTGGCGCCATGAGATAACGGACACCTTGGGGTGGAAGTGCTCCTTCAGCAGCTTCTTCAGGTCTGCATAGCTTACAGACTCTACTGGGACAGGTGCTGCAAGGTTTTCTGCGATTTCGAAGGCGTCTTGGCCGCAAACGCAAAGCAGGGTGGCAGCCTTCAAGCTATCTTCCGTCACTTGGTTTGCCTTGAAGTAGTTCTCCATTCTGGATACGTAGGACTCCCACCGCTCTGGATGTGAGACGTCGAATTCCGAAAGCCTTCCGATTTTCGCCATCTTCGGATCTTCAGGAGACGGGTCTATCAGCCAGCCTACCCCCGAATGCGCACCGGATTGGCGGGCAGCTGCCGAGTCGACGCCGTTCCTCTTCCGCCGCTCAGGACTCCTTGGGTAAGCTTACACTTTTTCCTTTCCAGGTAGTGCAAGGCATCCCACCTTCGTCGCCAGTGTTGAGTCCGTGGCGGGAAAACAGACACGAGAAGCAGCTGGAGTTCTCAGTTTCTTTTATTCAGCGTTCAGCTTACAGGAAGATGGCTTCAGCCTCGCCCAAACGCCTCGCAGCCTCTTATATAGGCAACTCCCGGGTAAATGGGTTACTTTTCCCGCGCCAGCACCCGCGCATGCGCACGGCGCTGGCGACAGCCTGTCTGGTCCCGGGCAGCTTTGCACCTGCCCGGGACTGCCTGCAAACGCCCGAGCCGTTTGCAAGGCTCGGGACATAACAGCTAGTACTAAAAAAGGTCACTTTGTGCTGTTCTCCAAGGACCATGAGCCTTGGGGAAGGGCTTCATTGCCCCCATAGCCCAGCACTCCCCAGGATCTACCCAAGCAATAACAATAGCAGTAGCAATAGCAAAAGCAGTTAGACTTATGTACCACTCCATAGTGCTTTACATTATCTGAGCAGTTTACAAAGTCAGCATATTGCTCCCAACAATCTGGGTCCTCATTTTATCAATCTTGGAAGGATTGAAGGCTGAGTCAACCCTGAGCCCTGTCGGGATCGAATTCCAGGATGTGGGCAGAGTTTGCCCACATTACTGCCTTTTAATTACTGCACCACCATGGCTCCTCCACTGTCACTTTCAGGTGGTGTTCTCTTTCTGTTGACAAGTCCTTGCAGCCTACTCAAGGCTGCTCTGGGTTGCACTTCAGAGAATTATCTTCCAAGGACTCTGCAACCTCCAAAATCTGTGTAAATCCATGCAATTTTCAAAGGCTCCAAAGGCTGCATGACAGGACAGTCTATTTGTGTAACTTCTGGAGGAGGGTCTGGAGGCTCATGTGAGAGCACACCCCATTCTTGTGTTGGCTTCTGCAGTACCCCAAAATTATACAAGAATGGGACATACTTTTGAGGCGTTATCAGGTATTAGTGCAGAAGTATCATCCAAACCTTTGTGGCATGTCACTTTTGACATGCATGTCATGGGTTCTTCATCACTGTGTTTAGGCTGTTTAGAATTAGTCTCTCAGCTGCTGCATAGGTTGCTATGTTTTATACTATGTTTTATATTGGCTAAGCCACCCAAAATCACTATGTAAGATGGGAAATTATATCTGCTTCCCCTTTGATATTTCATAATGGTACTGCTCTTCCATGTTTGACGTTAGATAGATAGATAGATAGATAGATAGATAGATAGATAGATAGATAGATAGATAGATAGATAGATAGGTAGGTAGGTAGGTAGATAGATAGATAGATAGATAGACAGACAGACACATAGAGACATAGAGAGAGATGGATAGAGAGATAGAGATAGATAGAGATAGAGATACAGACAGAGAGAAAGACAGACAGACAGATGTAGATTCTAAAGTATATAAATCTTCTTAGTTCTGAAAATGCTGCATTACATTTACGTTATGTAAAACATATTGCCCTGTGTAGTTTAATATGCAAATTGTGAAATAGAAATAATTTAAAATAAAGAGATGTCAATCTCACTGCTTTAGGTAGACTATCATGTTTCATTAACAGTAGGAACCCAGCACAAATGGTTCCTATACCCTATGGAACTCTGCAAATTTAGAGAGATATATGCCTTCCCATTCCAGACATGTGAAGTCAAGGGAAGAAGATGTATATAAAAACCTGTGTTACAGATAAATTATTGGAAGGAATATTTGTTGGAAGAAGCAAACAGATCTCTGTATAAAAGTATCCTTCTACTTATTTTGCTACGTGGAAGTACGGCCTGGGGTCATCAGGAGAAACATAATATATTCCGTAGAAATAGATTGTACTTTGGAAGTCTGTATTATAAGCAGAGAAGGTGCTGAATGAATGCAGACTGGATGCAAAAGTCAGTGGACTACATAAAAGGAATATACTTGTGGTGTTTGATCATAGAAAATGAATGAAGAGAGAATCAGAAAAGAAATATATGAAGGAAAATGTGACTGGGTCAGAAAGAGGGAGAGGACCAAGAAAGTTATGGTTGGTGGAGTTGATGAGATCCTGAAAAATGCAGAGGTGAGAAGTTTAAAGACAAAAAAGAATATAGAAAATGTAAAGACATGTTGGAAACAAAATATGTGGTGGCGCAGTGGTTAGAATGCAGTACTACAGGCTACTTCTGCTGACTGCCGGCTGCCAGCAGTTTGGCAGTTCGATTCTCACTGGGTCAAGGTTGATTCAGCCTTCCATCCTTCGGAGGTCGGTAAAATGAGGACCCCTATTGTTGGGACCAATATGCTGACTCTGTAAACTTCTTAGAGAGGTCTGTAAAAGACTGTGAAGCGGTATATAAGTCTAAGTGCTATTGCTATTTACAAGAATAGAAAGGTTCAGAAAAGAATACTGAAAAGTGCTAAGTTAGATTTCTCTTGTTTTTCTTATCACTTGCCTCGACTTACAACAGTTCAATTAGTGACTGTTCAAAGTTACAATGGCACTGAAAAAAGGGACTCATGACTGTTTTTCACACTTGCATCATCCCTTTGGTCAGGTGATCCAAATTCGGATGCTTGGCAACTGATTCATCTTTATGACAATTGCAGTGTCCCCATGGTCTCATGATCCCCTTTTGCGACCTTGTGACCAGCAAAGTCAATGAGGAAGCCAGATTCACTTGACAATCGTGTCACTAACTGAACCACTGCAAGGATTTACTTAACAATTGTGGTAAGAAAGGTTGTAAAATGGAGTAAGATTCATTTAACAAATGTCTCACTTAGCAACATAAATTTTGGGCTCAATTTTGGTCATAAGTCAAGGACTACCTATATATTTTTTCTCGCCACTTCTTTTATGCACGTTTGTATGTTGTTTACCCCAAAGGGAATGGAGTGTCTTGTATGCATATATGTGGATACTTTGCTAATAATGATTTTCTACTTTTTCTGTTCCCCAAATAAGACTTTATAAAATTGCATCCAAAGGGTAGTCTGCTTTGCCAGAAAAATACAAAAAAATCATTTACCTTCTTTACGTCCTTTGAGAGTTCAAGTGGATTTGCGTTTGATTTTTCATGCAAGGCATAAACCGTAAGAAGCTCTTTATGTGGTTGAGGAATGAATGTAGAAAGGCAAATCCCAGTTCCTGTCTTATTGGAATAGTAAGCATCATTTAGTACAGCAGGGACCTCTGTCATTTGTGTATTGAGAAAACTATAATCTGGGGCAGAACCTCCCACACATAGGAAACTGTGGATGTCAGTTGCATTGTCTGACTATTTAAAACCCTCCAGTGAGACATAAAAACTTGGATAACCTCATTCAAATGGTAGCATTTTGACAAAAAGGAAACCTTAAAGATCCTAAACCTAAAGTACACATCATTGCTCCAACAGACATGCAAAACTGCAGCACAAACCAGATTTTAAAATGACTATTTTTTATATGTTGATTTTCAGCTGATGGCTACATCATGTGATGGCTGTGTTCTGTAGCTATTAGCTTGTTGCTATGAGTGGAAGAATCAGTCCTCAGTTCCTAACAGGAGCTACAAGTAATTTTATCCCTTCCCTTGTTTAATAATCCCTTTTTAATCTACATTTATAAAATGTTAAAAATGCAAATCTGCTCTGGGGAGATGATTGGCAAGTCAAGGAGAGGGGGAGACAAGGTATTAGAAAATCATTGCCAAGGTCTGCTGGCTCCTGCTGCACGCTTGTAAAGCTATGAACCAATAGCTTATTCTCAGAAATGAAATGTACTTTTGGAACTGAATATGGAGGTGGTGTTGCTTCAAACTCAGACTCACATATGTCAACCTCCTCCTGGGAATGACAGCCGTATAGTTTTTATAGGACAAAACCATATGTTATATATTTTTAATCTTTCATGCAACATCCAATGTGTGTGGAATCTGAACATGTCTCATTCATCATTGTAGCAGTTTCATTAAGCAGACCTCTTTCCTATTTCCAAACAACGTATTCAGAGACCAGAAAACAGGCAGTTGCTGCTAACCATAACCATAACACATTCAAATAACAAATAAAATGAAGTGAAATAAACTAAACTAAAATAACCCCTTTTTGTGAGATCTGTATAGCTTCCATCTAAGAACTGCCTCTGTGTGTAAGGCAGAAATGTCTATGGAGATTTTCAGTCACGGTTGTCCCAAAATGCTTTTTCAAGAGGCAAGTGGACTTTCTTTGTTTTTCCTTGAAGACATTTTGCTTCTCATTCAAGAAGCTTCTTCAGTTCTGACTGGATGGTGCGGAATAGAAGGATTTATATTCTTTGCAGACAGCCGGTCATTTGCATTTTTTCAGAGAAGCTACTTGGAAGTTTGTCTGTGTCCTCAGGGTCACCTGAGTAGTCCTTTCAGCAGTTCCAAGAAGGCTCCACACCCATTTGCACTAATCAGGTGACCCTGAGGACACAGACAAACTTTCAAGTGGTCTCAATGACTCTGTAAAAGAATGCAAATGTCCAGCCGTCTGTAAGGAGTATAAATCTTTCCATTCCCCACCATCCAGTCAGAGCTGAAGAAGCTTCTTGGATGAGAAATGAAAAAGCTTGAAAGAAGAACAAGAAAGTCCAGTTGCCTCTTGAAAAACAGCTTTGGGGTAAGGCAGAGACGCACAGTTTGAAGGCCAGATCAGCTACTGTTGGGTTGCCAAAAGCTACCTGCCAAAAGTGGGGATGGGCAGGACTCAAGGTGGGCAACCTCATTTTTAATGTAAATGTTGCAATTTAAATAAGTTGAAAATAAAATACAGGTAGTCCTCGACTTCTGATCACAGTTGAGCCCAAAATTTCTGTTGCTAAGTAATACATTTGTTAAGTGAGCTTTGTCCCATTTTATGACCTTTCTTGCGCAGTTGTTAAGTGAATCGCTACAGCTGTTAAGTTAGTAACATGGTTGTTGTTAAATGAACAGTTGTTAAATGAATCTGGCTTCCCCATTGATTTTGCTTGTCAGAAGGTCGCAAAAGGGGATCACGTGACCCCAGGACACTGCAACCATCATAAATATGAGTCAGCTGCCAAGTGTCAGAATTTTGATCACGTGATCATGGGGATGCTGCAACGGTCATAAATGTGACAAACACATTTTTCAGTGCCGTTGTAACTTCAGTCACTATATACTGCTGTAAGTTGAGGACTACCTGCATACAGTATTATTGTTAAGAAAAGACAATTTTTGTCTCAATTGCAATATTAAAAGCAATGTTCTATAAATATTTTTTGAAACACTGGTAATGACTGATGCACTATATTTGCAATCTAAATTTTAATTCATGCAATGGAATAGATCCTCAGAAGAGTGGAAATGGAGTTGCAGGGTGTGCCAAAACAGAATGTGCTACATTGCTGGAAGTGCTTCTATACCTGACACACACAAGTACATACACAGACACAAACACATATGCAAACACAGACAGACATATAAATATAGGGTGAATAGTTCCTTGTTAGTCATCTCTTCCTGTTGTGTGAAGTCTGCCAAGCCACTGTATTTCTCCAAGTTATTTATAGACAGACTATAGTATAAGTAAGCAAAAAAAAAAAAAAAAAAATCCAATGCAGGCACATCTGTTTGATGAATCAGAGTTCCAAGGTTTTTAAAAAGAAAATGTGTGCAGCAAAACAATAGCTGGCAATCTGTAAGCAATGAAATGACAACAAGGAGGGAAAGAAATTGGAAACCACAGACTGGACAATTGTTGCTATTTTTGAGCAACACATTGTTGAAATTTAATTGTTATATCATTAGAAACATTATGGGTTTTAGTGCAATTCTACTATTTCTTACATTAGCTGAGTAATGTTGAAGTATACTGTAGTAGAAATATACTGTAGTTGCAGTGCAGTTACATTTTTTTCTTCTGACTGGTGCCTTTCATTCAGAAAGAAAAGATTTGTGGTAGGCAGGCATTATTTATCTCTTCAATTATCTGCTAAATATTGAGCCCTTCAAACCATAACACCAATGCAAGGATAAGCAGAGCAAAAATCCAATCCTTTTTTCCCCTCCACCGCCCACCCCATTTTTTGTCAGGATCATGAGAACATACCTACCAATAAATGGCAGCAGTTAATTTTTTAATTTATGTTAAAAAGTAAATAATTTAGAGTCAAATATTGATTGGTCAGATAAAGCTTTCCCCAAACTTCCCCAAGCCAGCACCCTTCAGAAACATTAGAAAGCACTAAGTATAAGAAACTCCATTGCTGCATCAAGAAATAAAACTGCCTCAACTTAGTGGTAAAGCATCTTTATAGAGTTTTATTGTAGTAGTATCGGGATTTTTCCGAACTTTAAACTAGAACACATTTCAAAATTTATTTCGGTTACTTAAAGCTTTCCTCAGATGTTGTTGTTAGTCTTTGTAGATTCTGCATTAATCCTGAGTGACATCGCGGCGTCTGCATTTGGACTAAAATGTCTTGAGGGAAGGGGTAGCTTTATGAATTCTTTTACAGACCTGTGACTAGCCAAATGCTTCCACAATTAAAATTCTAAAAATGGTGTTTAGTCTTCACTGCAAGTTTACAGAACTTGCGAATGCAGTTTATCATGGTAACATTTTGCTTTACCAAGTGTGGAAAAATCACAGCCCTTAGTCCAGATGTAGCCTTCTTATAAGAGCTGGAAGATACTGTGGTCAAATAAGCTATAATTCTAAAAATTCATACTTGAATATTATGTGAGAAAACGTATCTTTGTGCACCTAGGATGGACTTAATTTATGGACTGAAATTTTCGTTGTGTCATGTACTTCTGTAAATTTTTATAACTTAATTATACTTAGTGAAAGCCCTGGCCAGAATTTTTTTTTTTTTAAGAAAAGGAGGTACGCATAAAATGAGTGTTAATCTATGAAGTTTATCGAGTATTTAGCTAGGATTTCATTGAAATTATACACTTTAAATGGGGAAGCAGAGGATGTTTTTATATATATATATATACTGAATTGAGATTCTGACATCTGCCCACAGTTTTTTTAAGATGAGAAATCCATTCCAAATTGACAAGAGAGACAGGATTACCGCAACTACAGAAGCTGGAGTACAGGAGACATTTTGCAATAGACATTGGTTTGCCCAAATCTTAGGGTAATCCGAGAACTTTTTGTCCCACTTTCACTAGTAATGGCATATATTGACAGACATGGAAATAGAGATAGAATTGCTGAAGATCAGATTTTTATCCCTGATCAGGTTGCAAGTAGAATCAATTTCATTCCAGGGCTGCAGTTATTATGAAAGGAATGAATAAATAATATGTCTTTTGGGAGGCCTGACATCTAAGGTTCCCTGGTATTTGCATAATTAAATGAAATTTTTCTAAAAAAAAAAACCATCACTTTTTGTATAGTGTTGTGTAGCAGCTAAAGTGCCTGACTTAAACACAGGTAACTCCGGCTGAAGTCTGCCACTGTGCCTCAGTTACTCTCTCTTAGTCTATCTGAGCTCAGAGGGTTACGGCTTTTAGCTCCCTTGAGTTCTCAAGTAATAACAGGAACCCTAGAAGCAACTAAACATCACAATCCTATTTCATGCGGCAAGAAAGGAATCAGTCTTAGAAACCGAGACAGCTTCCTTATGCCTAAACATCTGGTTCGTTTTGCATAATACCAGCTAGCCAGACAGGTTGCAAATCTTCTACTTTCCAGGCAGGCATATTTCCAGCCCCACCTCCCGTTAGAAAAGTAATAACCCAGCTTGAAAAATTATTATAAAGTCCCCACAGCCTGCTGGCTGAGGAATTTCTTAAAGTTGAAGTCCACACATCTTAAAATTGTCAAGGTTGAGAAACGTTGCCTTGTGGCAATGCTACAGTTTTCTAGTGTGGTGGAATTCTGTGAGAGAAGTAGCATTTTATCAGAAGCAAAGCCAGACTATTTTGGATCATTTTAGCTATCATTCCAATTACACAGAAGCAAAGCAGACACCAAAGAAACTATTGCTGCCCAACAACTGTCATTCAGAGGGGTTAGTGGCACCTGGGGCATTCTGAAATTGTTTCCTGGGCAAAGAAAATACCAAGGAAGGACATCATCTACATTTCCAAAATGGCTCCCAGAGTGACAGCAGCAAGAATGTTTTGCACAAAAATGGAAAGCAATAGCAATAGCACTTAGACTTCACAGTGCTTTACAGCACTCTCTAAATGGTTTACAGAGTCAGCATATTGCCCCCAACCATCTGGGTCCTCATTTTACTGACCTCAGAAGGATGGAAGGCTGAGTCAACCTTCAGCCTGTCAGGATCGAACTCAAGGCAGTGGGATGCAAAGTCGGTCTGAAATACTGAATTCTAACCACTGTAGCACACTAGTGATTAGATTCTTTAATTCCAACAATGGCTGGAAAACTGATGGAATTAGCAAAGATGATGATGATGATGATAATAATAATAATAATGATAATAATAATAATAATAATAATAATAATAATAATAATAATAATAATAAAAGTTGGGAGGGACCTTGGAGGTCATCAAATCCAACCCTCTGCTCAGGCAGGTAACCCTATACCATTTTGGACAAATGGATGTCCAGTTTCTTCTTAAAAACTTCCAGTGTTGGAGCATTCACCGCTTCTGGAGGCAAGTTGTTCCACTGGTTAATTGTTCTAGATGTCAGGAAGTTTCTCCTTAGTTCTAGGTTGCTTCTCTCCTTGATTAGTTTCCGTTGCTTCTTGTCCTGCCTTCAGGCGCTTTGGAGAATAGCTTGACTCCCTCTTCTTTGTGGCAGCCCCTCTGATATTGGAACACTGCTATCATGTCCCCCCTTGTCCTTCTCTTCATTAAACTAGATGGCTAGACTGACTGGCTGAATCAAAGAAAAGAATACAGCTAACTTTGTTTCCCCTTGGAAACCACTTCTGGACTTTGTACTTGAGGGAGAGAAAATGAACCTTTGACTTTGGGTTTTGCTGATTAGATAAGTTTGTTGTTATAGAAACGGCTAGTACTTATTATTATGTAAAAAGTTAAGGCTGTATGTTATTATCTTATTCAATGTCAATGCTTTTCTTTTTCCATTTTTATCCTAATGTCTATGGAGATTCTCAGTCATCCAGATCATGGTTGTCCCAAAGGTGCTTTTTCAAGTGGCAACTGGACTTTCTTGTTTTTCTTTAAAGATGTTTCACTTCTCGTCCAAGAGGATGAGAAGCAAAATATCTTAAAGAAAAACAAGAAAGTTCAACTGCCTCTTAAAAAAGCACTTTTGGGATGTTTTTATCCTATACTTCTTCCTCATTCCTTTTTTCTTCTCTGCTTCCCCATTATTTTCATTTTTCTTTGTATTTTATATTTTGATAAATAAATATAAAATAAATAAAAAAATTGGAACCCCAAAATGTTTTTCAGAGTATATAAAGCCTACCATGAACCATATACTCTGGCCCTCCAGGATATGTACTCTCAATTCATAGCTTTCCATTGCTTTTGGGGGGAAGCAGAAGTGCTCTGGCTAAGTAGCTTAATTCATGCGGGACTCATTAATAACCTACAAGTTATGAACTTAAGAGTGTCTTCTGGAGTTATCCAAACACTGTTGGATACAATGCAGAAATAACCATAATGAGGACAGGCTTAAATTGCTTTACTTAAGGACAGGCAATGCTGCAAGTCATTAATACAGATCTTGCCTTCCAGGCAAATAATTATACTTGGCTGCAGACATTTTCAATATTTTTATTTCCTACAAAATCTAGGACTGTGTGAATCCCACAATCATACTTAGAACCAGAGAAGAATTTGGAGACAAATATTGATTTGCAATATGAGTCTTTCTTTTTAATTATGTGTAGTGGTGAAGACTCTAGGCTAGAAACTAGCAGAGTAAGACTTCCTAGCTTGCCTTTAAGTATGGAAATGACTGGGTGTCTGTGGGTTAGTCACTTTCTCTAAGTCCAACTCTCTTCACAGGGCTGTTGTTATGGGGAAAATAGGAGGGAACATTATATACGTTCCCTTTACTTGTACAAAATAAAGGCTAGATATAAATCTAATAAATAAGCAATCTTTGAAAAATTAAAAAGTAGAATGGGGCAGGATATCTAGTAAATAACAAGGGAGAGACAACCCTGGTGCTTTGGGGTTCAACATGGGTACTCCAGCAGCAAATTGAACATGAAATGTGCATATATCCATTCAAATGAGTAAAACATGAAGTATAGGCAGTCCTCGACTTACGAAAATTGAGCCCAAAATGTCCATTGCTAAGTGAAACAGTTGTTAAGTGAGTGTTGCCTCATTTTATGACCTTTCTTGCCACAGATGTTAAGAGAATCACTGCATTGAATGGTTAAGTGAATCTGGCTTTCCCATTGACTTTGCTTGTCAGAAGAAAAATGTGATTATGTGACCCCGGACACTGCGCCTGTGATAAATATGAGTTAGCTGCCAAGCATCTGAATTTTGATCATGTGAAAACACTAGCCTGAAGATGACGAATGGGACTTCGTCGAAACATCGCCAAGACACTTTCAATTTTACGTGGGAGAAAACCCAAATAACCAAAGACCTACATACAAACACCCGCGAAAACCTCAGAGAAAAACCACACACATACACATAATTTAAATTGTCACTCAAAGAACACCAGGTGAAATTGGAAAGAGAAAACAAAAGGAAATGATTTCAATTGTGCTTTACTATGATTTTCTTAGCGAAAGGCAAAGGAGAAAGAGAAAGATACACCCAATTGAATACAGAATTCCAGAGAATAGCTAGAAGAGATAAGAATACCTTCTTAAATGAACAGTGCAAAGAAATAGAAGAAAACAACAGAATAGGGAGGACCAGAGATCTCTTCAAGAAAATTGGAGATATGAAGGGAACGTTTCATGCAATGATGGGCATGATAAAGGACCAAAATGGCAGAGACCTAACAGAGGCAGGAGAGATTAAGAAGAGATGGCAAAACTACACAGAAGAACTATACAAGAATGAGCTTAACATCCCAGATAACCACAGTGAGATGGTCACTGACCTCGAACCAGACATCCTAGAATGTGAAGTGAAATGGGCCTTAGAAAATCTGAGCAACAACAAAGCTAGTGGAGGTGACAGTATTCCAGCTGAGCTATTCAAAATCTTAAAAGACGATGCAGTAAAAGTGCTACACTCAATTTGCCAGCAAATTTGGAAAACTCAACAGTGGCCACAGGATTGGAAAAGGTCAGTTTACATTCCAATTCCAAAGAAAGGCAATGCCAAAGAATGTTCAAACTATCGCACCATTGCACTCATTTCACATGCTAGTAAAGTTATGCTTAAAATCCTACAAGCTAGACTCCAGCAGTATGTGGATCGAGAACTACCAGAAGTACAGGCAGGATTTCGAAGAGGCAGAGGAACTAGAGATCAAATTGCCAACATACGCTGGATCATGGAGAAAGCTAGGGAGTTCCAGAAAAACATCTACTTCTGCTTCATTGACTATGCAAAAGCCTTTGATTGTGTGGATCACAACAAATTGTGGCAAGTTCTTAAAGAGATGGGAGTACCAGACCATCTCATTTGTCTCCTGAGAAACCTATATGCGGGTCAAGAAGCAACAGTGAGAACCGAACACGGAACCACTGACTGGTTCAAAATTGGAAAAGGAGTCCGGCAAGGCTGTATACTGTCGCCCTGCCTATTTAACTTATATGCAGAGCACATCATGAGAAAGGCAGGGCTAGATGAATCAAAAGTTGGAATTAAGATTGCCGGGAGAAATATCAACAACCTAAGATATGCAGATGATACCACTCTAATGGCAGAAAGTGAAGAGGAACTAAAGAGCCTCTTGATGCGGGTGAAGAAGGAGAGTGCAAAAGTTGGCTTGAAACTCAACATTAAGAAAACCAAAATCATGGCATCCGGCCCTCTCAATTCCTGGCAAATAGATGGGGAAGAAATGGAGGTAGTGACAGATTTTATTTTTCTGGGCTCCAAGATCACCTCAGATGGGGACTGCAGCCAAGAAATTAAAAGACGCTTGCTCCTGGGAGGAAAGCTATGGCAAATCTAGACAGCATTCTAAAAAGCAGAGACATCACCCTGCCAACAAAAGTGCGTATAGTCCAGGCCATGGTTTTCCCAGTTGCAATGTATGGCTGTGAAAGTTGGACCATAAGAAAGGCTGAGCGCAAAAGAATTGAGGCCTTTGAACTATGGTGCTGGAGAAGACTCCTGCGAGTCCCTTGGACTGCAAGGCGTTCAAACCGGTCAGTCCTAGAAGAGATCAACCCCGACTGCTCTTTAGAAGGCCAGATCCTGAAGTTGAAACTCAAATACTTTGGCCACCTAATGAGAAGGAAGGACTCACTGGAGAAGGGCCTAATGCTGGGAAAGATTGAGGGCAATAGAAGAAGGGGACGACAGAGAATGAGATGGCTGGATGGAGTCACTGAAGCAGTAGGTGTGAATTTAAATGGACTCCAGAAGATGGCAGAGGACAGGAAGACCTGGAGGAACATTGTCCATGGGGTCGCGATGGGTTGGACACGACTTCGCAATCAACAACAACAATGATTTTCTTGCTCTAAGAAAAAAAAATGCAAGATCCATGACTTAGGGCTGCATGAAACTCATCACCAAATCTTAGGCGTGGCTCTCAATATCACTTCAAAAACTGCTGTCAAACTATAAATACATTTGATTTTAATCAAATGTACAGTAACTGTACTCTTTACCCACTGATGTCTTCATTCTGGTTCCAGCCACTACAGAATGCTGCACCCAGCTTATCATTCAAAGACCAAGTGCAGACCTCAGCTGGAAAATATCCAAGATAAAAAGGAATAAATTAATTAGAAAAATGTAATAAATGGAGTGGTATTTATATTGAGAGAAGTATGGAAATCAAGTACAGTACACTAAAAGGTATCTGGGCTAGTCCTTTAACGGCACTTGTTATAAGAAAGCTGTTTTTAGTGAACACAATTGAAAATACATTTCACTGAATTTAACAAATTATTTTTAGGCAAATATGTTTGGGATTGATCTATAATATCACAAAACTTTACAGAACAACCCATCTGCCACCCATATGAGCCTTAAAGAATTACAGTCAAAATCCCACTGGTGACAAAGACAAGAAAAAGGTAGTTTTACATATTTAAGCTTCATTTGGCATTAACCCCACATGGCAAAGCTTAGATTTGAATTGGCTTTGTTCTTTTAATAACTAACTCTTCATTTGGGAATACCCAGCCAACATTCTGTTAACAGAAGAAAGTAACAGTGCAGTGATTTTTCTCTGCATACCAGTTTTGTTTCCAAATGACTTATCTGCTGCTCTAAAGATTTTCAGAAGTTTAGAATGAGGGGCATTTTTAAAAACTGGGATGATCAGCTGGAATCATTAAACCAAATCCAAGCTTGATTTTATCTGGATCATGACAAACATACCACTCTTCAATCAAGTTTGCTCACTAGGAAAATTGGATTGCTCTCAAAATTTTCAACAAGGGAATTCCCTACAGGGCACATAGAGAAATGTAATATTGTTAAAACCAAGGACAACTTTCTCAACCAGTTGCTTTTTGGAGAATCTGACTGTGATTTATGGGAATCGAAATCCAGTAATCTTTGGAAGACGTTGGATTGCAAAGACTGCTAAAATTATATGACTCATTATGAAAGTTTAGATGCAAAGAATAAACAATAGTTGAAACGAGCATTCCAAGAGACCTACCTCCTTTGTTACTAAAAGCAACCAAGAAATACATGACAGAGAGGCAGAAATCTGTGAAAAGCATTGGAATTTTTGGAATGTTTCCATTTATTTGTCAGTTCTACTGATATAAAAAAGTTTGAGTGAACAATTATCTCCAAAGTTTGCCCTTTGCTTCATTTCACTTCATCAACAATAGTTGTCCAACATGCAAAGGTGCTGTGTGAGAATGTAATGGTGCCACCTTCTCCCCCCCCCCCGTCTAATCAATTCAATTAAAGAGATAATTAGGGATCAGCCAGCCAAGTTGTCTGCCAACTTTAGCTTGCTTTATTACATTGAAATTCTCACCTCATAGATTCTACAGGCATGTTATGTGTTGCTCAAAATAATCTGAGGATCTCCATAAATCAATAATGGCTACAGTCTGGAGAAGGTCATACAGTATTGGGCATGGTTTTCCCAGTTGCAATGTATGGCTGTGAAAGTTGGACCATAAGAAAGGCTGAGCACAAAAGAATTGAGGCCTTTGAACTATGGTGCTGGAGAAGACTCCTGCAAGTCCCCTGGACTGCAAGGTGATCAAAATGGTCAGTTCTAGAGGAGATCAACCCTGACTGCTCTTTAGAAGGACAGATCCTGAAGTTGAAACTCAAGTACTTTGGCCACCTAATGAGAAGGAAGGACTCACTGGAGAAGAACCTAATGCGGGGAAAGATTGAGGGCAATAGAAGAAGGGGATGACAAAGAATGAGGTGGCTGGAGGGAGTCACGGAAACAGTAGGCATGAACTTAAATGGACTCCAGAAGATGGTAGAGGACAGGAAGGCCTGGAGGAACGTTGTCCATGGGGTTGCGATGGGTCGGACACAACTTCACAACTAACAACAACAAAGGTTCCATAAATCCATGGTCAAGGGATATATGTTTGAAATGGACATGACTGGGCCAATATCAAACTTCTTCAAGAGCAGCTGCCTGTCAAAATCATCCCAAGAGTGCTGCATATAATTGGAAGCTATGAAGAATTCCATTAAAAACATCCAAGGGTTTGCAGGTCTTAGCTGTCTTAGTAAAAGTCAGTGTCCACAACTCTACCATCAGAAAACCATTGGGTAAAAATGTGATTCATGACATATCAACAAGACAGAACACTGACAGCTGAGGTCAGGTCTTCCAAAAAAGCACCAGGATGACCTTCCAGACCTATGGAGAAATGCTCTGTAGTAGATGAACAAAAGATGGATGTTTTCAGTCTACATCGATGATGAATCTTGGGAGGAAACCAAATATTGTATTCCATAAGAACTTTATGCCAATTGTCAAGCATGGTGACGGCAGTATTGTGATTTGTTTTGTGGTTTCAGGACTTGAAGGGCTTGCCATAAGTGAAGAAAGTATGTTTTCTGTTCTATGAGAGAATATCAGTCCATTTATTATCAGCTGAAACTGAATCAGACGTGGATCACGCAACAAGACGGTGGTCCCAAGCATAGAATAGTCTAAAAGAGAAAAGACAAAGAACAAATTCAGCGCATTGAAAAGAACAAGGCAAAGCCAGACCCAACCTCATAGAAATGTGACCAGAATTAAAAGAAGCTGTTTATATTAGACATCCCTCAAATGTTTGCTATGGTGGAATAGACCCAAAATTTGTATGTAGCAATATGACCTTGTGTTGCAATTATACACGATACTTGACCTTAAGGAGCCAGTTAGGTTTTCATGTTGGCATATCAATGCTGGGATGACAGTGGATCAGTAGAACCCACATGAACATTTGATAATCTTCAAAGTACAGGACTGCAAAATTTCATAAAATCAATATTGGCTGTATTTGTTTAAGCAGGTTCATCTTTCCACACTAGTGATAAGATTTTCCATTGAAGTGTTAAAAATACCTCAGCAAGTGGCACCATCTGATTGACCTTATCTGAGCATAGACGTTAAGCGAGACCAGACAGGTAGTGCTTGAGTAGAAGACAAAGAAGGGTTCTAGCTAGACTGGGAAAAATAAAATGTAAATTAAAAAAAAAATACTGGAAGAAGGCAATAGCCCTCCATCTAATCCTTTCCAATTTAATATCAAGAAAACTACCCAGATACACACGCCCATGAAGTCATCTGAAGTTAAGATAATATAAGCTTTATTGTCATTTTTATACTGTGGGCACAATGCCACACATCAAAAATGAAATTTAGTTGCCCGCTCTCAAAGTGAAACACATATATGACACACACCTAAGCATATTATGAACAACATATGTATAGTCCCACATCCCTACATATACGTAGCAAATAAATATTAAATATTGTCCATCTTGAATATATAACGGAAAGAGGAAGCTTGAGAGTTCGCAAGGTTAATGCTGTATGGAATGAAACTCTGGCTGAATCTGGATGTTCTGCTTCGGATACCATGAAGCCCCCTCCTCCCAGAAGGTAACAAGGAAAACAGGTCGTGAAGAGGATGTGTAGTGTCCCAGATAATCTTATGGACCCTGCTCAAGCAGCGCTTCTGTGCTATGTCCTGGATGGGAGGGAGGGAACTGCCAATGATCTTTTCGGCCATTCTCACCACTCTCTGCACTGCCTTCCTGTCTGAAGCAGTGATGCCTCCAAACCAGACTCTGATGCTGTATGACAGGATGCTCTCGATTGTCCCCCTGTAGAAAGTTGAGCTCCAATTGGTGATGTTTCAGTTACGAAAAGCTACACTGAAAAGAAAATTACAGCACCCTAGAGATTTTTATGATTTGTGAACTCTGCCAATTAGGGTTTGCTTAACCACAGTTGAAAGAAACCACGGCTTCAGCATGACATGGAGAGGAACTAGTTAACCTCATTCCACTGACTTCAAACTAAATTCCACCCACTGTAAATTCCATGACATAAAAAAAACACTTGAAATTAAAAGACAACGAAGAGCAATACCTACAGATAGACCCATGCTGCTAAGCTATATGCAGTTAATTAATTAGTGCACTGAATCAGTACACTTTTCCTTGGTTGGAGTTTGATTAGCTTTCCATTTGGCTGCTTCCTGGTTAAGGAGGGTTAAAGGGAAAAAAAACCCCAACACTTTGCCACTCCCATCCTTCACTTATATACACACACATCCAAACTCTCAAGAGGTAAAGGTACAACAAAATGATGGTAAACATCCAAAGGTCATCTAGAGGCTGTTGCCTTGAAGATATTTGCACAGCCTAAGGGAGAAAAAGGCACACTTGTTTCATTCATACATGGTGCAAAAAATGCAATCAGAAACAGTTACCCCTTTTTCATCACCTCCTCCTCCCCCCAAAAGGCAAATGAGAGTCTTTTTAATCTGTATGAGTCTAACCCTAATCACTGCTTTGGCTGAATATTGCTTTTCTAGCTGATTGGTGCAAATCAGAATGGCATCTAAACTGCTGTGCATTTTTTCCTTGAGCTCCAAGGCGTCAAATGTAATCATAATCACCTGCAGCACAATTGTATACAATCTATAGAGTTTACTTCCCAGAAAAACATATTTAGGATATCAACCCTGGGATGTGCGTACATCTGGCGAGAGTTTAATTGCTTGTTCAAAGAAAAAAAAAGAGGCCTTCAAAGTGACCTTGACTTTGAGCACCAAGGATGCAAGTGGATTATAACATTTTGTTATAATCTGGAATTCGGGGCACCTTCGGGCACCTGATGCAAACCTACCAAGCAACTCATCCCTGATAAGCGAAATAAAGGGTGTAAAAAAATAGGCTATTCCCCACCCACATTGTTCCTCTTCCAAGCTGGTGCTTTAAACGAGATTTCCTCAACACTACTGTATTTTTTAGAAATGCTGGACTACAATTCTCACAATAGTCCTAATGGAAAAGGGGGCACCAGACTCTGAAAATTGCCCTCAACCCAAGGGGAAAAAGTAGGAAAGATAACCCTTAACAGACACGCCTAAGATCTATACCCCAGCCTTCCCCAGTCCTAGGCCCTCCATCCAGATCAACTGGATTCCACCCCTCCTTATTTTCAGCCAGCATGGCTGGTGCAGGTTGGGGAGGATGGGACTCCAAGTCCAGGAGACCCGGAAGACCCGAAGCTGGGAGAAGGCTGAAGGTCACCAAGATCACGCCTTTCTTGGAGGTCTTCTCCTTCGGAAGTTACAGCTTCTCCCAAACTCTTGCTGGCTTGAGAGAGAGAGAGAGAGAGAGAGAGAGAGAGAGAGAGAGAGAGAGCAACAAACCTGTTCCACCCTTGGCTGACTCAGAGCTCAGCAAGGTGAGGCCTTTTTAATCCTTCGTGTCAATCCCTTCTCGAAAGCCCGATCTCTGAGCTGGCGGCTTCGCCTCGTTCCCGCTCCCGCCCCAGCTAGCCGAGAGAAAGAGAGAGCCGCGCTGCAATGCGCTCGCGAAGAAGTGGCACGGCACCACCACCGCCGCGTAGCACATACAGACGCGCACTCACACCCTCCCGGACGCCTGACTCGCAAGCGCCTCCCCTTTCGTCCCTCCCCGGCTTCTCTTCTCCTCTCCCCGTCTCCTCGCCACAAACAGCGCCGGCTGCCAAGGCGCCTGTCACTCGGCTGCGTCTACTCTTCGCCGGCGCTCTTCTCCGGAGACGGCAGCAACATGAGTGCCGGGAAAACGCTGCCTTCTCCCGCTGCGGTTCAGCCTCGGATCGGCTCTGCTGGGCGCTCGGTGGATTAAACTGCTCCCGGGCGGCTGCTGCTACCAACTGCTATCGCTGCTGCTACTACCAACTCTGGACCAAGGGTGGGTTCCCCTCTCTTTCTCTTTCCGTGACAGATGAGGAAATTAAAAGGACCAAACCAGGAAGGAGTTGGGGAGATCAGGGACCAGGCAGACTCTCCGGGGCCACCCGAGCCCATCATCCGCAGCGCTTCCCAGCACCCAAGCTCTCACTTGGAGGCGGTCCCGAGGCAACTAGCGGTGGCTCAGCCAAGGGAGAACGTAAACCTTTGGGCAACCCCGTCAACTCGGGGCTTATTGCGCTGGGGGACGCATTCACACGCGCGGGGCGGGGAGGGAGATCCTAGGGTTTCATGGACGCGTGTCTGCGGGGGAGGTGCGAAGGGAAGGGAGCGAAAGTGACCTCGAGCGCTGCGCAGTTAGGGAGACTTCCTATTTTGGGAAGGGAGAAGTGTGTGTGTGTGGGGGGGGGGGTTCACTCGGGGAAAGCGCCGGGTTCAAAATGCAGGCGGTGGCCGGGTGGGCGGATCACGAGAAGGGTGGAGGAGAGAGAGAGAGAGAGAGGAAAAGTGCCCGGCTAGGGGAGGAGGCGGCTGGACCGGGAAGTGGTGCAAAGGCTGGGTGGCTTTAGGAGGCGTCCTGCAGGTAGATACGGGGTTGGGCAAGGCGGCAGCGGCAGCTGATTGGGAGACAAGAGGCTGGACTAGGAGGGAAGCCGGAGCCGGTACGTTGGTTACGCCGAGTGCGGTCGCCGTGGCAAAGAAGCAGCGGGGCTGGGGGCGAAAAGAGCCGCAGTGCCTCGGGTCTTGTGCGCCAAGCGGGTTTTTCAGAGCTTAATCCCCCGGGTTTGGTTGGAGCAATTCGGCAGCGGCGGTTGGATTAGGGCGAGGGCGGATGGCTTTGTGGCAAGGCTGTTTTGGAAGGGGGGAGTGTACGTGTGCACGCGGGCGAAGGGGTTCGAGGTTGGACTTCTTGCAAGAAGCGAAGCTCCCTGTGGTGAAGAGGGTCTCTCTCTCTCTCTCTCTCTCTCTCTCTCTCTCTCTCTCTCTCTCTCTCTCTCTCTCTCTGTCCCTCTCTCTCCCCACCTTTCCGCTCCCCTCCCGCCACGGTTCTGCAGCACTTGGCAGCTGGGTGAGGCTGGAAGCCATGTGGATACGCCGGCAGTGCCACATGGCATCTCCTTAGCCTACTCACTGTGACTTTCTTCTCTTGCCATTTGCGCTGCAAGCCACTGTCCAAAATTCCTGCTGGACCCATTTGTTCAAGATTCCTCTCTGTGCAATAGGGATGGTTGGGGTACATGTAACAATTGGGGTGGCTGGTGGCAGTGATTGGGGGAGCTGGAGGAGAGAGAAAGCTATGCATGATTCCTTGTGATTGTGTGCAAGATGTGGAACAGGAGACAAAGGTCAAGTAAGAGTTGTATTCTCAAGGTACTGTAGTCCAAATAAAAGACCTGCCAACCCAAGAAACATATAAGGAGGCTGGCACACACTGACCTACAACTGCTTTCCACAGGCAATTCTCCCAGCAGTGGAAACCCTGAGCTTTGATCCTGAGTCATGTTGCAAAGAAGGGGCAATGCCTAGGGTTTTTTGTTCCTTTTTTTCCCTTAGGGATAGATGGCTGAAATCAATTAATTCATTTTACAAGGAAATGGACTCAGGCTGCTGGATTGGTATGAAGAACAGAATTCCTGGAAAGTGTTTGAATGGGGAGATGGTGTCGGCAGATGATGACGCCTGCGTTCCTGGATGGTTCATTTTTACACACTGACTGATGATGCTTACCTGCGCCTTTTTTTTCCTGTCATTGAAGAAAATGAACGTGATAGTAAGATAGGATAATTGTACATTTAATAGCAAGAGCAAGGCAAATGGAGGTGAGAAAGGAAGGCGTAGGAAGATCTAATGGCTTCTTGCAATGCACTGTTTGGTCATTTTTCAGTCCCCCCCCCCCCCCCGCAACATAAGGAGAGACATCTTGCCAAATAGTTAAGAGGGTCATTTTCAATGCCTCTAAGCAGAGTGAAATTCCAGAACAGATTTCACTGGGATGGAACCTCAGAGATAGGGAAGCCTGGAAATTTGAGAGGGCTAATTTATCAAATTCCCTGTCACTGCATTACTTTCCTGCTCAGTATGCAGTAACTGTTGCCACTTCGGGGGGCCCCTGAGTGCATCAGGCCATGTGCCCGGTGGGTTTCAGGAGATTAGAAAGCTTCATGGAGTAAATGGAAGGGAAAGGAACAGAAATGGAAGGGAAAGGAACAGAAAACAGAACTGTAGAAGTGCTGAGGTTCAGTTTCTGGCATTGCCCATTTTCGGGGATCAAATGAATGAAACATTCTCAGGGATAGTGAAAGACAGATTAGTAAGGGGTTGTTTTCTATATTCACAGTGGGGTAAGGCAGCAAGACGGTAACAGGTCTGCCAACTCTGTGGGAGGTGCTTATAGATGAATAGGAAAGAGCGCCTCCAGGAAATCAGACAAGTTTCGAGGTGCCTAAGGCTGTGCACTGGGAGGGCAAGGAGCAGGTGAAGGATTTTTTGCTTATTAAGGATTTTTCATTCATGAAATGTTCACCTAGTGGCGTTCCTGCTGCATTTATTAGGCTTCCCCTTTCAGCCTGACAGCGTGAAGTAATCACACATATTTTTGCTGATTTTTTTTTTTTTTTGGCATTTTCACAGCTGAAGTGAGTACAAAACAATTAGAACAGCCCTCTTTCCTTGAGAGAGAATTCAAAGGTAGGGTTGTTTCCACCTCTATTTCTTTCAGGTTTAGGTTGTACTTGAAGTGTTAAAATCCTCAAGAGAGATGGGATGAAGAGAGCAAGAGTGATTTTGGCTGGGAAAAGAGAAAACAGGTGTAGGAAAGGTTTTACTAGCACTTTACATCTTGCTTAAGTTTAGAAAGGGGATAAAAAGAAAGCATGTTCTGAAAACCAGCTCTGGGCGTATATGAAAGTGAATTATTGATGATCTGGGAAAGCTAAGCTGGCAGATAACTGCATGGAACCTTTCTGGAGGCATTGTGTATTGCAGTTCCTTGTAATATCAAGTATTTCTGAACTACAAGTGCAGTTAAAAAGTTCGGGATTTGCAATTAGGAAAAGAGAATGATGCTAATCAATGAATCGCAATAGCAATTCAACCATCTTTTCCACTAGAGAACATCTGTGATTTGAATTGTTCCTGAGTTTGGGGAGAATACCATCTTCTGGATTGCTGCTGTAGAAACCTTTTAAAGGGCTTTGCACGAGCATTTATCTTGTTTGGCCAAAAAAAAAAAAAAAAAAAATGTCTGCTGTGAAATACTGTTTGTTTTAGCTTCAAGTTTATCAACATGCCCTGGCGTAGGATTACAGGAAGCATGAAGCTGTCATACTAGTGCAGCTTAAAAACATATTTTCCCTGCAACAGTTCTAGCATTACATTTCTACTCATTAACCCCATCTCCAGTAGTCTGTGACTAGGTAAATTGACTTTCTCTGCCAGCTATTACCATACTCTTCACTTTGAAGCGCTAATTCCATTTGGTATTGCTTTTAGTTGTATTTAAAATTCATTTCTGCAGTCTGGTCTGAACTGCTGTAACCTAATTCTTGTTTGAGAAATATTGTCCCATATTTGAATTTCCTGGATAATGTGGTTGACCTCCTGGATGTCTCTGGTATTGTGGTTCTGCTTGTGAATGAAATTGTCCCTTTAAAAATGAAGTTGCATTCTAAGGAATGTTCCTATATGTTGTCTTCGGGTGACCATAAATGCTGGACCATTTGATTTTCTGTCCTGATCCATTCTGCAAATCTCTGCAAAAAGGGTGGCTTTGACTCAGAGCACAATCTTTCCAACTTTCCCACTTTGCTCCCTGTGACTATTAGCTGTACTCAACACTAATACCAAGCTTCAAATACCAGTTTTGCTTATCAACTATATCTCCACTCACCTATGCACCTGGCCTGCTTACTTTTTCATTTGTTCCATCAGCAAAATAAAAAAATAATGTATGTCTACGCTGTAGAGCTGTTGAAGTGAATGACTAGGATGAAAGGGATGTTTTGCAACTGAGATTGTAAAACACTGAGGTGGAGAGGTAAAACCTGTCTGAGATCTCAGCATAAACCCACAGGACTAGTTAATGTACTGTTCACCGAAGAAAAGTATTATTCTTGCTTGGTCCACAGATGAAAGGAGGCCTAGAGTTAAGGGACTAATTGTTCTACTTCCTTTTTTCTTTGCTTCTTCCGCTCTTCAATCCCTCCTCCCATTCCTGCTCCCCAGTATTTCGTGTCTGTAATAGTGTGTGATATTTTCCTGGTTCAGTAGCAGGGAAGCAAAATAGCAGTAGCAGTAGCAAAATCAGCCTCTCTTGTTTTCTGTGTCTTTTTTACAGTTATTAAATGTGACTGTTTTGTGTATTTTTTTTTAATTAAGTGCTGTATGTCACCCAGAGTCACTTTTGTGCGAGATGGGCAGTTGTACAAATACAATAAATAAGTAAAATAAAAATTGGAAGGTTGAACATCGGAATCTGGGGAAGCCCTGAAGCAGGGCAATCTGCAAGATTGTGTAGGTCTTTATAAAATCCTTAAATTGAGGAACACGAGAGTGCAAATTGCACAACTATATAGTATTTGGGATATATTCTCAGGGTATCTGGCTTCTTGTTGCTGGATTTTTCTTTCTAATACACACAGTTATGTTGTGTAACAAGTCTCCCAACTTTTTTTTAAGTATTTTGTTTTTTTTGTAAAGCACACAGAGAGCTTCAAATATTAGGTGGTTTAATTTTTAAAAATAAATGATAAAGGGTAAAAATGGCAATTTGATCACATCGCTTTTGAATAGAATCTGACTCATATTTATGATGGTTGCAATGTCCCAGGATCATGTGATCAACTTTGGCGACTTTCAATGGGGAAGCCAGATTCACTTAACAACCATGTCCCTAACTTAATGACTGCAGTGATTTACTTAACAACTATAGCAAGAAAGGTTGTAAAATGGGGAAAATTCATTTAACAAATGTCTCACTTAGCAACAGAAATTTTGGACTCATGGTTGTAAATCAAGGACTACCTGTGTATTATAGTTGTGAAAAAATGATACAAATACAAAAGCATTATGGGTCTGTGCCTTTAGTACTAAGACTAAGTCTTCATGTGAAATCTGCATGGCCTAGTGTAATTTTTACAGCTGCACAGTTGTAAGTCTTGTTTTCTTACAAGTAGTCCTTGACCTCCAACCTAGAACTAAGGAGAAACTTCCTGACAGTGAGAACAATTAACCAGTGGAACCACCTGCCTCTAGAAACGGTGAATGCTCCAACACTGGAAGTTTTTAAGAAGAGACTGGACAGCCATTTGTCCGAAATGGTATAGGGTTTCCTACCTGAGCAGGGGGTTGGACTAGATGATGTCAAAGTCCCTTCCAACTTTACTACTACTATTATTATTATTATTATTATTATTATTATTATTATTATTATTATTATTATTTACTTATGACATGTTGCTTAGCAACTGTTCAAAGTTACGATGGACTTCCCTGGGGGATTTATGACCCAGATTCAAAGTTCTGAGAGCTTCTTCCACTTCTCCCTGTGATCATGTAATTGCACATTGAGCTCTTGGGAACCTGACTGCATTTGTAGTTGATTAGTGTCCAGGGTCAGATGTCGGGGTTTATGACGGTTTTGCCAAAATCCAGCACACATGATATTGGTCATTCTCAATAATTCCTAAACAATTGTTCAGTTTAGTTTGGCAGATGTTTTCTTGGTTGAGATGATAGGTGATCCATGTCATATGAAGACAAGGGAGACAACCTGTTGAATCATTTCCTGCAGTTGGGAATTGGTGGCAGTCATTTTGTTAACTAATATGAGTGGCCTGTGAAATTCATGTGTTCTTATCTGGTTATCCATCTCCCTGGCTGTCTATCCATCCATCCATCCATCCATCCATTTTATCTAATTTATCTAATCTAGCTGGCTATCCAGCTCTCTGACTATCCATCTATCTGGCTATGTAGAATGGGTATTAAATGCCTAACTGAAGCCACTTAAATACCTGTGTTTCTCTTGGCTGCCTACTTTTGAAAACACAATTCCCTTGTATGTTTACTCCAGAGGATGTTCTACTTGAAAGGGATTTGAAACACACATACTCTATAGCCAAATTAAATCTTTCATTTACTGATTAATCTCCTCACAGCTCAGTGGGACTTATTCCTATGTAGGCATGCTGCGAATGCCACCTTGATATCAAGCAGACCTTGTGTGGACACTGCTGGGAAAGTTTTTTTGTCATCTATTGCCAACAATGCTGTAGTTCCCTTGCTGTTGTCCAAGTTCAGTTAGAGTAGAGATATGAGTAAACAAGCTGGAATTAAACCAAATAAAATAGTGAGATGTTGGTCTTCAGGCTTTGATATTGTGATTCTGCTTGTTGTGAATGAAATTGTCCCTTTAAAGATAAGATTGCGTTCTAGAAATGATCCTATCTATTATTTCTGGATATCCCGATGATGGTGGAAAAAAGGAATATGTTCACATGTTTACATCAATGAGTTCTGCTGTTGTCATTCTTGAACTGGTATCAACTATCCATAGTCTGATTATATCTCATCTTGATTCTTGCAAGGTGTTTAATTTACGGAGTTAACACTTGAGGAGTGCCAGGACACTTCAGTTAGTACCAGACGTGGCACCTTGCTTGCTAATTGGGACACAGTTCTGGAACTATAATACTGAGTTGTTAAAAAAAATCTTAGAATATATGCTAGATCATTGTGTTGGTCTCATCAGATAAGCAATTCTATTTTGATATGTGTCTCTCCAAAGAGTAAGGTCATCGGGAGTTTCCCTAGTTTTGATGACCACACTTTTTGAGGTCTAAGGACATTCTCTTAGGTTGCTCCCAAACTCTGGAAGATGCATCTTGGCGATTTCTTATCCTCCACACTCTTTTTGTTTTTAAGAAATCAAGATCTTCTATTTCAGCCAGGCCATTTTAGCCTAATGTAGTTTAATAGTCATTGTAATTTTAACCCTTATAATTCTCTACGGACAGTAAGAAGGGATATGAATGATCATAATAAATAATAGCTGATGGATGGGGGTTCAGAAACAATCACAGCCTATACAGTATGGATGTACGTGCTTTGTTTGTTTACATTATTTATGTTTTCCCTATCTTGCAAACCATCCCTGGGGAGCATATAGCATTAAAAGTACATTCAGTGGAACGTAAAATTCAATATGACCATTGAAAAATAATAGAAGCAGGTAACTCTCAGCAACCCACTTGTACTCTGGAATGAAAACCAAGAGAAGGGGCCATCTCCTCCCAAAACAACAACAACAACAACGCCATTAGGGACAACGCTGCAGCACACAGTTCCCTTGGATTTGCTGTCCCAGAAACACAGCTGGCTTACTGCTTGAGTAAAAGGCAGGCCTTTAAGAGAAAGAAAAAGGGGGAATAAGCAGAGAATCTCGTCTATGCTGTAATTAAAACTAAAATTGTAAATGTTTTGGAAATAGCTAAACCTTTCTAGCTTGAATAGCCCACCATTTATCTGTCAGTCCTGGAACAACTGTACTAAATTTGCAGGCTACTAGATAAGATTCTGGAGTTTGAATAACAGAATAACAGAGTTGGAAGAGACCTTAGAACAGTGTTTCTCAACCTTGACAATTTTAAGGCATGTGGACTTCAACTCCCAGAATTCCACAGCCAGCATTGCTGGCTGTGGAATTCTGGGAGTTGAAGTCCACATGCCTTAAAATTGTCAAGGTTGAGAAACACTGCCTTAGGAGGTCTTTTAGTCCCTGCTCAAGTGGGAAACCCTAAACCATTTCAGACAAACGGTTGTCCGTATTCTTCTTTAAAATCTCCAGTGTTGGAGCACTCACAACTTCTGGAGGCAAAGTGTTCCACTGAATAATTGTTCTAACTGTCAGGAAATTTCTACTTATCTGGTTATTGGAAGTATGTTCTTCTTCCATAATGACTGAGATTTGAGCTCCTTTAAGAACAGTTCTAATACTGAGGTTTGTTTGCGGTTTTTTTCTTGCAATTGCTGGCTTTATGACCTGACAGCATATTATGGCACAAATAAGAACTTGGGAATTGAAATATATGGTGTAGTTCACAGCTGGCTGATTCAATCCTAAAATGCTTATGAGGGGGCCTATACCACTGTTATAATGTATATTATGCATGCAATCGGATAAGCAATAGCTTAGCTATTCTCAAGCTAAATCTGGGAGCATATATGCACATTGCTTTTTCCCTGCCTGGCAAATAACAAATCGGGTGCAGTGGTCTTCTTTGTATGAGTGTGGAGAATCACGTGAAATTTCCCTTCTGGATTGTAACAAAATACTTGTACTTTATGTGAGGCAATTGCTTTTATCAACTTGGTTATCTGTGCTATACATGATAGGTTATAATAAAGCACAAGAATTGGGTATAAAAACGGAAGAAACTTGTAGCTGAAATACAAACTTACCAGTGCAAGGATGACATTGGATGGAAAAAGTAAGATAAGCTGCAAATATATCTTCATTAATATCTCCTTGCTTTCATTGTGGATTTTCCTCTTGTTCTAGATTGGGGAACAAACAAATTTTCCTTCTTCCCCATCTAGATTGGGGAACAAGGAAAATTAATTTAGATTGGGGATCATGAGAATAAGCAGCCATGTAAGAATGGATAGATTGAATGGAATTTGGTGCCTCCAATAAGCTTAATGGTTGCTATTTTCTATATACATCTGTTTTCTTTATTTTGATGTTCATGTCCCTTAAGGGCCAAATATAGGCAAATGCAATGTCAGCATTTCTTTTACAATGCACATTATCTGTTATGTTCTAGAAAGAGAGAGTTGACCAAATTTGAAGGTTTTTTTAAATCAAATTTGGTCATGCTAGTGAATAATTCACAAAGGCAGTCTTGTTTAGCTCCTGCCTTGTTTACTGACTGTTTGCAGGTACAACAGTGATGAAAAAGTAATTTTGTGACCAATCCTCACATTTAAGGCCTTCTCAAGTCTGTAAAGCAAGGAAAGCTGAAGTAACAATAACAAAAACAACAGCCCTCTCTAAGTGCTTTACAGAGTCAGCATACTGTCCCCAACAATTTGGGTCCTCATTTTACTGACCGCAGAAGGATGGAAGGCTGAGTCAACCTTGAGCTGGTCAAGTAAGATTTATAAGCACAGTAGCGGTTTCACTCAGTGACTGCTCCACTTTATGATCAAGTTTATGAGCCGAGGTGGCGCAGCAGTTAGAGTGCAGTACTGCAGGCCACTTTAGCTGACTGTTCAGCAGGTCAGCGGTTCAAATCTCACCTGCTCAAGGTTGACTCAGCCTTCCATCCTTCCAGGGTAGGTAAAATGAGGACCCAGATTGTTGGGGGCAATGTAAATATATATATATATACATTGCTTACTGGTGTACACCGCTTAGAGAGTGCTTGCACTTAAAGCGGTATATAAGTCTCATAAATAAAATAAAATAAATAAATAAAATAAATAAGTTGCTGATACCAATTGTGGTAGCTAAACAAAGACTATCTATATGCACTGGATTGTTTCATAAAGGTTTCCCCAACTACTGCAATTAAGTAAGGACATTAAGAGCACTTTCACACAGTTGCTGCCTTGGTGTATGAAGCTTCCCCACAAAATGCTTTTTTAACAGAAAAGATGGATTGGGATGTTCTCCATTTTATCTCTCTCTCTCTCTCTCTCTAATCTATATATCTATATGCAGTGCTTTTTTTCTAAAAAAAAAAAAGGTGCTGGAACTCATACATGTCATACAACCCGCCTTGCCTACCCTACAAGGTTCCATCCAAAATAGGTGCCGGAACTCCATTCTGGACGTTCTATGACAAAAAAGACCCTTGTCTATATGTATCATTATGTAATTGTGACATTTATATAATGACATCACTGTCTGTTTCTGTGTCTATATCCATTTTGCAACAATGATGCTTTACTCTGAATGACGCTGTGTATCCTTGGGATAATACTGCATTTTCCAGCGTATAAGGCGACTCGGCGTATAAGACGACCCCGACTTCGGAGACGATTTGCATGGTTAGAAAGTTGTCTTATATGCTGGAAAATACGGAATTTTCCAGCATATAAGACAACTCGGCGTATAAGACGACCTCTGACTTCGGAGACAATTTTCATGGTTTAAAAAGTCGTCTTATATGCCAGAAAATACGGTATATATATTTATGTAGTGATGTCACTACATACATGTCACAATTGCATACTTGGGCCCTGATATTTGATGCAAAAAGGTAAGTTGTGGCATTTATCTGATGTGACATCACACACATTTTGTCATTTGCCCCCCCATTTCCCTATGGATGCTACTTCCTAGTTGTTTGTTTCTGTATTTTTAATAATGATGAAATGGGCTTCTGAGAAAGCCCACTGCTGCACTGTGCGACTGTTTTATTTATAAGAATGCCTTTGGGGCTCAAACAGAGGCCAGAGGCATTCTTAGGAATAAGTGTTTTGTTACATGCTGACATTTCACTTTTCAGCATAGAAATTGCCTTCTAGATTTTTTTTTTTAATATGGAAGTTTCAAGAGGTATCCAAGTATGCAAACAATGTGTTTGAGGTCTCGAGTGACAAAGGTTTCTGACAGTGACCATATTTGCATGGAATTCCAAGAAAGCCACACTTACAGAGACCTACTACATGCATGTAGAAATAGTCCTCACTTACAGGGACCTACTACATGCATGTGCAAGTAGTCCTCGATTTATGATTACAGTTCAGATCAGAATTTCCATTGCTAAGCAAGGTTGTTAAGTAAATTGTAGCTGATTGTACAACCTTTTTTGCCACGATTGTTAAGTGAATCATGTAATCATTAAGTAAATCCAACCTTGCCCATTGATTTTGCTTTTGGAAGCCAGCTGAGAACCTCAGGTCACAAATGGCAGTCACGTGACCCCAGGATGCTGCAATCATCTTAAATACATACCTGTTGCCAACCTTCTGAATTGATCAGGTCACCGTGGGGACGTTGCAACGTTTGTAAGTGTGAGGACTGGTTTTAAATAACCTTTTTTCAGTGCTGTTGTAACGTCAAAAAGTTGTTAAACAATTGTAAGGGAAGGACCATCTGTATGAAACTGGTTTGAGGACAGTGACTGAAAATTCTTTTCAACTTTCAACAGTGCTAGGGCTGCACCTTCCTTGTTCTCATTGGGCATTTGATGTGACCATCTTTGCCTGCCACTTTTGCAGATTTTTAGAGGGCTTAAAAAAAATTACAATCTTTATTTTACCATGCCCAACAAAGAGTAGAGAGATCTGGGGACATGTTCTGAGTGTTGATGCCTTCTATTTTGACTCTTGTCTCACTGTAGTCTTTGAATCATGTTGAACTATACAATTTAGTGTTCATTGCTTCAGCCAGTCTGCAGCCTTTTAAAGCAGAGGTCTCCAACCTTGGCCACTTTATGACATAATAATAATAATAATAATAATAATAATAATAATAATAATAATAATAATAGTAAGGACTCGATAGTAGACAAAATGCCAAATCCAGTCTGAACATCTGGCTGACTGTGCGATGATCGATAATAATAATAATAATAATAGACGAGAAAGAACTGGAGAAGATAACAAAATACAAAAACCTACAAATAGAAATAGAAAGACTGGCAAAAGCAAGCAAGGCTAGTACCAATAGTAATAGGCGCCTTGGGTGCAATCCCAAAACAACTGGAGCACCACTTGAACACCATTGGCATTGACAAATTTGCCATTAGTCAATTGCAAAAGGCGGCCTTACTAGGAACTGCTTCCATCTTGCGACAATATCTGTAATACCATTAAACATCCTTGGTAAGGACTCGATAGGTAGACAAAATGCCAAATCCAGTCTGAACATCTGGCTGACTGTGCGATGATCCATAATAATGATGATGATGATGGAGGACCTTGGAGGTCATCTAGTCCAACCCCCTGCTCAGGCAGGAAACCCTATACCATTTCAGACAAATGGCTGTCCAGTGTCTTTTAAAAAACTTCCAGTGTTGGAGTATTCACAGCTTCTGGAGGCAGTTTGTTCCACTGATTAATTTTTCTAACTGTCAAGAAATTTCTCATTAGTTCTAGGTTGCTTCTCTCTTTGGTTAGTTTCTATCCGTTGCTTCTCGTCCTGCCTTCAGGTGCTTTGGAGAATAGCTTGACACCCTCTTCTTTCTGGCAACCCCTGAGATATTGGAACACTGCTATCATTGTTCTGTCAGAAAATTTTCCTTAGTTCTAGGTTGCTTCTCTTTGGTTAATTTCCATCCTTGTGTTTCTAATCAGTTTACGGTGCTGTTTTTGATAGGTTGGACTGTTTTTTTCCCTTTGTGTAAAGACGGATGCAGAAAACAAGTTAAATAGTTCTGCTTTCTCCCTGTTGCTTGTCACCTTCTTGCCACTTTCTCCCACTAATGGACCAATCATTTCCTTACCTTTTTTCTTGTTTTCTACATGTTGAAAGAAGCTTTTTTTGTTATTTTTTTACTTTTGCCGCAAGCATTAGTTCATTTTGAGCCTTAGCTTTCTTCACTTCATCTTTGTAGGCTCAGGCTATTTGCTGATATTCTGCCTTAGTTATGTGCCCCTCTTTCCACTTTTTATACTTGTCCTTTTTGTCTTTCAATTTATCAGAGAGTTCTTTATGTAGCCATGCTGGTTGCTTTTGAGAGCTGTTATTTTCTTTGTTGGTATTGTGCTAGACTGGGCTTTTATAATCTTACTTTTCAAAATTTCCCAAGCTTCTTGAGTTGTTTTCCCCTTGAGGATTCTCATCCATGGAATCCTTCCCAAGCTGTCTCTTAAGTTTATTGAAATTATCTCTCTTAAAGTCCAAGACTCTAGTTTGACTGTGTTCTATTGATTGTGCTTACATAATGTTGAATTCCAATATTTCATGATCACTCCCCCCCGCCCAAGGTTCCTGTGGCTTCAACACCTTCTATCATTTCATCTCTGTTAGTGAGAATTAGGTCCAATATGGCTGATCCTCTAGTTCCCTTCTCTACTTTTTGGGAGACAAAGTTGTCTGCTAGGTTTGTCAGGAATCTGTTTGATCTTCCACTTGGTGCAGAGTTCTTGTGGACTTCAACTCCCAGAATTCCTCAGCTAGCATGTTTCCTCAGCCTGTTTTAAAGCATGCTAAATGGTAGATAATTCTACTGGAGAAACATTTTCCCTCCTCCCATAATGATGCTTCCTCATTCTCATCACCTGTGCTGCTTGAGCCTGCTGATAATGCTAATTTAGTTTCTTTTTAAAAGACAACAAGAATGTTCTAATTTCATCCTTGGGTTCTCTTCCTTTATTAATCATGAATTATACAGCCACCTGTTAAAGGCTGAATACGCTCTTTTGGCTTACCAGTTCCTCTATAAGGTAATGAGTGCCAAAAAAAAAAAAAAAAAAAAGGAAACCCCCATTTTTTGGAATGGGGCTGTAGACAAATCTGGCTTAATGCATCCACAATTGTGTGTCAATAGAAACAATAGAAACGGCATGCTGGAGAGATCCAGAATGGCATTGTTTCCAAGTAACCGTTTGCTTCTGAGTATGTCTTTAGGGTTCATGGGATAAGGACATCAATTGAAGCAATTCATCTTCAAGTCATGAGCGACAATATGAAAGCAATAGATAAGAGTGTGCCACACGCACACAGAGGAATGTGCGCAGCTCCAGACATGTGAGATGTTCACAAATGCTCAGTGCACTGGCACAAAAGTCACCTCTTCAATGACATGTTTTCTATGCGGCGTTGCATGGGAGGTAGGTGATAGTTGTATGGCATTTGTTTCAGCTGTCAAATAGTACTTTATCACGGTGTGCACAAGTTTACGGAATGTAATGACTCCGTACCTCATACCAGGAATATGGCTGCCAATCCTGTTAGCATTTATTTATTTAATTAATCTCTATAGCTCCCCCTCTCCACCAAGAGACTCTGGATGGCGAACAATTCTAAAACAGTTAGGAACAAAATAAATATAAACAGTAGCTTCAGAAAACGATCATAATATATAACATATGATCATAGCATGGTACATTATGTTTCCTGGAAAGGTGCACACTGTATATTTTACTTTTTTTATTAGATGTATTAACCACCCCGATCTTTTGATTCTGGGCAGTATATAACAACAAAGTGAAACAATCCAGAAAATAATAGAAAACTAAATGATTAGTTAAATATAATAGAAATGTGTATGTATAAAGAATGTTTCATCCTTTTGTCAGCAACTTGTTTAAAAAAAGGAAAGTTCTCACAGTCTTTCTGAAGACAAAAATGAAGAATACTATACTATCCCAACTACCAGGGTGATGCACTTCATAATATGGAAATGCCACAGCCTTTGAAGCATGGAGATTTGATTTAGTCCATAGTCATGTTCAGATCTAACACTAAATTGTGTTTAGTGAAACTCTCTGTTTCAAGAAGTGCACCCTTTTTATTTGTGATAAATTGTGATTACACTTAATGCTTTCATGCAGCTCTGGTGGAGACATAAGGAGCTGAAACAGAAGAGGTCTAATGTTCAAGCAAGCTCTTCATGTAATGCTAAGTAGTTGATGAAGCTGAAGTCAGTTGTGGTCTGTACAATTTTGGATCTGAAAATACTGTACTTTCTTGGGACAGTGTGTGTGGACATGCTATCTCCCTGAATATTTATAGCGTAAAGGAGATTTGTGAGTTAGGAGCAAGCAATAGCTAAGAAAAGTTTATCAGCCATAATATTTCCATTGACAAATATGGTAAGCTATTGAAGTTTATGACTATTTTCCATTTCTTTTGTAAACACTACACAGTTTTTTTTTGTGAAATTGTAACTTATCAGGACCCAAGACTAATGTATTTGAACCAACTTTTTAAAAGCCACCCTTTCATATTGACCTTCAGAAACCATTAATTCTCCGTGTTTGTCCTTTAAATGAACTGTTGTTATTTTTTTTATTGTTACCTATTTAGAATGCGTTCTGAATCTTAGCTTAAGCTTTTTTTTACTGTTCCCTACCCATAACATTCTGATGATGTAGAATTTCTTAGAATGCTTTGTCCCTATTTTAAAAAAAGGACAGAAATAAAAAAAAACAAATGCATATGTTGATTTTCTTTTGACATTCCAGGTAATATGGTAAAATTTTGTAAACAGAACACATTTAGACTTTCAAGAGTTGAAGCTGCTGAGGTGGAAATCACCAATTCTCACATTGGAAAAAACTATTTTGTAAACAAGAGGCATAAAGCGGAAATTTTCAAGTCCATAAAACAAATAGTTGTAATATTGTTGGAGGGAGAAGAAGACTCAAGATTCAAAGCTTGGGATTAAAATATATAATGGACAGGATTCTTGGTTGTTGTTAAATAAAAAAAAATCTTGTTTATTTTATTTATTTATTTATTTAATTTTATTTATATGCCGCCCAATCCCAAAGGACTCAGGGCGGCGTACAGAGTTAAAACAATCATAAAACAATAAATAATACAGTCATACCGCGAGTCCGATCATATCCCGCCCCCCCCGGGACATCAGCCCCAGGCCTGCCGGAACAGGAGAGTTTTAATGGCTTTCTTAAAGGCCGGCAGGGTGGGAGTAGTTCGAACCTCGGGGGGAAGTTGATTCCACCAGGTCGGAGCCACCACAGAAAAGGCCTTTCCCTGAGGGCCCGCCGGCCGACATTGTCTGGCCGACGGGACCTGAAGGAGGCCTAATCTATGGGACCTCACCGGTCTCTGGGAACTGTGCATTAGAATGCGGTCCTGTAAGTAACTTGGCCCTATGCCATGAAGGGCTTTAAAGGTGATAACCAACATCTTGAATTGCGTCCGGAGACCCACAGGAAGCCAGTGCAGCTCGCGGAGGATAGGTGACACGTGGGCGTACCTTGGCGCGCCCACAATCGCTCTCGCGGCTGCGTTCTGAACCAACTGCAGCCTCCGAACGCCCTTCAAGGGTAGCCCCATGTAGAGCGCGTTACAGTAATCCAGTCTTGAGGTGACAAGGTCATGAGTGACTGTGAGTAAAGCCTCCCGGTCCAAATAAGGCCGCAACTGGTGCACTAGGCGAACCTGTGCAAAGGTCCCCCTGGCCACAGCCGATAGATGTTGTTCCAGATTTAGCTGTGAGTCCAGGAGGACACCCAAGTTGCGTGCCTGCTCTGAGGGAGGTAAATTTGCCCCCCCAGGACTAATGATGGACCATCCAGTTGGCCTTTGGGAGGCAAGACCCAGAGCCACTCGGTCTTGTCAGGGTTGAGTCTAAGCCTGTTCACCCCCATCCAGACCCTCACATCTTCCAGGCACCGGCACATCACGTCGACTGCTTCACTGAAAGGACACGGGGTGGAGATATATAATTGGGTATCATCCGCGTACTGATGATACCTCACCCCGTGTCGCCGAATGATCTCACCCAGCGGTTTCATGTAGATGTTAAAAAGGAGGGGGGACAGGACCGAGCCCTGAGGCACCCCATAATCGAGGCGCCTAGGGGTCGATCTCTGTCCGCCCGCCAACACCGACTGCGACCTGTCAGAGAGGTAGGAGGAGAACCACCGCAATACGGTGCCGCCCACCCCCACCTCTCCGAGACGATGCAGAAGGATACCATGGTCGATGGTATCGAAAGCCGCTGAGAGGTCAAGAAGCACCAGGATAGAGGAATAACCCCCATCCTGGGCTCGCCAGAGGTCATCGGTCAGTGCGACCAAAGCAGTCTCAGTGCTGTAGCCGGGCCTGAAACCAGATTGAAAAGGGTCCAGATAATTAGTTTCATCCAAGGATCGCAAGAGTTGGGACGCAACCACCTTCTCTACAACCTTCCCCACAAAGGGGAGGTTGGAGACTGGACGAAAGTTCTTCAAAACAGCTGGGTCCAGGGAAGGCTTCTTGAGGAGGGGCCTCACCACCGCTTCCTTTAAAGCAGCGGTTCTCAACCTTTCTAATGCCACAACCCCATAATACAGTTCCCCATGTTGTGGTGACCCCCAACCACTTATACATCACTGGATTCCAGGGGCGTGGCCAAAGAAAAGGAGGAAAAAATGGCGGACAGCCTTGTTTGGCGACCCCCGTGAAATGGTCGTTCGACCCCAAATGGGGTCCCGACCCACAGGTTGAGAACCACTGCTTTAAAGGTTGCGGGAAAGACCCCTCCATCAAGGAGGCATTGATTATCGCCTGGAGCCAGCCTCGTGTCACCTCCCTACTGACAGAAACCAGCCAGGAGGGGCACAGGTCCAATAAACAGGTGGCGGCATTCATTGCCCTCACGGCCTTGTCCACTTCATCAGGGGTCACAGGCTCAAACTTGCTCCAGATAACATGACTAAGACCAGCCCCTGGCAACTCGTCTGGCACTGCCCAGTCGGAGTCCAGGTCTCTCTGAATCTGAGCGATTTTGTCCGAAAGAAACTGAACAAACTCCTCAGCTCTCCCCTGCAAGGGTTCCTCCGCCTCCTCCACTTTAAGAAGGGAGCGGGTCACCCTAAACAAGGCGGCCGGGCGAGATTCTGCGGACGCAATAAGTGCGGAAAAGTGAACACACTTTGCCGCCCTTATCGCCACTAAATAAGTCCTAAGATAGGCTCTTAATAGTGATCGGTCAGATTCAGAGTTACTGGCCCTCCAACGTCGCTCTAGACGTCTCTTGTGGCGCTTCATCTCCCGGAACTCCTCAGTAAACCAAGGCGCCCTCCGGGGACCACCACCACAGAGAGGTCGCAAAGGCGCGATTCGATCCAGGGCCCCGGACGCTGCCTCATTCCAGGCCGCAACCAGGGACCCGGACGAGTTGTGGACAAGGGAGTCAGGTATTTCTCCAAGCTCCTCCTGGAACCGATCTGGGTCCATTAGGCGCCTGGGGCGGAACCACCTAGTCGGCTCCCTCTCCCTGCGATGGGGGAGTGATGCTCTGAAGTCCAGCCTCAATAGGAAATGATCTGTCCATGACAAGGGCGAGATCTCTAGTCCCCTTAATTCCAGATCATGTCTCCATTGCCCTGAGAGAAACACAAGGTCGAGTGTGTGACCATCCCTATGAGTCGGATCCTGAATTACCTGGGTCAGGTTTATGTACCTTCCTAATTCTTTGTATTAACTTTATTTACCTGATCACCTTGAGTCTGTCTGGGATGGTGAGTGGGGAGATAATCTAATTGTGTACTTGGTGTAGAACCTTGACAAGGTCTGATACACACTTCTGATATAATAACAAACTGTGATTTCCTGTCAGAAGAATAAGTTGTGGGCTTGGACATTTCCCTTCCTTCCTATTTCTCACACAAGGACAAGAAGCTTAAAATTTCTTTTGCGGCTTAGAGTAAACTGCCGCTTTTCTTCACCTTTGAATTTAGGAAACAGAAATTTGTTTGAGGCTAGTTATGTAGGCAAAATCATGATCAGTCATGGTCTCAGGTCCCTTTTTATTAATAAATTGCGGTTTGAGCAAATTATAGTTTCCTGGTTTGGAGATAAAGAGAAGCCAGACAAATGTTTCAGTTTTAAAGCCCTCTCTTCGGTTTCAGAAGAAGGTAAGACAGTAGGAACAGCAGTTGCTGAGACATTGTGTACAGGGGATTCTCGGCTTATGACCACAATTGACCACATTTCCATTGCTAAGTGAGGCAGTTTTAAGTGAGTTGCGCCTCAATTTATAACCTTTTTGCCACACTTGTCACTGCAGATGTTAAGTGAATCATGCAATTGTTATGCTCATCTGGCTTCCTCCACTGACCTTGCTTACCAGAAGCTGGCTAAGAAGGTTACAAATGATGATTATGTGACCCCAACACAGTGCAGCTGTCAGAAATACATGCCAGTGGCCAAGCACCTGAATTTTGATCAAAGGACCATGGGGATGCTGCAACCGTTGTATGTGTGAAATCTGGTCATAAGTCAGCCTTCTTCAACATTGTTGTAACTTGAACGGTCACTAAATGAATGATTGTAAGCTGAGGATTCCCAGTAAGCAATACATTATTGAAGTGATTTAGGAACACTGCCTAAAAATGGGAACACCTGTAAATATTGAGCTTAGATTTATACAGAAAGAATTCTGTTGGGTTTTTGGACCACGTGTTTACCAGTTGCCGAATTATTTCTTTTTTTCTTTTTTTTTAGTGGAGAAGATGATTTTCTAATACAACTCAAATAAGGCTTAAAATACCTAAGATAATGGTGAAAAATCTGAACGAAGAAGGAAGTCTCTTTGTTTCCCCAAATTCTTTTTGTCAGGCAACTGTTCTGTATTGAGTTGACTAGATGTTGTGAATGGTTTGAATATTTGAAATTCTAGGAGGACAAATAAATGTTGCTTTACTTAATAAAGTAGGACTTACAACCTGAAATGTGATTTTGCAGGATCAGGATCTGTTTTCCTGTAATCTTTTTATTGACTAGATGTTGGAAGGTTGGAAGATAACTAAGAAAGCAACTCAGCTGACCTCATGTATTTGAGAGCTTGATTAATTAAGTTTAATCCTTTCTAACAGGTACAGTATGTAGCTATATTAATTTTTTGCTATGCTTGCTGGTACTAGTATTTCAATCTGCCGTCTATTCTTTGGGGTAGAAAAATCTCTCTCTCAACCACTTTCTTTAAGCTCATTATTTCTTGTATGCTCAGTGCTGTGTGGAATAACTGGTCAGCTTCTTATTACAAGCTAATACAGATTTGGAAATATTTGTTATGCCTTACTAATGGGATCTCTGCTGAAGTGAACACATTAACATCTCTCTTCTAATAGTTTTCTCTCTGTTGGCTTAAAAAACAACTCAATTTTATGCCAAGGAAAATATATGCATTAAGCAATTAACAGGAAAATCATTCAACCAGCATAGTTTAATTAGATGGTACTACTTAAAAAAAGAGGAGGGAATCAGAGAGTATTGAAGGATTTATAAGGCAGCAACCTCACAAGGTCTAATGTTATGTTGGAATGAGCTTGGCAGATGGCCGGAAGAGATGCTGCTTAGAGCAGAGGTCCCCAATCTTTTGAGCACCAGGGACCGGTTCCACGGAAGGAGATTTTTCTGCAGACCGGAGGGAGTGTGGTTTCATGTACTGTCTGCATCCCGCGGATGGGGCTTTGCTTGTTTGCGTGGACCGGTTTCTGGCATGCTGCAGCCCGGTGCCGGTCTACGCACCAGGGGTCGGGGACCCCTGACTTAGAGAATAGTCAGTTAAGAGCCAGCATAGCCCAAGCTGCATAGCAGGCAAAGCAAGAGATCCAGAAAGAACTTTCTAAATTCTCAGTTTTAAAGGAGGTGGTGGGAGAAGTGTATTTTCAGGCTTGCAAGATTCTGTTAATGAAATTTTGCAATAAAGTAGAATTAACTGATCCGGTCAGGTTCTCTGTCTGATCTGCCTGATAAGACTGACATAAGGCTAGGTAGTATGGATGGAGCACTTACCTGCTTGCATGGTATGTGGTGGCTTGTACTCCCACTGGTTTTCATAAGGAGTCTGAAGGTAATCCTCAAAATCCTGGAATAGCCTCCTGACAACCATTGGGGAGAGTGGATAAGGTATTCCAGTTTATTTCCGAGAAATCAGTCTGCCACTAATTTACTAATTCCTTTCCTTCTTTTTTTTGTGTAACATTTTTATTATTTTTTCATACAATTCAATAGTACGTATTCAACAACGTGTTGTCTGAGTTTATCATTCACTAATACAAATGTAATTCCTAATCCTTTATTCTTTTCTCCAGCCATTGATAAAATACGTTCCAAGTCTGATAGTATTCTGTGTTTCTTCTTTTTCTTTCAGTCTCAAAGTAAGTCTGTCCATTTCCACACATTCTAGTATTTTTTTTAATTATTTCTTCCTCTGATGGTATTTCTTCATTTTTCCAATATTGTGCAAATATTCCTTCCTTCATTAACCCATCTGGAGAGAGAGCATATGCTGAAGACTAGATCCCTTTGGAGAATTCTGAGTTTTTGTTTTATATGTAAATACTTCAGAGCAGTGGTTCTCAACCTTTTTAATGCTGCGACCCCCAACTGGTCATAAATCGAGGATTACTCAACCAGTTGTAAGTCAAGGACTACTCAACTGGTGCAGCACCATTTGCAGAATGGGACTTTTAGCGGGCTCAGCAGGGCAGAGACAGCCTGGACAATTCCTATTGGCTTTTGAAAGCCAATAGAATTAGACTCTATTCAAGAGAGTCTATTCTATTGGCTTTCAAAAGCCAATAGAATAAAAGGGAGTAGCACAGCTAAGGGAAAGAGGGAAAAAATGGCCAACTGCGTTGTTTGGCGACCCCCGTGAAATGGTTGTTCGACCCCAAATGGGGTCCCGACCACAGGTTGAGAACCACTGCTTCAGAGTCTGTCTCTCTATAAAAATGTCAAAGAGAAGAAGAAGGCTGAGAAGAAAAAGAAATGGGAGAAGGAAGGAATGATGGCTTTCTGAAGAGATTGATCTCTGTCCTTTTCAAGTCAGGGAGTAGGTGCTCCTAAGCTCCTGGATCTGTTACACACATGACACCTGAGGGCAAATCTGCACAACCCAGATTTCAGTCCGAAACAAATACATACCACAATTAACTTCACTGTTTGTACCTTGCTGTTCAGGTTATTAAATCCAGCCTTCTTGCTGAGGAACTTGTTTTCATCTAGCCTTGGAGGAGAAAACACAAATATCCAAAGATAAAATGGAGGCTGTCCTCTTTTAAAAATAAATCTGATAGAGGAGCCTAGCCTGTCTTCCTGATTTTCTCTTTAGCCTTTTATTATTTCTTTTTCTGGGCTCTGATAATTTGGTCATTTCATGGATTGCCAGGCCAACTAATCTTTAGGTTGAGTTGGACTTCTTGAAATAGAATTTCCCCACTATAACATGCTACCTTGAATTCATGTGTAGAAGAAATGTAAAAATAGGTAAGGAAATAATGTAGAATCCTGTACCTGCTTGATTTAAAAAAACAAAATACACTTCTCTATATTCCACAAGGGATATTGTGCACTAAAACATATTCAAGATTATTTTCACATTCATAACAGCTGGAAACTTAAATGTGAGAGGAAAGATATCCTGAATTTTGTGGGAAATATGGGTTTCTGTGAGGCTGAGATGCAATCTCCGTAACCTTTTCTACACTGTTTCTTGATTATACTTAGGACTGGAAACACAGTATGAAGGTTTTTGTAAAGATTGGTTCAATTAGTTCAATTCTCAATAATTTTTCTCTTTATTTCCTATATTAAGAATAAAAAAAAATCAGTCACATCTTGACATGACATATGTATTTGGTTTTCTTCTGATCATCTTGTTTTTTCATAATATCCATTTTAAAAATTAAAATGTGACGGTTCAGGAACAGCTTTCTCCAACCTGCCGCCTAACAGATAATAATAATAATTAATAATAATAACAACAACAATAAAAAAGTTGGAAGGGACACTGGAGGTCATCTAGTCCAACCTCCTGCTCAGGCAGGAAACCCTATACCATTTTGGACAAATGGCTGTCCAGTCTCTTCTTAAAAACTTCCAGTGTGGGAGCATTCACCGCTTCTGGAGGCAGGTTCCACTGGTTAATTGTTTTAACTGTCAGGAAATTTCTCCTTAGTTCTAGGTTGCTTTTCTCCTTGATTAGTTTCCATCTGTTGCTTCTTGTCCTGCCTTCAGGCACCTTGGAAAATAGCTTGACTCCCTCTTCTTTGTGGCAGCCCCTGAGATATTGTAACACTGCTATCATGTCCCCCCTCGTCCTTCTCCTCGTTAAGCTAGACATACCCAATTCCAGCAGCCGTTCCTTATATGCTTTATGCTTATGTGCTTTAGATGTTCTAGACCAGGGGTGTCAAACTTGCTACGTCACGTGTTGTGTCGCGATGTATCGTGACTTTTTTCCCATTGCTGTTCTAGATCCATTGCTCCCAGTCTAATTTTTAGTAGCAGACCAAGTTAACATCAGCATAGTCAGTTGGAAAGTTTGTTATACAGGTAGTTCTTGACTTACAGCAGTTCATTTAGTGGCCATTCCATGTTACAAGCACTTGAAAAATGTGACTTATGAACAATTTTCACACTTAATAACCATTGCAGCATCCCCATGGTTGCATGATCAAAATTCGAACACTTGGCAACTGGCATGTATTTAGGATGGTTGCGGTTTCCCCGGGATCATGTGATCACCTTTGTGACCTTCAATCAAGCAAAATCAATGGGGAAGCCAGGTTCACTTAACAACCGTGTTACTAACTTAACAATGGCAATGATTTACTTAACAACGGTGGCAAGAAAAGATGTAAAATGGGCAAAACCCACTTAACAATTGATTTGCTTAGCAACAGAAATTTTGGGCTCAGTTGTGATTGTAAGTACAAAAAATACACATGCCAGAAGGTGCCTGAGTGATTCATTGATAAATATTGACATTTGGATATAATGCTAAATCTAGTTTAGTATCTGCAATGAGGCAGTTGTATTCCTGATACATTGGGAGGATATCAAGTTGGGAGAAGTTGACAGGAAGAGAAAAGCTTTGATAACCTGTCTTACTTTTGGTCCTTGATCATGCTCACCATTGGCACAATGTTTTCCAAGTAGCTTTAGCCCCTATTTGGAGAAAAGTGCCTTGTCTCTCATATAAGCCATGTAGTCTCTTGGTCCTTGTTCATCTCAAAAACAGGCAGGTGTCAATACCAATCTGTAGCGAAGGCAGTCAAAGAAACTCTCACTTGGAAATGTTAATATGCAGGAGAAAAGATTTGTTCCACAAAGCAAGGTTCAATGACTGGAAGATGACTTCTTGTGACAGTTCTGATGGTGCTTCCAAAATGGCTCTGGCTGGCTTCCAGCCTTGTTTCAGTTTTTCCTCCCCTAAAACAGCCCGCAGCAGATGGGTTGTCTGGAAGATAGAAATAGATGCCAGTCTGCTCTGGTCTCATACCTAGCAGTCATCCAGCACAAATTAGATCCCTCTCAAACCTGGAATGACTTTTCTCAAGACATCTTGCAAGAGTATGAAACTTTTGACTATACGTACTTAAGAGATCATGGGAGCAGATCATGGAAGCATGTTCAAGAATATGGAAGCAGATTTCCACATTCATGCCCTTGAGCAAATGATAAATTGGATCTGATAAAGAAGGAGCTGATAGAGAAGGATGTGCTAGAGATAATAAATAAATAAAAATGCTAACCAGAAAGAAAATCTCCTGCATTTTTTTTTTGCTCATGGAATTAAAGGAGTTTGGAAGGGGGCGTTTAGGCCATCACTTTGCCTAGAGCAGGAATCCAAATCAAAGCGTCCTTGACAGATGGCTGTCTATCACCCTTGCGTAAGCTTTCAAATTTTGTTTACAAAGAACAAGGAAATATCTGTGAAATCCTCATAGCTGAAGTGTGGTATTGCACTTACTTAGTTATAGGTAGCCAGAAGGTGTCTGGGAATGCCCGATCTTTCATCTGCTTTCCAATGACCTTTGGCTTCCTAAACTTCCCATACTCCAGTTTCATTCTAAAGGTTTATCTCACAAGTGAACTCTTCTCATGGGCCTCTCAGATTCAGAGTGATGGGAAAATAAATGTGGCAGAGAAAACAGCAGCAGCAGTAGCAACATCCTTTGCCACCATAAGAAAAAAGGTGGAGAAATGAAAGCCTATTTTAAAGAGGAAAGAACTGCAAGACGGATCTTCATAGAACATTAAACATTAGCAGTGAAAGTTGAATATGACAAAAATATGCTGTGATCATGTGAACCTGTAGTTTCCTTTTGTTCCCTTGTGTGTTAATTAGCAGATTAATATAATACAGGTCTTTCCCCAAACAATTACCTATGAACTGAATGGCTCTTCTTTCATTTGTTGATAAGAATACCTGTTGGAAACAGGAATGGGCACAAGGCTCAAATAACTGCAGGACTGCTTGCCTAGTGAAAGTTAATTCTTTGTACAATGCCTAAAGTTTTGTCTCTAACCCCCCCCCCCAGTCTTTTCCCTTCATTTGTCTCCCTTCTGATGTATTCTTTCCTTTTTTTCCTTCCTTTTCAAATGTTGCTGTCCTTCTCACCACACATAGCTGAATTTGGTTTTCCTTCTTTGCTATTTTTGTTTGAAGGAGAATGTCCATGTGTTGTATATTTTAATATTTCTGTTAGTAAGAGTGATTTGTGTGTGCAAGAGAGAATAGGGTTGTAAAAAGGGGAATTGGCTAATGTGATTAAATTGATTGATTTATTAAATTGATCGATTATTCTTAGACAGCACATAGATAGAGTCTCTCTATGACAGTAGTGGCGAACCTACGGCACGGGTGCCAGAGGCCGCACTCGGAGCCCTCTCTGTGGGCACACGTGCCATTGCCCCAGCCTTGCCTCCCCCCATGACACCCTCCTCACCAGCAGCCCTCCTGGAGAAGGGTCACCCCCGAGCGTGGCCCACACAGAGCAGTTCAGTCAAGGACATGGTAGCCAGGCAGCGTAGACAAGATTCTGCCCTCACGCCCCATCGCGCACAGCTGCTGGGTGAGAGCAGGCCCTAGAGGCGATGAGTGGCCTTGCAGGTAGGCAGGGTGGGGGCAGGGCAGGGGGTGGAGCAGGGGCGGGGCCAGTTTTTGGGCACTCGGTCTCTAAAAGGTTTGCAATCACTGCTCTATGATGACTTGTCCTTAACTTGGTCCTTCAGGTCTTAACTTGGTCCTTCAAGATCCCTTCCAACTCTGTTGTTCTGTCTTCCAATGGTACATCCATTGTCACTGCAAGTTGATGCTGGTAATTCTTCTTTCTTTCCAGCTTTCCTGGCATTAGAGCTTTTCCAGAGAGCTGGATCTTTGCATAATGTTTCTGATGTAGGATAATGTGAGCCTTCCCAGGTAACCAGACAGAAAACTCTACCAGATGAGCTAATTCAGCCTTATTGTATGGCTACATTAACAGATTCTTGCAAGTCTGAGAGTCCTGCCTATTTTACAGTCTGTTCAATTAGGGAGGTTGCCTTCTGAGTTTCTCTGTCTATTCTGCAGCTGCAGGCTGGGCCTTTCCTCCTTCTCCAATCTTCCAAGCTCATTGCCACATACCATTACAGACCATTAGCGGCTGGTTGTTTATGTCCCACTCTGGGTTGATATGTTTGATGGTCTTTCTTGGCTGTCCATGATATTGTCAGGAGTCTTCTCCAAACCAAGAGTTCAAAAGAATCAATATTTTTTTTCTATCCCGCCTCTTAGAAGTCCAACTTTTGCTTCCATAGCGACACAGAGAATACAACTTAATTTATTTTGTTCCTCTTTGCCATCTAAGCTAGTCGTCTCAATTCTGACTAATGCCGTTGCTGTCCCTGTTTTGATACAGGCTGTGGGTGCCCATTTTATATCTGTTTGGGCCCTGAACTCTGGTGCATGTGAATCACTCTTTGATTGCTACTGGAGCCAGGAAAGGCCAAAGGAAAAATATTTATTATAGCAGCTTGAAGCAGCATCTTCTGCAAGACAAGCGAGGAAGAATTATGTGCGATTTCCTAGACACCCTCCTTGCTGAGATGAAGGAGGGGGGAAATGTTTTGGCACTTTCCCCTAAACATTTTCATATATAAAAAGAAATTCTGTAGCTTTTTTTACAATATACAAAAGCTTTCTAAGATCTGCTTTGAAATATAAATTTCTTGGATGGGGCCTTTCAGAATAGAGATTATCTCAAATAAAGCTCTCTCTTCAAGTGTGTATCTGTCGTTTTGGATGCCTTCTTTGGTTCAGATAGTCCTCGATTCACAACAGTTCACTTACTGACCATTCAACAACATTGAAAAGAATGACTTATGACCATTTTTCACACTTAATGACCATCGCCGCATCCCCACGGTCACGTGATCAAAATTCAGATGCTTGGCAACTGATTCATATTTATGACAGTTGCAGTGTCCCAGGGTCACTGTTTGTAACCTTCTTACAAATAAAGCCAATGGGGAAACTAGATTCACTTAACAACTGTGTTACTAATTTAACAACTGCCGTGATTCACTTAACAACTGTGACAAGGAAAGTTGTAAAATGGGGCAAAATTCACTGAACAAATGTTTCACTTAGCAACAGAAATATCTGGCTCAATTGTGGTTGTAAGTAAAGGACTTACTTGTATTATTATAGTTTTTAGATACTTTTTTGTGGGTCTTTGAATAGGGAACTATGAGGGCCAGTGGACCTAAATATTAGTCTTCAGGGTGGAGATTCTTTTATAGGTAGTCCTTGCTTAGTGGCTGCCTCATCCATTGGCCATTCAAACTTAAATTGGTGCTGGAAAAATAATGTTATATCCAATGCTCACATTTATGACTTTCATAGTGTCCCTCAGTCATATACCAGTTGCCAAGTGCTGAATTTTGATCATGTGACCATGGGATGCTGCAACAGTTATGTTAAAACTAGTCATAAGTCACCTTTTTTCAGTGCAAAATAAAGGATAGGCAACCTTGTAAGTAGAGGATACTTGTGCTATGCTACACAGGAACAACTCAGACAGTACTACGGTATGTAGGAAGTACTTAAACAGAACTGGTGGGAACATATTTTGAGCAAGAGAATGAGTGATATTTCTTTTGTAGGAATAGAACATTTAAAATCTACTCAAGAACCTTTTTTATTTTATCAAATGTTTATGGTTTCTAATGCAAGAAATTCTTAGAGGCTATAATGTGGAAAACACTAAGAAATTAAATCATAACAGTAATAAAAGTCCCAGAAAAAAAGAGACACAAAGAGTAGAAACACAAAGCTGCAGTATTCCGTTTTTGTTTTTTTAAAAAAAACACTTAATAAGAAGACTCCTCTTAACTGGATATTTTATTAAAGAAGTTATCCCAATTTTCTGCTGATTGAAAAACAATCTGTAGTGAATATGTTTTTCATTTTAGCTCACCCCTCCTTCCTTTATCATGGGAATTGTAATATATCAATAGGAATAAGAACATTTCCTGGAAAGCAATAAATGCTTGAGAGATATTATATTTCATTCCCTGGTATTAAGATCTGCACATCACAATAGATCAAGTAACATACTATATGTAGTAAAAGGTTTTTGGCTACTAAAATCCAGAAGCCAATCCATTGCAAAGCTCAATTAACTCTTTGAGTGCTCTAGGTTAAGTTTGGGTTTTTTATCCAGAAGAGGGGGAAAAAAAGGAAAGAAATAATTTAAATGGATTCTAGACTCATTCCAGTAGCAAATGGATCATTTCCAGCAACTGATAGGTGTCTCTCTCTCTCTCGATCTCTTTTTATTTCTTTTAATGAGGGCCAGGTGACCATCTGCTACATCATCTGGGCTAAGCCATGGACAAAAGGTACCGTTTTTATCCTGGACATTTGCCGACTTCAGTTATTAAAAATGTTTCTGGCAACGACATAAGACAGAACTGTTCATGCATAATTTTTCTGGCTGCTTGGAAGTATCCTTTAGGCGGCACATTTTAAAGAAAAAATCATTTTGATTTTATATCTGTTTTGATTCACCCTCTATATAGCACCTTAAAGGTTTTGTCAAATAAAATATAACTTTGCATATGAATGAAGCAATCAGAATTAGTGAAAGATTTCTGTGGGCAGGACAACAGACCATAAAAATACGATGAGCTCATATTTCTATATTTTTATTATCTCCTTTTTTAACATGTACATTTTGATCCACGTTCTACTATATGATTTTCTTTATTTCCTTACTCCATTTTCACATATTGATGGATGTGGAATGCAAAACATACATGCACTCTCACACACCCACATATATATATAAAGTAAATATACATCAATATTAAATGTATAACATAAGAATATGAAATAAGTGGGTGTTATGGGAACAGAGAAAAAGAAATTATATGTGGCCGGTTAATTCGGGTGGCAATCAAAGTTCTTTATAATTTGTAAGTCTATTTTGTATCTATATGAATACAAACTATATATTTTTAAATTTCTTTCATGCCCTCTGTAAATTAGCAAAAGGCAATGCCTATGGAAATCCTCAGTCATCCAGGTAATGGTTGTCTCAAAAGTGCTTTTTCAAATTGCAACTAGATTATGTTTTTTCCTTGAGAAAGATGTTTTCCTCAAGGAAAAAGCACAGCCTAGTTGCCTTTTGAAAAAGCATCTTTGAGATAGCAAAAATAGATATCACTTCTGTATTATTGCCAAGAAGACAATACAGATGTATACTCATGTTTTGAGTCAAGAGAGAGCCAACAGACTTTGCAAATTATTGCTTTGCAGAGTGGCTAGTGATCATTAAGAGTGGTTTCCTACCACTGGATTTTTCATGAATTCAATGGCAATCAAGCAGATGTTTTACTTAGTCCCATTCAACCTCAGCAACCCTAACTGGTGAGGGGGAACTTAGGAGAGTTGGAGAAAAAGGAGTCAAGATGGGGTAGTGGAATAGTCAGGATACTGAGAGAGAGGAAGTATGGTTGAAAGGCCTGAGACTTGTATCTATGATCTGAGGGATATCTGGAACCCATATTTGAGGTTCCTAGATCCTAAAGCTTTTGGAGATTTTAGATGATCTGCTTCTGGTGTAGACTGATGCATGTGAGTGAAGATGGCTATGGATAGGTTTGTGAAAATGAATAGGTTTAATGCTAGCAATAACAATAGCATTTAGACTTATATATCACCCCATAGTCTTTACAGCACTTCCTGGATGGGTTACAATGTAGATGTGGGCTTGCCACTAATGGGAGAGGGGAGGGGGGACAAGATCATCGGATGGAGGCGTCCGGAGCCAGCGTATGGGACCAGCAGCAGAGATGGCTGCAACAGCCCTTTCCCTCCCTCGTACCTGTATGCTGGAAGGGGGACCCTGTGGAACACAGCCATGAGGCCGTCCCACAGAGAAATGGTGGGGAGTTGAAATCCTGCCTCGCTTCCTTGCCCTGCTGCCATACCGGTGCTCACGCCGGATGCTGGCTAGATGGGTGGGGGGTGGGGCCGGCCAGGAGGTGTCTATTTAGAGTGCTGGGAGGCGGTTGCTCCCAGCACTGACTTTGCTGTTTGTTTGAATACTGCATGCCAGAGCGTACCGTAATTAAACTGACCACCTGTGAACTCAACGGCTTGTTTCTTGTTGTAGCCAGGGGTGTGACAGTAGAAGCATTATTTTCATATTGCCCCCAACAATCATTTTACTGACATCGGAAGGATGGAAGGCTGAGTCAACCTTGAGCCAGTGAGAATCAAACTCCAGGGCATGGGCAGAGATTTCCTGCAATACTGCACTTTAACCACTGCACCACCAGGGCTCTGTTCATGATGAGGCAAATTAATATTTTTTGTATAGTTTTAATTGTTTAATTTTTTTTATGATGTATGCCACCCAGTGTTACTTGTTGAAATTGATGGTTATAGAAATCAAATAAAAATAATTTAAAAATATTAGGTGTCTGTGAATAGATGTGAATAAATGAGATATATGTGATTTTGGATCTGCCCATCTTGACTTCCGCTATTGCTGTGATTCAACCTTGGGGAATTTACCCAGAAGAAAAGGTACCTACCTTTTCTGTGGCTGTGCTAAGCTGTCTGATGGGTTGTATTGCAGTAAGATCCCAGTAAGTATTTGCCTAATTATGCTGGCATAGAATAACTGAAAATGATTTTTTGTTTCCACTTAGCAGCACAATATTGCTTGCCATTTCAAGCAAAGCTTGGGCACATAGGACAAATGCACTCACTGAAATCTTGCTTTGTTAGATTCATGAAAGCAATAAACCATATGTCATTAAAATGAATAATGACCTTGCTAGGCTTTTCAGAAATTATTACTATTATTGAAAAGCTAGGTTAATCTTTTACTAAATCCGTAAGTAAGTTGGGATTTTACTATGATTCCAATATTTTGCCTTAGAAAGCACACAACAAAAGAAAGGGAAAGATGATATTGTAAATCTTACAATGGGCAGTTTTAGCAGCGATCTCTGGTTTTATATTCATACAAGAGCATGGCATCTGGTTTGCAGACACATGCTATCAGAATCTTTCTTACTATTTACTAGATTATAATGCTTTAAAACATAGATTTATTGCATAGGGGTAGAATGAATTCTATCACAAAATGGGATCTTAATACAGGAGTGATTGTTTTGTACTGGAGCAAGGAACACGCAAACACACACACACACACACAATGTTTTTGTCTGGTGGAGTGGAGAAGAACAGAACATTTTTTTACCCTGACAGGGAGTAAGTGGATGCTTTACACCACACTATACTGGCCAGTTCTACAATTATTAACTGTCTTGACTGTGTCTGTTGTGAAATGTAGCTTACTATCAGTGAAAAGTGAGTATATCTTATCTTCCCAAAATACTATTTTATATGTTTCTAACTGGTGTATTGGCAGGGCTAATGTGTCTTGAAGGAGAGATGTTCAGGTTAAAACAAACTACCTGATTCTATTGTAAAAGATATTGCAATAATAATTTAAAGGGCCACTTGATTTAATCCATTACATGGATAGAATTTTGCGCCCTGGATGTAAGTACATTGATCTAACTTGAAAGTGTTGAGATATGAGGAACAGTGTGTTGGTTTGCAATATTATTTGTTCTAGCTTGATAGAACAACGAAACTGTACTTTGTTATAACTGGACTTTCCTTGAGCTTGTGACATACTCACCCAAATATGTCAAACCTTACCGCAACAGGAAATACTGATGAGCTGTGGTGGTGCAGTGGTTAGAATGCAGTAGTGCAGGCTATTTCTGCTGACTGCCAGCTGCCTTCAATTTGGCAGTTCGATTCTGAACTGCCCAAGGTTGACTCAAGCTTTCCATCCTTCTGAGGCCAGTAAAATGAGGGCCCAGATTGTTGGGGGCAATATGCTGCATGGGGGCAGCGCCACGCATGCGCGCCGCGCAGGGGCGGCGCATGGGGGTGGCGCCGCGCATGTGCACTGCCTGCTTAATACCAGGGTCGCCGTATAAAAAGGTTGAGAACCACTGCTGTAGGAGAAGAGCAGGCAGAGCTAAATGGTCAGAGATAAGCGGATTAAAAACAGGCACAAGAAATCAGGGTTGTGAGTAAGTTTGCAGCATAGAAGATTTACTCAAGTCTATATACAAAAATCTGGTCAACTAAATTGGTGGCAGGTAAGAGTCAACAGAATTCAGGAGAGGTTGGACTTGGAGCACTTGTGGGAATGCAGTGATTCTAAGCTTATGATGAGCTTAACTCTGCCTCACAGTTCTATCTGTTCTTCTATATCTGCTTCTTTCTGAACTCTCAAGCAGAAGTGACATAATGTTTAAAACCAGATGGCAGGAACTAAAATAGGCCGACAGGGAGTACATTTTAGATAAATTGGTTTTTCTGGGAAGTTTTCTTCTTTGTTGAAAGAGAAGAAAACTTTCATTTATTCTCAAGTTTGGTTAAAACATTTCTCAACCTGTGGGTCGGGACCCCATTTGGGGTCGAACGACCATTTCATGGGGGTTGCCAAACAACACAGTCTGCCATTTTTTCCCCCTTTTCCTTAGCTGTGCTACTCCCTTTTATTCTATTGGCTTTTGAAAGCCAATAGAATAGACTCTCTTGAATAGAGTCTAATTCTATTGGCTTTCAAAGCCAATAGGAATTGTCCAGGCTGTCTCTGCCCTGCTGAGCCCGCCAAAAGTCCCATTCTGCAAACGGTGCTGCACCAGTTGAGTAGTCCTCGACTTACGACCGGTTGAGTAGTCCTCGACTTATGACTGGTTGGGAGTCGTCGCATTAAAAAGATTGAGAACCACTGGGTTAAAACTTTCTTTAAAATTTCTTAGGATCACTTTAAATTTTCTTCACATTTTAGGAAAGGAACTTTTCTTTCATAAAATAATACTTTTTGAATTAACTTTGTTGTTGGAATTGGCAGGGTGGGCTATTTTTGGTTTTTGCTATCTTCTATCAACCCCAAATCAGAATTCTGTGCATTTTGAATATCCTCATTTCTTCTTAATCTAATTTTTGTGCCTTCTGAAGACAGGTTCTGTCTCTGTCTGTCTCTCTCTCTCTCTCTTCAGTTGTATGGATTAAAATATTAGTTATTGGTGTTTCTTGTGAATGGATAGTGCCATTTTGGAAGTATGGAATAACTTAAGTGTAATTTTATAGAAGAATATTAGTGGGATAAGTAGATTTTGAGAAAATATATCAGCATAATCTCTGAAAAGAAAATGGGAGAAAGAAATGATTGTGAGGGCTATAAAATGTCAATGGGAGAGAGAAATTGAGTGGAATATTTAGGTTGGTTTTTTATTGTGTGATTTCTTTGGCACATGGATTTTATTTATTTTTCAAATTTATTGGCTCCCCATCTTACCGCAGGATAAATCTCATGTGTAAGACCATTGGCTATTTTTAATCCCACAGTTTAAATTGTTATTTCTTTTGAAAAAAAGATACAGTTCGCATTTGTTGATTTACAAAGCGTAATTCTTTTTTTTTAAAGTGTCATTGCATAGAAATGTATGGCTATTATTAAAAATGACAGGAGACTATCCATGTGTCAGTAAATGACATAAAGAAAGCCTGACCTCATGATTGCAGTTTATGTCATATTAACAGTAGGTCAGATTGTGATTTATGTGACTTAGTTCATGCTTTGTGCATTACTGGTAATGTGACTTCTTGGATTTTGGAAGGCATTAACCCAAAGGTATTCCAAATGAAATCTTCACTTAAGGCAGAGGTGTTTATTTATTCTTCATGTGCTTTAGTTCTCCACTGAAGTACTAACATAATTATAACAAAAGATACTACGAGCCATACATAGGATTTTATAATTGAAGTAAAAAAAAAACAGCAGAATTGTGTACTGTAACCTGAAGCTATTTGGTGCTACTGGATGAAGATCTAATCTCATGTGCAACTTTTATAACATGTGGAATATAAAGAGTGACAGAAGAGTTAAAGAAAACCCACTGATTTTTCAACACATAAATGTAAAAGAAAGGTTATTGAAGATGTATTAATACTATCATTAAATTCTTCCTTTTTTCTGCTGTCCTTCCTACAATTCAAAAAAAAAGTGAAATATTACTTGGTTGAGTCACATAATAAAAAGTGACTCAACCAAAACCCCAATGAATCTTCAACACCTCAACTAGAAAAGTCAAATAGTCAGTGATAAGAAACAAGGACACAGAGGGCAATTGGTTACCTTTTCATTCTTGTACAGTGGGATTTCTGATCTGATCAGCCCTAATGGAGGGTAGCAGGACAATGTGGGAATTGTTCTCCAGAACATAGAGAGCATCTCTGGTTCTCAGCAACAGAAGCATTTTATAGATGAGAAATGATAAGCAAACTCAAACGATTAATTTATTGTGATGTATTTGAATTTTTCAAGGAGAATGGAAAATAAAATCAAGAGAAGATCTGGCCAAGCAGAGGGATATACAGTATATGTTAGTGGTTTTCTTTTGTACTATTAGACAAAATAATGTATGGTTTTTAAAAACAAGTATGACTCAGTTTGAAGCACAACTATACGCAAATAATGAACAGGGGAGGAGATATTAATCCACGTGGTACCAGTTTGTTTTGCTTCGTGGAGGAACCAGTGGAGGTGGAATTGGAGAAATGTTCTAAATTTAAAAATACAGGTGGTCCTCAACTTACAACAGTTTGTTTAGTTACCATTCAGTTACAATGGCATTGAAAAATGTGACTTATGACCATTTGTGCTGCCCTACTCACTCACACACAAACGTAATTGTGGTCTAGTGAGTTTATTAATATTCCCCAGCAATTCCCTTCTCCAAAACCCTTGAACTGCCCTAATCAAGTCCAACCACGAGCAAACCAAGGTTAGTCTACAGAGCAATGGCCCTATAGTCCACGAGGCACTTAAAAATTGCTCAGACAAAATAACTGTACCAGACAAACTTAGATCCACCAGGCAAAACACAAGAAAGGTCTGGCTGACCTTCTCTGCTCCTGCCTTTTCTCTGCCCATGTCTTCTCGGATCAGGTGCAGAAGGCATCTCCTCCTCCTCCTCTTCCTCTTCGCTGGCCATCTGCCACTGTAAGCTTTCCCCAGCTAGAACCTCAGCCAACTCCCCTCCAGCCAGCCCTTCAGAGCCATCAATCAACTCAGTTCCTGACATGCCAGGAATTGGCTCATCCTCCCCTGAGCTGACATCTGAGGAAGTATCTGGGGAATTGTTCAAGTGAGACATCATACCATTTTTCACATTTATGATCATTGCAGCATCGCCATGATCACATGATCAAAATTCAGATTCTTGACAACTGGTTCATATTTATGATGGCTGCAGTGTCCTGGGGTCATGTGATCAGCTTTTGTGACCTTCTGATGAGCAAAGTCAATGGGGAAGCCAGTTTCACTTAATAACCGTATTACTTACTTAACAGTGACAATGATTCACTTAACAACTGTGGCAAAAAGGACACAACATGGGGCAAAACTCACTTAACAAATGTCTCACTTAACAACAGAAATGTTGGGCTCAATTGTGGTCATAAGTTGATGATTACCTATGTAAAGCAAATTATAGATTAAACCTCCCTATTTTCTGTATTCTCTGTCAAAACTAAACAGTTGCAGATGTCATTTAAAAAATCAGCCACAGATATTCCACCCTATTGTCTAATTTGTCTTTCACTGGATATCTAAATATGTTATCACAGCAGTGTGTTGATTGACTGAATTATTTAAATTAAAGAAGGACGAGCAGAAGAGGGGAAGGCATTTTTGTTTCCCTGTCACATCCCTTCAGAAAGATTGTCTAAAGCAGCCTAGATCTGGTCTCTCCTCTCCTCTTTCCTTCATTTTCTCTCCTCCCCTCCCCTCCCCTCCCCTCTCCCTGTGCCCTCCCCTCTCCCCCACCCCTCCCCTCCCCTCTCCCTGTGCCCTCCCCTCTCCCCCACCCCTTCCCCTCTCTCTTTTTCTTTCTTTCTTCCTTCATGACCAAAAATCTCCCCAAGAAATATAGGTGCCAAAATTGGAAAAACAATTAGTTTGAAAGAAAACAGGTTTCCAATTAACAGACAATCCATATGTTGTCCAATGCCTGGGTACAACAGGATATGTCAAGAACAGCTCGGTGTTGGTCCACTTAGCCAAAAGCAATTGTCAATAGGCTTTAAAAAAAAGTTGATGCACTTTCATTTTTCTTATACTTAATTTTTGAAGGTTCTTTAGATCTTTCAGAGTAGAGATACTATGCCTGCAATTTTGTTTTATATATTAACATTATAAAGTGGCCTCACACAATGTAATTATGCAATATTTAGTTATGATGTAGGGTGGTCACTTACCTTATTTTGGGGTGTCCTTCTTGTAGTTTCAGACTTGACTCTTACTTGCTCCTTTGAAGTATGATTAAAAGTAAGGGAGATATAAAAAAAAGGCCTACATGAAATATACTATAGATAACACAGCTGACAAATGGAGCATTTGAGTTAAGTTAGAGACATTAAAAAAAATTACCTCACTTCTTCCAAATTTTGATTTTGGAAAATGTTTTTAACATTTAATGAAAATCTAAGCCAATAAAACGTAATAAAATCTGAAACTGATATTTGTGGGAATAGGCTCATTTTGAAGTGTCACTGAGGGTCTTCCCTGAGCCTGTTCATTGGTAGAAGTTAAGATGGCATCTTACCTTTTGCCTGTCAACACAAAAGGAATTCAGATTGAACCCATGATTGAAAAATAAAAATAAAACTTTAAAATTAAATAAAGGAGACTCAGATGGATGAATGCTAGGAATTTCATGTTTATAAGGCAAATTGCTATTCTCTCCCTACGTATGTTTAGGGGAAGACAAGACATATAATAATAACAATAATAATAATAATAATAATAATAATAATAATAATAATAATAATAATAATAATAATAATGTTGGAAGGGACCTTGGAGGTCATCAAGTCCAACCCCCTGCTCAGGTAGGAACCCTACACCATTTCAGACAAATGGCTGTCCAGTCTCTTCTTAAAAACTTCCAGTGTTGGAGCATTCACCGCTTCTGGAGGCAGGTTGTTCCATTGGTTAATTGTTCTAACTGTCAGGAAGTTTCTCCTTAGTTCTAAGTTGCTTCTCTCCTTGATCAGTTTCCATCTGTTGCTTCTTGTCCTGCCTTCAGGCGCCTTGGAGAATAGCTTGACTCCCTCTTCTTCGTGGCAGCCCCTGAGATATTGGAACACTGCTATCATGTCCCCCCTCGTCCTTCTCTTCATTAAACTAGACATACCCAATTCCAGCAGCCGTTCCTTCCAGTACCCTAATCATCTTTGTTGCTCTTCTCTGTACTCTTTCTAGAGTCTTAGCATTTTTTTAATATCGTGGTGACCAAAACTGGATACAGTATTCTAAGTGTAAAGGCATTGTAAAGTGGTATTAATCTTCCAGATCCATTATTGGAGTTCCTAGTGTACTACAAAGAGTCCTTGACTTACAACATTTGCTTAATGACTGTTCAAAGTTACAAAGGCAATGAAATAAGTGACTTACGACCATTTTTCACATGACCTCATGGTCATGTGATCAAAATCCGGATGCTTGGCAACTGGCATGGATTTATGACAGTTGCAGTTTCCTGAGATTACCTTTTGCAACCTTCTGACAAGCAAAGCTAATAGGGAAGTACGATTCGCTTAACAATCCAGAAAGGTCATAAAATGGGACAAATTCCATTTTTCTGTCTTGCTTAGCAATGGAAATTTTGGGCTTATTTGTGGTCATAAATTGAGGGCTATCTGTATTACCGTATGGTTCCTGTATGGTTTGTTTTGAAAAAGAGTATGTAATGCTTTTAAGCTATACCTTACTGCTTCATTCTTTCTCTAATACATTTGGATATAAAATTTTAATTTTATGTGCTCTCCTAGTAATAATATTGTGAGAATAGCTTTTCAATAATGACTTTATTTTTAACTATATTTTTTCATACAATTTGCACAGCCTGCTTTTTAATTTTAATTGTTCTATTATAGGCCATGTTTAATTATTCTTAGCAATCAGTTTCCATTTTCTTCACAGTTGACGCCATGGTTACTTACTGCTTCACTTTTATTAGCAGTTTTTTCTAAGACAAATCCATTCTTCGACATATATAATTTCCTTATGCTGATGTGAGAAACTTCAGTTATGATATAGAATCATTAAACCGCTGAACTAAAGTCAATCTGTGATCTAAATGCATTTGTTTTATGTCCACCCAGGCACACAAACAGACGTATCTGAACATGTGCACACAGGTATATACTTGCCTCCAGAAGCTGTGAGTGCTCCAACTCTGGAGGTTTTTAAGAAGATATTGAACAATCACTTGTCTGAATGGTAAAGGATCTCTTGCTTGAGCAGGGGGTTGGACTAGAAGATCTCTGAGATCCCTTCCAACTCTGTTATTTTGTTATTCTTACACAGGCTGATGTTAGAGAAGCATTATGCTTTCTTGGGGACATATCTTTTTTATAGGACTTGTGAAATTCTTTTATTTATTCTATACTCCTCACTGATGGTTTTGTTTTGTGCACATCTTTTCATTCTGTGTATCCATATGCATATATCTATACAAAGGCACATTAAGGATGCTTTGGCCATCTTGGAAGAAACAGATCTTATTCTTTTGTTCCTGTTAGTTGAGTTTATATCAGTGGTTCTCAACCTTTTTAATGCCGTGACCCCCAACCGGTCGTAAGTTGAAGACTACTCAACCGGTTGTAAGTCGAGGACTACTCAACTGGTGCAGCACTGTTTGCAGAATGGGACTTTTGGCAGGCTCAGCAGGGCAGAGACAGCCTGGACAATTCCTATTGGCTTTTGAAAGCCAATAGAATTACTCTATTCAAGAGAGTCTATTCTATTGGCTTTCAAAAGCCAATAGAATAAAAGGGAGTAGCACAGCTAAGGAAAAGGGAGAAAAAATGGCGGACTGCGTTGTTTGGTGACCCCCGTGAAATGGTCATTCGACCCCAAATGGGGTCCCGACCCACAGGTTGAGAACCACTGGTTTATATAAATATATCCCCCACTTCTCGTTTGGATGTTGTGCCTTCAGGTGGGTTTCTGATCATGTCCAAATTTTCACAAGGTCCTTTTCTGCTTCAGGAGCTATCTCCTTTGTGTGGGCCCGAGACACAGTGTTAGAATGTTACGCAGAAAAGAAGGACTAGGGGGGGAACATGATAGCAGTATTCCAGTATTTGAGGAGCTGCCACAGAGAAGAGGGAATCAACTTATTTTCCAAAGCACCAGAAGGCAAGACAAGAAACAAGGGATGGAAACTAATCAAGGAGAGAAGCAACCTGGAATTAAGGAGAAACTTCCTAACAGTGAGGACAATTAACCAGTGGAACAGCTTGCCTTCAGATGTTGTGGGTGCTTCATCACTCAAGGCTTTTAAGAAAAAACTGGACAGCCGCTTGTCTGAAATGATATAGGGACTCCTGCTTGAGCAGGGGGCTGGACTAGAAGACCTCCAAGGTCCCTTCCAGTTCTATTCTGATTGACTATAGAATGCAGTAGGGAAAGTAATTGCTAAAGATGATATGCTAGTGTTACTGTGTGCTATTTTACTTGGCCTTGCAAAGAATGAGCATGTGTTTGTGTCTCATTGTCATTTTGCTTGCCTTTTATTTCTCTATGAGGTGGCAGCATATACTATTTGTTATTCAAATTTGTACAGGAATAGTATTTTTAAATTATTAATTTCCATGATGGAGTGTATGGTTAGCCACTGCCTGGATCGTGATATGCTTGGCACTGTCCTGTTCCACAACACGCTTTTGTTAAAAGGGTCGATTGATTTGATATTGATTATGGGGCTTAACTCCTTCTAAACTACTGTTCATACTGTGCAATTGGCCTCATTTGCAATAAGAATCTTTCTTAGATTCCTCTATTTTTTGTGAATCCTCAGCAACTCTTCAAACATCCATTGTTTCATTCAGGACAGTTACACAAAATGGTTTCGTAGTCTGGTGGTGCAGTGGTTAGAATACAGTACTGCAGGTAAACTCCGTCCACAGTTTGGAATTCAATCCTGATAATGCTCAAGTTTGACTCAGACTTCCATTTAGGAGGTTGGTAAAATGATGGCCCAGATTGTTGGGGGCAATATGCTGACATTGTAAATCAACCTGAGAGTGCTTTAAAGTACTATGGGTGGCCTATAAATCGAAGTCATTGGTTCTCAACCTGTGGGTCGGGACCCCATTTGGGGTCGAACAACCATTTCACGGGGGGTCGCCAAACAACGCAGTCCGCCATTTTTCCCCCCTTTTCCTTAGCTGTGCTACTCCCTTTTATTCTATTGGCTTTTGAAAGCCAATAGAATAGACTCTCTTGAATAGAGTCTAATTCTATTGGCTTTCAAAAGCCAATAGGAATTGTCCAGGCTGTCTCTGCCCTGCTGAGCCCACCAAAAGTCCCATTCTGCAAACGGTGCTGCACCAGTTGAGTAGTCCTCGACTTACGACCGGTTGAGTAGTCCTCGACTTACGCCGGTTGGGGGTCGCGGCATTAAAAAGGTTGAGAACCACTGATCTAAGTGCTATTGCTGTTGCTAATTTTAACCATGGCAAATGAAAATGGCACATTTTGGCTAGGTTCTTAATAAAGTTATTCATATTTCTTTGATCAAAACTTGAATTTGAGTATCGCCAGGCAGATGAAGGAACCACTTGCCATCACCTACTAAATGGAACCCATAAGTGTTGTCGTCACTTGCTTAACCTAACTATATGAGTGATGTTTTGCTTTGACTAAGTAGAGTCGAAGAAGTGAACGATAACAATGAAGCAGAAGGAAGATTAATTTCATCCGGCTTGGGGAACTGAGTTTAAAAATTCAGATACTTTCTTCAGCCTTCAACTACAGTTTATTAGGATGAATTTGGTCCCTTGAAAACCCAGTTTCACTTTAATGAAAACATCCTTCTGTCCAATTTCATGGCACCTGGCAGGAAGCCCTGAGTGTGTCAGCAGAGTTTGACAACCAACCATGCAACCATATATTTTTGTGCATGTCCACACTTGTGCTCACACTGACACAATATGGAAAAACTTGTTTTAAAAGACCACCTTGGAAACACTTCTGGTTATTCTGCAATGGATTTATATTCCTTAAGCATTCTGCTGAATGTAAAAATGTGACTTTACATTGATATAGTATTTTAATTATGTTTAGTTGTAGACTGCATTTTGCCACTGTTTGTTTTATCTAACAGTGTTTGCCTTTCTAAGCTTTTTATGCCACTGTGTAATACACATGCTGTAAATAAAAAAAGTACTTACAATTTAGAAAAAAATGAAAGCAGATTTTGTTCCAAACTTTATCCTGCTTTCAAGATATAGATAACTGTAACACAGAAGCAATTTCCTTTGATTTCTTCTGAATTTCTTGTCAATAAAATTTATTGGACCCAGATTTCTGGCACTGTGAAAAAAGGAAAAAAAACCTTCTCTATAATTCTCTTTTACAAATCCCCATATCTCTTCTTCTCACAGTCCTCTTTTATTTTACAGTAATAACATATCACAGACTATATGAAAATGGATTGTAAATCAGGAATTGCTGTGTTAAAGCATCGACTTGAAAATTCTTGGGAGTGCTTAGAACAGGTGAACTGCAGTTTACGAATAAACATGTAGGATTGTGAAGCTTGCTGGAAAGTGCACAAAATGCATTCTGAAAAAATAGTGTACCTGTAATTTCTGTAAACATCTCTTTGAATTTGCATTCATATTTTCTCAAACATAACACAGTGTTGATGAAAAACTTGAAACTAAAGGGATAGGTCCATTAATTAATAATTAATGGAGTAAAAAAAAGTCAACTTTTTTGCTGTACTGTATTCATTTTTTTTTAAAAAAATCAAAATTAAAAAACTCAACAACACAGTTTTGATGATGATAATGATACAGTAATGAGTAATGGCAATTTTTTAAAAAAACAGATTGTAATTATAATTATTTCCCATTAATTTTGGGTGAGAAAAAATAGTTCTATGTATGATTGCTTTCCATTTGTGGCCCAATGAAGTGAATTGGGGACAATTTTTTTTCATTAAAATCAACTCTATATAGACACCTGCCAATTTACAATTGAGTTTTGGAAAAAAAATTTTTACTACCTGTGTTACCTAAAGTATATAAGTTAATGCAACATTGATTCAACTCCTGTTATTAGCTTGATGCAAAACACTTGAAAATGAAAAGAGAAAAACTATCAAATCTTTCCCTCTTTCTCTTTCTTTGCCCACAAACACACACATTTCTAAAATTTATTTTTCTTTCTGGTTTATTTCTCTTTTTCTCTTTGTTTTGATTTATCAGTCTTTATCTTGATCTTTTGATTTTTTCAATAAGGAAAAAAAATCAATAAAAGATGAAAGCAATAAGACTCTGCCACAGGAAGATCCCAACGCAGACTTTCTGTTTGCTATTCCAGTGCTACTGCAGAACAGTAAGATATGATTTGGAGGAAATGTAATTCCCATGGGACTGATAAAGATCCATTGTAAATATAATTTCAGTGGTATTAAGGAGTCTTTTGGGGTGTCATCAGTATAGTAGGGATAAGTATTTCTGGAGTCTGAAGAACAATGGCAAAAATCTAGTGCAGGGCTTTTCAACCTTTTCACCCATTGTACCACTTTTAGGATACGGCAACATCTGAGTACCAGCAGCAAGGTGTCAAAAACTTGATGACCAAAAAAACCCCACCTCCATCTACTGCAGCAGGTTTTGGTCACTTCACATGACCCTGGGACACTGTGACCATCATAAATATGAATCAGTTGCCAAGCATCTGAATGTAAATCACAAGACCCTGGAGATGCTGCAACATTCCAGCTGATTGGTGCTTCTTCAGGGCTCAGCAGAAGCACCAGGATCAGTGCCGAGCTCCAGGTGGAGCCTGGCACTGATCCTGGCGTTTCCACTGAACCCTGACAGCCCCAAAGAAGCGCTGATCAGCTGGAAAGCAGCACTGATCCTGGCACTTCCTCTGAGCCCTGACAGCCCTGCAGCTCCAGCCATCTCTCACTCAGGCTTGTGCGGTGCTGTCACCGGTTCAGCTCATTCCCCTCCCCCGCTACCACTTTTCTAGGATGGTCACGTATCACTTGCCAGCTGCCAATGTACCACAGGTGATACCCGTACCACTGGTTGAAAAGCCCTGATCTAGTGGCTTAAATAAATACAGGTAGCCCTTGACTTACAACCAAAATGGAGTCCAAAATTTATGTTGTGAGACATTTGTTAAGTGAGTTTTGCCTGATTTTACAACCTTTTTTGTCATAGTTGTTAAGTGAATTACTGCAGTTATTAAGCTAGTAACACAGTTGTTAAATGAATTTGGCTTCCCCATTGTCTTTGCTTGTCAGAAGATTGTAAAAAGTGATCACATGACCCCGGGACACTGCAACCGTCATAAATAGTTGTCTGAATTTTGATCACGTGACCATGAGGATGCTGCAACAGTTGTGTGAAAAATGGTCATAAATCCTTTTTTCAGTGCTGTTCTAATTTCAAACAGTCACTAAATGAACTGTTGTGAGTTGAGGACTATCTGTAGAAAGGCAAAGGAATTTTTTATAATGCAAACATGTAACACCTCTTCTGCAAGCTATGCAATTAGATCAGTGGTTCTCAATCTTTCTAATGCCGTGACCCTATAATACAGTTCCCCATGTTGTGGTGACCCCCAAGTGGGTGTGGCCACCAATAAGAGGGAGTAGGACAGCTAGGGAAAAGGGAAAAAAATGGAGGACAGCGTGGTTTGGCGACCCCCGTGAAATGGTCGTTTGACCCCAAATGGGGTCCCGACTCACAGGTTGAGAACCACTGAATTAGATGTATCCATAAAGCTCTTTATGACACAGTGCCTGATTATCTGTCTTCCATATTTCTGCCTGCCCTGTGCAACTAGGCAAAGTTGGCATGCTTCAGGTCCTGTCAATTAGAACAGTGTCATCTGATGGGACCTAGGAAGGATACCTTCTCTGTTGAATTGCCTAACTTTGAACATACCTGTTCAACAACATACCTGATGAGAATGATCCATCTGGCTCCAATATGTCTATAGGTAGAAGCTGTCTGTTCTTCAGACTTTGGGCTAGAGTCAGTGATAAGTGTCTTACCCAAACACCTGTTGTTCTTTTGTCTGAACTTTCAAATTGTTCTAATATTACCTGTTGCCCAGAAATATTACAGGGTTGGGTGGCCTCGTAATATAAGTGTATGCTCAAATTGGTTTTCTTCCCATCATTCCACATTAATTGATACTTGGCACAGCTCTTGGTGTCTTTGAAGTCCTTTTTTATATTTAGCTAAATGGCCATCCCTGACTTGGGAATTAAGCTTCCCACTGAACCTTCTAAAAGGTAACTTTTACAGTGTGAAGTCATTTGGGTTTCTATGTATTCCTGTTTATTTTGATTTATTCCACCCTGTTCTGGTCGGTAGCCACTGAAAGGCACCAACATCTAAAATAATATGAACAATTAAAGTTAAATAAAATCAATGATCAGAGTATGATTCTGAAATGATGCAGACATTGCAATAAGCCATGGTTTGTTTAACTGCATTTCAGTGGCTAAATTGATTTGCTTTACTTGATATGCAAACCTATCCATCATGATTTATAAACTGCAGGTCTTGGGCTCTTTTCTCTCTACCTCCTCCATTTACTAAGCCAGTAACCAACAAAACGTAAAGAATTTTAGCACTGTGTGTAAACCCATAGGGAAAGTATCTTTTTACATGCAGAACAGTTATTTTTTTCAGCTAAAAATATTGTCAGAGAAAAGTCAGGCAGCTTCTGATGAACCTTTGATGTAAATCATTCCTGTTTGCAGTGTTGAGCAAAGGAGCATTGAATTTTTTTAAAAAAAATATTATTAATTTTGCTTCTGAGTCTCTGAATTTTGGGGTGAAAGTAATGAAGCCTTCAACTGTATACATTAAGTATAGTTTTATTAAGATCTTTTTGTTATATTTATTATATATACTCACATATATGTTTATGAATACATTTGCATATGTATACGCTTTATGTTTATACATATGGGCTTTAATATTCAAAAGAGGGTTTTAGTTTAGTTTTACAGCTGCAGATTGAAGAGATCCTAATTGCTTTTAAGAATTCAGAGCTATTTGTTTAGAACAAGTGTTTATTTAGCTGTCAATCACTGTAATGAGCAATCAATAGCTTTGGCAGCCTTTCATAGATAAAGATAGGCTGTGGGAGGTAGTAGTTAAGTTTATTAAAAAAAATTAACTCCATGAGTATAAAGCCTTTCAGAAAGGCATCTGGGCTTCTATCTTCATGGTGTAGATCAACAATAATGTCAGGAGTTATTGTTGCACAATATGTCTCCCAGCATTGCACATTGCTAAAGAGATGGAAAAAATAATTCACCTTTAGGACTAGACTAGACAATCCACGTCCCTTTGGGTTATTGTTTCAGAGATATTAGTTTTCCTAAAGAGAAAATAGAATGACCAAGGATGAACAAAAAAGCTACGGTTCTCAAAAAATGAGGATCACATGACCACGACAGCAGCCCAGCAGCACCCAACAGTACTGAAACAATCACAACTTTCCCAATGTTCATTCCCTTGGTGGTCATGGGTCCTGGATTTTGGACAAATTCTATAAGTTTGCACACTTGAAATCCTTCAGTTCAAAAATTGTGGCTGTATAATGCACTGTTTTGCCCACTTAGAGGTCATGATAACGAGAGTTTTTGTAGCATATAGATATATCTACCCTAAATAATGGTTAAAGATGCAGCGAGTAGACCATGAGTTTTAGACCCTGCTTAAAAGACAAAAGCAGCTGGGTGAATGGCCCTAGGAAGAGTTGTTTTCCAGAAATGTTGCCAAGAAAATTGCATGGACTGAGGGTTAACTCAAAAAAAACCCTAAGACAAATCTTAAATATGTAGACTGGTTAATAGTTACTGCCTTTCTAAAGAGAACAATAGGAATTGTAGCTGAATTACAGACTCTATAATAAAGTCTTTTTTTTATGGGAAGTCATGACGATTAAATAGCAATAAAAATGCTTTAATAAGCTACCTTTCACACACATGTCTCATGGAGTTCAGCAAAAGTGCATCAAGAACCAAAATGTAATCAGACTTGCTGCATTGATTAAGCAGGATGGCAAGATTGTGAAAATTGGATGGACAACTTGCACAGTGTCAGTTGCTGCGCGTGAAACGACTGAGCTGGATTGTGCTAAATCAAGTGGACCAACAAATTACTGGGAAGCAACAGTACCACGCTCTTGTCTGGAGTTCTAAACTGTATTAGCATTGTTACAGGATTATGTGATCCTCCAGCGAGGCATCACTTAGAGAGTGATGGGCCAGTGGATTGATGGGCCTGTGGTTTGCAGGAATGGCCTCGCTGCTCAAAATGCATTTTGCAACCACGGATGAAAATCCTTGTCTCGGAAGGATACATTGGTAAATTAATATTTACAAAGTCCCCTGAAATGCAGAGTGCCTAAATACTGTTGTTTGCCTCATTTCTCTACCGAAAACATCACTTTTGTGTGCCCAGTGGTGCAGGAGGAGGAAGAACAGCTTTCTATTTTGAAGGTGGCAAGGGGTTTAAAGTGGATTAAGCTCTCTTAATCTCTGTGACAGTGCAGATGGGGACCTGCCTGGAGATTGAGGCAGGAAACACACTGCCTGCCTGACAAGCTATTAGAAGAACTAATTCAGCCACCCAGCTGAAACAGACTTTAAGGGAAAAGGAAAGCTGTTTATTCTTAAACATGAAAGGTCTTTAGATTAAAAAGTATAGTTTCCCTTGTCTAGTTCAGGGAAGAGCCACCAGCTTTGTAGCAGATCCAGTCTGAAAAGACCCTGAGGCTACATAGCAATGGAGAGCATTTCATCCTTAGTACAATTTAGGATCACAATTGAGCCTAACATCTCTATTGTTAAGTGAGACATTTGTTAAGTGAACTTTGCCCCATTTTACAACCTTTCTTGCCACTGTTGTTAAATGAATCACTGCAGTTGTTAAGTTAGTAACCTGTTTGTTAAGTGAATCTGGCTTCCCCATTGACTTTGCTTGTCAGAAGCTTGCAAAAGGTCATTACGTGACCCCCAGACACAGCAATGGTCATAAGTATGAACCCAGTTGCCAAGCATCTGAATTTTGATCACATGATCATGGGGAATGCTGCAAAGGTCATAACTGTGAAAAACGGTCATAAGCCAATTTTTTTTCAGTCCCGTTGTAACTGAGTGGTCACTAAATGAACTGTTGTAAGTTGAGGACTACCTGAACTTGTGTGTTTGGGTGTCTGTAGTATAAATCTGTTCTCAGATTTATGAATGGGGAATAGGCTTTCTTTCTCTCCCTCTCTCCCAATTCTCTAAAAGGATTGATAGGAAAAAAAGTGAGTCAACTCTTTTTCCATTCAAATGGAGTGAGACTTGTCACAAGAGTTACATGTTTTGCAATCATTTCCCAAGAAGAGATTCCGGGTCAAGGGAGCAAAAATGCAGATGGCACCAGATGGCAGGCAGGTTTAGATGGACGATCATCTGGAATTTTGCAGCCTACATATGATAGTCCTATTTCTAGGATAAGAGCAGGTTAATAAGGCAACAGGGAAATACATGTATCTCACCTCACACAGCCAAACAGCCTAATACCAACCCAGCACATGATATGAATGTTTCCACAGACATACACAACCCACACTGAGACAGGCACACATAATGCAGACCTCAAAGAAGACTAGAATGAGATTAGGATGACAGGAACTGTGTGAATATTGTTAACAGTGCATTAAATAATAACTAGGAAATGAATGAATTCAGCTTTAAATGTATTTGAAATTGAATTTGACTTGGTTTCCACTAGATTCAATACTACCAAATGTATTCAATCTGATGCTACTCCATAAAAATCCAGCACCTAGTGTCTCTGAAGGTCCTAAGGGATAGCAAGGGACCATTACTGGACTGAATCACTGTAGTGATCAAGCGATTGAGAAGCCCAAGGGATCTGTACCTTATAGCTAAGATTCTCTTGGAATAGTTATATACAATAACTAGCAACTGTCATGGTTCCGACAGATGAAACTCTTCAAAGAACTTCAAGGCATTGTTTACCTTAAAGAATCTTTATTCAAGTAGCATAGCATCAGCACGTACATAGGGCAAGCCAAAATCTGAATTCCCCTCCCCTTAGCCCAGGGGTAGGCAACCCAAAACACTCAAAGAGCCACTTGGACCCGTTTCCCACCAAAAACAAAACACTGGGAGCCGCAAAACCCTTTTGATATCTAAAATGAAGATAACACTGCATATATCCTTTTTTACCTTTATTATAGGTGTGTGTCTGTGTATGTGTGTGTGTGTGTATGTGTATATGTGTGTGTATACACACACACACACACACACACGTACACAGACACACACCAATAATAAAGGTAAAAAAGGATATATGCAGTGTTATCTTCATTTTAGATGTCAAAAGGGTCTCTCTCTCCCTCCCTCTCTATCTGCCCTTGGTCTGCCACTCCTCTTCCCCCACTCTCTCTCTCTCCCTCTCTCTCTCTTTCTCTCTCTCTCTTTCTCCCCCCCCCTCCTATCTGCTGCTCACCTGGCAAGCTTCAAGCTGTTGTCCAACAACCTCCGGGGTAGGCAACCTCGTCTCTTTTATGACTCATGGACTTCAACTCCCAGAATTCCTGAGTCAGCCTAACTGGGCTAGCTAGCTCTCTCCTGCCCTTCCTGCTTCCTTCAGAGACGCAGCAAAGGGAGGAGCTCCGCCCAGAAAGCTTTTCAGCTCCTCGGAGAACACTGTGAGTGCACTCTCTTTTACACATACATACACACACACACACACACACAAAACACACACACACACAAAACACACACACACACACACACACACAGAGAGAGAGAGAGAGAGAGAGAAGCAGGGAAGTGCAATTGCCTCTCTCTGTTTCTCTTTGCAAAGGCAGAGGAAGCTGGGAGCCACAGGGGAAGGCTCAAAGAGCCGCATGCGGCTCCGGAGCCGCAGGTTGCCGACCTGTGCCTTAGCCCATAGTATCAAAGCACAATTCCTTCCTCTAACTAACAGTCATAAATCACATTCTCCAATTAGTTTGAAATGCCGGCCATTTCTTATCATCTCTTATTTCAAAAACCCTTGGTTCTCACCCTTATACAATATTGTTATGTCTAATTAAACTCCCATGCACATTTCTCCTCCTCCCCCCCCAGTATCATCTAATTCAGTGGTTCTCAACCTTTCTAATGCCGCGACCCCATAATACAGTTCCCCATGTTGTGGTGACCCCCAACCACTTATACATCACTGGGTGCTAAGGGCGTGGCCAAAGTAAAGGGGAAAAAATGGCGGACAGCCTTGTTTGGTGACCCCCGTGAAATGGTCATTCGACCCCAAATGGGGTCCCGACCCACAGGTTGAGAACCACTGATCTAATTCTAACTCTAAGAGTAAAACTTAAAGTAAAGGAAAATGGCTACATCTCCATATGTTGTCAAAGCAAGAACATCCAATGTTAGCAGCGTTGACAGCAACAGTGAGACAGCAGGAGTTCTAATTTTCTGAGTTAATATTCTTCAAAGAGTCAGAAAATGATGGAGCAAGTCTATGGCACAGGTCGGCAACCTGCGGCTCCGGAGCCGCATGCGGCTCTTTGAGCCTTCCCCTGTGGCTCCCAGCCTCCTCTGCCTTTGCAGAGAGAGGCAATTGCGCTTCCCTGCTTCTCTCTCTCTCTCTCTCTCTCTCTCTGTGTGTGTGTGTTTTGTGTGTGTGTGTGTGTGTGTGTGTGTGTGTGTGTGTATGTGTAAAAGAGAGTGCACTCACAGTGTTCTCCGAGGAGCTGAAAAGCTTTCTGGACGGAGCTCCTCCCTTTGCTGCGTCTCAGCAGGAAGCAGGAAACAGGAAGGGCAGGAGAGAGCTAGCTAGCCCAGCTAGGCTGACTCAGGAATTCTGGGAGTTGAAGTCCATGAGTCATAAAAGAGACGAGGTTGCCTACCCCTGAGATTGTTGGAGAACAACTTGAAGCTTGCCAGGTGAGCAGCAGATGGGGGGGGAGAGAAGAGAGAGAGAGAGAGAGGGAGGGGGAGAGAGAGAGGAAAGAGAGAGAAAGAAAGAGAGTGGGGGAAGAGGAGTGGCAGACCAAGGGCAGATAGAGAGGGAGGGAGGGAGAGAGAGAGAGAGAGAGAGACCCTTTTGACATCTAAAATGAAGATAACACTGCATATATCCTTTTTTTACCTGTGTGTGTATGTAATTTTATTCTCTTAAAGCATTCTCTTGGTGATCATTGTTTTAATAGTATGGATATTCCCAAGAGTCATATTTTTACTTTTATTTTTAAGTGTGTGTGTGTGTGTGTGTGTGTGTGTATACACACACACATACACAAACACACTCTCTCTCTCTCTCTCTCACACATACACACACACACACCTATAATAAAGATAAAAAAGGATATATGCAGTGTTATCTTCATTTTAGATATCAAAAGGGTTTTGCGGCTCCCGGTGTTTTGTTTTTGGTGGGAAACGGGTTCAAGTGGCTCTTTGAGTGTTTTGGGTTGCCTACCCCTGGTCTATGGTCTACCCTGGGAATTAGGGCTGTAACTGTCCTCCTCATCCTTCTCCCTCTCCCTCTCCCTCTCCACCTCCACCTCCTCCTCCAAACATATGGTGTCCTTTTATAGATACCTAGCCAAGCACCTAAAACAGGACAACAGTGAAATAGGTAGAGCAGCAGAATTCAAGGCAGACCATCTCTATAGGAGTTCTCATAGTGCATTGTTTTTAGAGGGACTATTGGAAGAGGAAACACCTATCAGACAACCACAAAAACAAACCCTGATCCACCCATTTATAATCCTCAAAATCTGCCCCCCTCCCCAAAATTGTTACCGCATTCTGCCTTATGGTAATCATTTCTCTATTTCTACAAAAGATTAATATCATTTTTTCAGGTATTTCTAGTTTCAGAAGTTGCATTGCTTACTGAACTACCTCCTAGTCAACTTTTGAAGTAAATTGCTGAGGGTATAATTAGATATATTCCCTTTAGCCTTCCTTGTTAGTTGTTTTACATGAAAAGGCACTATCAGCTTTATTTGAAGATGTTAAACATATGCTGGTTTGTCTCAAAAGTGCTTTTTCAAAAGGCAACTGGACTTTCTTGTTTTTCTTTGAAGATGTTTCATTTTTCATCAAGCTGAAGAAAATTGAAATTTTGAAAATTCTTGAAAATTCTACAACATTAAACTACAAACATGTACAGGTGAAAAATCAATGTCAAGTAAGGCCACACATCAATCTTTCAAGGCAAAGATGATCTTGATTAAGACTTGACTCTTTGATTATAAGGACATATGCCTACAAATTTCTTGGAAATATATGCAGTATTGCTCACTGAATGTAAGCATTTTTAAGTTCAATGGTTTAATTGCAAAATTCAGAGAAATGCAAATATTCAAGGCTGTGTTCCGTTCATGCATTGGTTTGGGAAGTTCGTATTAGGGAAGTTTGCACTGAAAAGTAAATTATGGCAACATCTTCCCTTACTTAAAGAGAAGGGGATTCCACATACAGACTTCATAGTGCTAACATAAAAAGCCACCAGAGATAGAAAGGGTCAAATTGGCCACATTTCTGGGATTCACTAATCTGTTGGATTAGAGCAGGGGTAGGCAACCTCGGCTCTTTTATGACCCATGGACTTCAGCTCCCAGAATTCCTGAGTCAGCATGGATGACTCAGGAATTCTGGGAGTTGAAGTCCATGAGTCATAAAAGAGCCGAGGTTGCCTACCCCTGGATTAGAGTAACTCTGTTACTCACTTGCATAGATTTAATCAGGTACAAATCTGATTAAAAAAATCCACAAATTCTATTTTTTCTTCTCAATTCAGCTTTATTTAGCAAAGATCCCATGTCCCGTGATAGTGGGATAAAATCAGGGAGATGCTTCAGACACAAAAGACCAAGTCCACATATAAAGACCCAATTAAACTGATTTATTGCTAAAAAGCCTGCCACACAGGAGTCTTCTCAACTGTTAGATAAATCAACAGAGGTCAAGGGAGATTGGACTTAGTCTGCTTGTAGCTTGATAGGGATTCTAAGCTGATCCCTCTTTTAACTCCACCTCCCAGGTTGTGCTATTCCTCCTACATTGTGTTTTCTATTTAATAATAATCAGAATAGAGTTGGAAGGGACCTTGGAGGTCTTCTAGTCCAGTCCCCTGCTCAAGCAGAAGTCCCTATATCATTTCGGACAAGTGGCTGTCCATCCTCTTCATAAAAGTATCCAGTGAAGAAGCACCCACAACATCTGAAGGCAAGCTTTTCCACTGGTTAATTGTCCTCACTGTTAGGAAGTTTCTCCTTAATTCCAAGTTGCTTCTCTCCTTGATTGCTTTCCATCCATTGTTTCTGATAGGTAAGATGCGTGCATTATTCAGCCAATACATGAACCCTGTTAAACCAGAATATGTCTATGGAGATTCTCAAGTCATCCAGGTCATGGTTGTCTCAAAGGCACTCTTTGTTTTTCTTTGAAGACATTAAAATTTCATGTGTAGCCATATTTTGATTTATTTTATGTATCTATATGCATGCCACCTCTGTTGCTAAAGTAACTTTGGGTGACTCAGGGTTTTTAAGAGTATGAACTCTCAGCTAAAGAGATTCTGAATTTATATAATTCTTTAGCCATTAAGTGGTCTTGACCGTAACTATTCCTTTGCAAGAGACTAATCTTTAATAACAGTGATGTTTCCCTTAGGACATAAATGCTTTTAAATATAAGTACTCATGAAAACTGCAGAAGGAAAGCATCAAATTGAACTTCATGAAGTTTGAAAGCATGAAAAAATATATTTTAAAATGATAGCGGCTGAAGTAAATGCATGTATGACCTGAAACCAAATAAAATAGACAATTTTCTTCATAATGTTTTTCATTCTCATATGCAAATTTAATTGATTGGTTTGGCAACTAAACCTATTTAGCAAAAACTCACAATTATTACTTCTGAAGCATATGTGAAGTATCTCCCATCACAACCGGGCTGTGTGAGTGGCTGGCTGGTGTGTGCACACAGCCCCAGTGGTTTGAGCATTGCAAGCACTCGTGGCCCCGCTCGTGCAAGTGTCATGGGTGCTTGTGATCCCTCGTGAGCATTGCAGGCGCTCACTGCCCCACTCGCATGAGCATTGCAGGCACTCGTGACCCTGCTCGCACAAGCACTTGGGGCCTCAATCGCATGAGTGTCATGGAAGATCTCGGCCTCTTTCATGCAAGCAATGGGTGAATAGACCTCACTCATGCGTGCGTCATGGGTGCTCTCGGCCTCACTCGCATGAGCAATGGTTGCTTGTGCATGTGCACAATGCCTGCCCTTCCTACAAAACCATTTCTTCTTTTCCCCGTAACCCTAACTCCCTCCAGGCCACTCTCTAAGTGGTTTACAGAGCCCCCCCAACAATCTGGGGCCTGATTTTACCAACCTTGGCTTTTTTTCTCATAGAATGCCCAGAACGGAGTTCCGGCACCTTTTTTGAATGGAGCCTTGTAGGGTAGGCAAGGCGGTTTGTATGATGTGTGTGAATTCTGGTACCTTTTTTTTAAATAAAAAAAGCACTGAGAATAATAATAGTTGAATGGACTGTCTTTCTCTTGATTTTTCTCTATTAACTGTATATTCAATTTATAATTGTTTGAGTTATTAGTGGATACTTGGAAAGTGCTCAGATAGAGGAAGGGCTGATGTTTCAAAAGTGAGAAGCCTGGACTGGAAATTCCAGTTTTGTGACTGTTGGAGGTGTGTCCCACAATCTTGGGGTAGATTAGGATATTTAATTTTCAGCCTACCTATTATTCTGCCAAAAAGCCTAGGTCCCACTAGGATAGGAAAGTGGGAATTTCGTTCTGAGAAGAATATTTTCCTAGGAGCATTCTGTCATTGTGACTACTATTTTCAAAATTTGTAAAGATTTTATCTATGTTCCACATAGACTAGTTCAGCTCCTTGCTATGATATTCGCATCAGCTCATTCAGTCTAAAAATACAATTATTACTCTCTTTGGATATCTTTAGACTATCCAGTGTTTCTAGACCAGGGATCCTCAACTAGTGGGCCACGAACTATTTGCAACCGGGCCGTGGAAATGGGCGTGTGCATACACCCCTACTTATGCGAGTAGCAAGTGAGCGTGTGCACACCTGCTCCTTTTGCATGATCGACAGGTGCACGTGTACACTGCTCACACAAATGGAGCTGCTTGCATATGCTTGCCAGCTGCTCATACTGAACCATCCCCTCTCCCCCTCACTGGTCCATATAGTTGGAAAGGTTGGGGAACTCTATTCTAGACTGTGTGGATTGGAAGCTTATTTTTATTATTGCTTAATCACAAAGTAGAATATAGCATGATGTTGTACATTTTGGAGAAGGAAGCAACAGAGTCATGGGAAGTGAGGCGGCATATAAATTTAATGCATTATTATTATCTATTGGCCTTCATACACCATCGAGTTCTTCCCAAGAAACTAGGACAGTGGTGGCGAATCTATGGTACGGGTGCCAGAGGTGGCATTCAGAGCCCTCTCTGTGGGCACACACACTGTCTCCCTAGCCCAGCCTCCTCCCACAGCCTCCTCCTCACCAGCAGCCCCCCGGAGGAGAGTTGCCCCTGGTTGCGGCCCACATGAAGCAGCGGAGCCAAGGAAATGGTAGCTGGGCAATGGGGACAAGATTCTGCAGGGACGCAGATGATGCTGTGGGGCAGGGGCGGAGGGCATGGCCGCCATGGCGCTGCTGGTCTGCCTGGGTGATCTGTGGTGGGCCATGGAGGTGGTAGGTGGTCCAGTGGGCAGGGCGGAGCGGGGATGGTGGGGGCAGTTTTTGGGCACTCGGTCTCTAAAAGGTTCGCCATCACTGAACTAGGATGTCGTAATTTATCAAGATAGTATATGCATGGATCCAATTATTATTATTATGGTTGCTTGTACAGTCAGACAGATGTTTAAACATTTTATTTTATTTTATTTTATTTTAGGATTTTTTTAGGGTATGGTGTACATAGCCAGGGAAGTCTACAATGTTTTTTACCCCAGTATTTCTGGCAGCCTAAGATTGCTAGTTCATTTTGTTCATACATGAGTGCTATTCATGGTACACCACATGAACTTGCTTTGCATCAGCTGGCTAGCAGTATTATGGGGATGTCAGATCATCCGGGCAAAGCAAAGCAAAGCAGCACACAAAACCATGCACCCTCCAGTCCATGGAAAAACCTCTCCCCACAGTCCCCTGGGGACTTCTGATATAGAGTACAATAATACATATTTTTTCCTACTCGCAAACCCATTAGCTAATATTTCTGCATATTAAAATGGGGATGGATTTTTCCTCTCTTTCAAGGTCTGCATTCTCTTTTAAGCGCTTTGTTGCATGCAGGGAGAAATATTTTTTGAGTAGGGGGAAAGCAAGTAAAAGGTGGAAACTTGATTAAAAGTATGGGCCAACCTTCTTTCAGATCTACATTTTTTGACCTTCCTTCCTTCCTTCCTTCCTTCCTTCCTTCCTTCCTTCCTTCCTTCCTTCCTTCCTTCCTTCCTTCCTTCCTTCCTTCCTTCCTTCCTTCCTCCCTCCCTCCCTCCCTCCCTCCCTCCCTCCCTTCCTCCCTCCCCCCCAGCATACTTGGACAAAGTTGCTTCTGTCTGTATCTCTTTTTTTGATATGATTTTAAAAAAATAAGTGGAAGCCACAGAAAATTAAATTGTGCACTGCTCAACATAATCCCACATCCCAGAGGAATGCTGTTCATATCTTTTGGAAGCTATTTTACACCAGATCAGAGTATTTGTCTATTTAGTCTGAATTGCGACATCTTTCCCAGATGTCAGGGAGAGATCTTTCCCAATACTTGCTGCCTGCTCTTTTTGATAGCAGATTCCTTCTGTCTACAAGGCAAGTATTCTGCTAGTTAACTGCCTGTAACTCTCATCTCCGTTCTTTTATACCCCTTGTTCTTTATTGGAAACTATTCAGCACTGCCTTTCCGAAGCTCAAAGTAGCACACAGTGTCATTCCAACATTCATATACACAGATGCTCCCGTCTGATGTTCTGTGCAATTCTCTTCCGGCTTTACATGCCATTTTCTTCAAGGCAGCAGGAGAGACCACAGTGGGTGACTGACAATTGTATACGAAATTGGCTTCTCCTTCATCTTCCTTTCCTCTGCAAATGTTGCAAAGGAGAATGTTTAGTGGGGTCAAGAAAACTGCTGAACATAAAATAATGCATTATAACTTCATTTGAACTCTCCCAACTGAGTTGCTTTGCAGACATACAAGGAGCTCTTAGGATACTCCCCTATATTCTTCATGAAGTTTTGCAGTCCCACTGTTAAGAATAAGTAGTGTGTATATTGAAGAGGCAGAGCAGAGTGACCAAAGCTATTTCTCTTCGCTTCATTCATAAAAAAAAAGCTATGTCTGGCATTGGCATAGAGGCCCATTAAGATGCCTTGCAGACCTAGTGTGTTACTAAGAGAGATTTTGTGGAATGTAAAGCTAGCCGTATTCCATCATTGTTGTTCTTCATTAGGTAGCTCTCGAATTATGTCCACAATTGGGACTAGAATTTCTTTTGCTAAGAAAGGTGCCTGTTAAGTGAACTGCACCTGATTTTATGATCTTTTTGCCACAATTGCTAAGTGAATCATTGCAGTTGTTAAGTAAACAATGCCATCGCTGTGTGAACATGGCTTCCCCCATTGTTGGTGATGCTGTGGCCATCATAAATTCAAGACATTACCAAGCACCCACATTTTTATCATGTGACCCATGGGGATACTATAATGGCCGTAAATGTGAGGACCGATGATAAGTCACATTTTTCTAATGCTGTTGTAACTTTGAACAGTTGCTAAAGGAATGGTTGTGATTCGGAGACTACCTGTAAGGTCACTGGAACCAGGTTCCACTGTGGGAAAGATTGTACTTGTAATGGAATGTGAGAATGACCTTGGAAGACATGGACAGAGGGAGAGATGCTTCCTAGAGACCACTGGATAAAAGGGGGAGGAGCTTATAACTGAGTAATGAGCAGAGAAAGAAACCCGGAAAGAATCTGTCCTAACATATTGAACAGTAAAAAGAGACAGCAGGAGATTTGTAGCTGCAGACTTGTTAATGTAATCTTAACTAAAGTAGAATTAGTCCATTTTATTGTGTTTCCTGTCTGCTCTACTTGAGACGCTAACACTACCAGGGGATTCATGGCTATAGATCTGCCTTCACTGCACCAAAACAAGATTCTAATAAACACCATGAAGAATTTGCAAATAATAAAATGTGTTCCATAATGGAATCAATTATATAGAGAAATGTGGTTCCTTTTGCTGAGTGGATCTTTGTCAGGGCTTTGGATAGGGATTCCTGCACTGAGCAGAGGATGGCTTCAAGGATTCAAATAACCCCTTCAAGATCTGTGACTCTACGAACATTTCTAATGAATATTGATTTTATTAATCCAGTGATACCCTCCTGCTTCATGAGAGATAGCATTAGCTTTTTTGTCTTTAGTGTTTGCCTGATCTTTCAAACCTCGTTTTAATTTAAGACAAGATGCTCTGCTAAGATCCATTAAGATAAAAGTGTTTCCCAAATTATGGATCCCCAAAGTGAAGAAACTAATGTAAACAAATAAAACCTCCCTTTGGGCAACTGAAGGAACTCAACTGTGTGTGCAGTGCTGCCATGTCTTCATCATGACAGTAGAATTAATTCAACATAGGAAAATAATGTTTTTTTCAAAAGTGTTTTCTTAGATGGCTAGATCTACATATTCATAGAAAAGAAAGTCTCTAATTCAGTTTCATGACACATCTACGTAGCTTTCTCAAGCAAATACAGAAGTGATTTACTATCATCTTCTGTGATCATTGCTATTATTTTATTGCCTTGTATAGTCTACAGCTGTGAAATTATCAAATGGTCCCCCATCCAGACATTAAATAGCGCTAGAAAGAAATCAGATTTGTTTCTGAGCCAGAAATATAGAAGACAGAACAGAGACAATTGCTTGAAGCAGGAATGAAGTTTATTCTGAGAGCACAGTAGAAAGTCTGCTACTCAGAGGTGGCCACACTCAGTCCTGCCCTGCAATCCCCTTATATTGGAAGATCTTGCTATTGTTCCTTGAAAGTGTGCAAAAGAGTTCCCACTCTCTAGAAATTCAAAGACAGTGCAATTTTAACCAGGTTTCCAAGACGGGCACTCTATGATCAGGTACCATGAAGCTGTGCTTTCTCTTGATTTAGCAGGATCCAATCTGGGTTGGTCACCGGGACCAGAGGTTTCGTCTTCCGAGCTTTCAGACTAATGTGGAAGCCCATCCTCAGGGAATGTCTCTCTAGCACTGTATGTGCTTTGGGTTTTCTCTGTGTGGTATTTATATGGTGCTTATTGTATGTGGCTTTTTAGTTGTTGACTCTCGATTTAACCTTGTAGATGGAGATGGAAATCTTTTTGAAGAAAGGACCTTTTGTTATTTATTACACTTGGCCAATACAGAATTCTGTTTCTAATTCTAATTAGAAAGGTCTCTGGCATTCTGGAAGGACTGTTCACCTAGGCAGGTACCTCTTACTACATTTTGAACTTTGTGTTGAGCCCATTGGCGATTACTCACATTTTGTCCTGATTGTAATTTTTAACCCTTTTGCCCTAGAAAATAATGGCAAGGGAGGTTTTGATTTGTTTTCCACAGTATGGAAGATTGTGATTAGTGTTTGAGATCAGACAAGTTTGTGTCATAGAAAATGCATATCTCAGACTTATCAATGGTAGTGTCATGGTTCCGACAGATGAAACTCTTCAAAAGAACTTCGAGGCATTGTTTACCTTAAAGAATCTTTTATTTGAGAAACAAAGTATCAGCACTACATAGTTAAAGCCAAAAAGTAGCAAAGCACAATTCCCTCCTCCAATTTATAGTCATAAATAACATTCCCAGTTAGCTTGAAGTCTGGGCTTTCTCCCCAGCTCTCCAGCCCGCCAAATCATCAACTCTGAGCGCAATAACCTTGAATTCCCACAGCTGAGTTATTATTGTTATGACTAACTGGACTCTCATCCACATTCACCCTCCCAACACCAACTAACTCTAAAAGCAAAAGAGAAAAGATGGCTACATTTCCATCTGTTGTCAAAGCAAGAACATCCGATGTTAGCAGCCTTGACAGGTAGTAGCTGGAATATCTATAATGTGAACATCTATGCCCAACTGATTCTTTATAAATGAAACTAAAGCTGAACTATTTTGAACACATAATGTGAAGGCAAGTGTTATTGAAGAATACAGCGTGTGGAAAAGTCAAAACGAATAGGAAAAAAATGATGGTAAAGTAGGTATCAGAATTAACATGAACACAAGTATACAGAGTAAAAGTTCAAATGACTGATAGATAATCATGAAAAATCATCCTTATTCAAGCCCAAATGATAAAATGTGTATGCTACCACAGTATCAATGCTTACCAGTATCATGTCTACCTTGTACATTATCCAAGATAACTGACTAGCTATACTAATATAATTCCAGGGTTGGATTACATAGACCTTTGGTTTTAATCAACAAAGACATTGCTCTCCTCTTATGTTCTTATACAGTCCCCCTATGCCTCTGCCAGTATAACAAAATCGAGCTAAGCTAAGCAAATGTTGATAGATCTTCAACACCTGCTAAAAACGTGGGGTTTTTTTTGTTTCTTCAAGTCAGTGTTGACTCTTGTGACTGTCTGGACTAATCCCTGCAGGGTTTTTTTTAATGAGATTTTGGAAATAGTTTGTCATTGCCTGCTTCTGAAGGCTGAGAGTGAGTGACTGGTCCAAGGCAGCTTAGCTGGCTTCATGTCCAGTGTGAGACTAGAACTCATGATCTCTCCATTCCTAGGCTGATGTCTTAACAACCACTACACTAAACTGCTTCTCAATAAGTTTTTTTTTTAAAAAAAATAGTTACCCATCAGCAAAAGTTGAGAAAGCTGTTCTGAATTTTGTCAAACTCAGCATACTTATTTGGAAAAAGTATTTCTGCATGAGCTATGCAGATACATAACATTGTTATTTTCATGACGTCAAATCAGAATTTTGAGGAGCTTTTAAGAAAGAAGTCTGGATTATCTTTACTGATAATCTATTGATAGTAGATAGAAACTCAGTTTGTCCCTAGAGCTCAACCTGTGCTTAAGGGGGGAAAGCCTCACAACTTGGTCCCCTCGACTAAGCAGCAAAAATCCCAGCATAAGCAAAACAATTCTATTTCCAAGTAAATGCGTTTAACATGGCAGCAGAAGAAGCTTCTTATTCCTCTAGACACAATAGTGATTTGTGAATTTAAAATGTGAAACTGTACATGCTTAGAGTATTTCTTTATGGGGGCTAGTGATTGTATTTTGTGGGAAAATTCTTGCTGCAATATTGTAACTGTAGAAACAGAGAATGGCAGCAGAGGAGAATATTGTTTATATACTTGAGAACTGAGACACTGCTAGCTAAAGCAAAGCTCCCCTAAGACCATTAAGCCTGAGATCTAAAATTACTAACTAAAACCATTGTTGAGTTGTCTTTAATGCCAGAGTCTGTGGTGTAGGATTAATGCTCCCAGAAGCCCATATCTCAGCAACAGCATCTGCATTGCATGCAAAAGACCCTCAGTTTAGTCCTGAAAAAAAAAATACTTAAAAGAACAGGGCTGGAGAAAACCTCTTTCTGAAATCTTGGTGACGTTTTGTGCCAATCAGAATGGACAAAACTGAAGCCACCACTTATCTCTGGACAAGGATACACAAATGCTTTTGTGTGTTTCTCTTAGGTGATTAGCATTCTCATCTCTTCTTAGTTCTTAGCATGGATTTGTGTTTGCAGTCCTTGCACATACTGGAATATGCAGTCATATTAAGGAGCACAGTATCCTTCCCAAACAGTAAAACCCTGTGTCATATATGGTTGAACCATGCCTCGTTCTCTTTAGAAACAGATCTATCAAAATCAAAGCTGCTGTTCAATGTTGCTGGAGGAACACAACGAGGCTGTTCATGGTTGCTTGCTCTCTCTTCCCCCACCTCAATATTGATCCAAAGCTCAGCTATAAATCATTCTATATTTAAACTAAATCATAGGGCAAATAATTAACATCGAATCTGCCTTTACTGATACAATCTAATCTCTACAAATGAAGAGACCAGTAAGAAACGAAGCATGCTAATTTTGAACAATAATACAGAAACATTAGACTGGAAAGCTGTAAAGCTCGTTTTAAAGAGCTGCATTGTTTGAAGGTGCACATTTATGGCTTGTAGCACTCTTCTCAGAAATGGCAGTGTTAAGCACCTGGGTTATCCTCAGGAATAGTAATTAAACATCTAGAGCATGTCAGCATTCATGCACATCGTATGACAGCCTAACTTCCCTCTTTGAAGGATTCTTTTATATATTTTATTATAGATTTATGTAAAACTTCATACTCAAACTTTACGCTACTGAGATTATAAGCCTAAGGACATTTGTTAGGTCACTAGTATAAAAGCTTTGCTTATTTCTTTATTCCACTTCAGAAACGATAGTGTGGTAAAGAAATTTTGCAGAATGGGCATATTTAGGTTCCCCTCTTTTCAGGATTGATGTTATACCAGGGATCAGCACGATCAGGACTGGTGAAAGATTTTGTCCCAAAGGAGGGTTATTTCTGATCCCTGGACTGTCTTCTCCTTGTTATGGCCACATTATCAGTTAGCCTGTCCTTTCTGGCTTGCAATGATTTGTTGATTGGGCATCAACAGAGTGGGTGACTGCATTATGAGGGAAGGGAGACTGTTTTATGAATGCTGTATTTTAAATGTTGCACATAGCCGTAATGATGATGATGATGATGATGTTGTTGTTGTAAGGGATCTTTGAGATCATCTAATCCAGTCCCCCCTGCTCAGGCAGGAAACTGTATACCAGGGGTGTCACACTGCCAGCTCCCAGGCTGTATGCATCATGGCGAAACTGCACCTACCCCATTGTGGGCAATGGCAAAAAAGTCACGCTATGTTGCGACACGTCACGTGATGTTGCGAGTTTGACACTCCTGCCCTATACCATTTCAGACAAATGGCTGTCCAGTCTCTTCTTAAAAACTTCCAGTGTTGGAGCATTCACAGCTTCTGGAGGCAGGTTGTTCCACTGATTGTTCTATCTGTCAGAAAAATTATCCTTAGTTCTAGGCTGCTTCTCTCTTTGGTTAGTTTCTTGTCCTGCCTTCAGGTGCTTTCGAGAATAGCTTGACTCCCTCTTCTTTGTGGCAGCCCCTGAGATATTGGAACACTGCTCTCATGTCACCCCTCATCCTTCTCTTCATTAAATTAGACATACCCAATTCCAGCAACCGTTCCTTATGTGTTTTAACCTCCAGTCTCTTGATCATCCCACATACATACACATATTTTCTAAGACACTTCATAAAATGTATGAAGAACATTATGACTTTTCCCCCATTTCAGCTAGGTGTCAAATGCGGTTCATTCAGCATTTTTATGTAGAGCTGTTACCAAAATGTTGCATAGGCACATAAATTTCCTAGAAATATTAGGGAAGATACTGCAAGTCTTGTAAGAATCTTGGGCTTCTGTAAGCTCACAAAACCTTTCAATGTTTTTTTAAGGTAGATTTGGAGGTAATGCATAATTTAGAAAGTCGTTCTTTCCCGCATGTAGATTATGTCCAAGAAAAACTGAACACTGTATAGACTTCACTACAATGAAATTAAAATTAAAGTCCCAGTAAAAATCAAGGAGGACAGGTTTTTAATTCCTACCTATGATATTTATTTCAGGTTCTATTTCTGAATTTAGATTTATTTTGGGTTGTACTACATCCAATTTGTAGCTCAAGAAATGAATGCTACCCTTATTTGGTAGGTGAGTCTTCATATAATATCTTTGTTTTGAACATGTTTTTCCTTGGTCCAGTCTTAGTCCTTTATGCTTAATCATAGCATACATCAGTCTGTTCTGCTCTCTTATATATTTTAAATTGTTGGGGGCAGGGGGTCATTACTGTGGATATGGTAGAGCATTTGCATTATTATTTTTCATGGTATTAATATTGCTTTTGTATTAATATTGTACTCTTATTGCCTTTACTTTCAGAGGCAAATCGTAATGACTTTTTGCTGTTCTAGACTGAGAAAACAGTGATGTAGCCGTACATTTTTTTTAATTGTTAACCAAAATAGGTTTCTAGATAATTTTCTCATATTTGCTTAATTTAAGCCCTACTGTGTCAGCTAAAATAAGTTGCCTTCTTGGTAAATGATTTGCTCAGCTTCTTGTCCCATAAAGACACTTCTCAGTGACAAATAAGCACCATACAATTACTTTCTTGCTCTGTGTGAACTGATCTAAGTTGGAAGGGATCTTAGAACTCTTCTAGACCAACCCATTTCAGACAAATGGTTGCCCAATCTCTTCCTAAAAACTTCCAGTGATGGAGTACCTACAACTTCCAGAGCCAAACCTTTCCACTGATTAATTGTTCTGTCAGGAATTTTTTCCTTAATTCTAGGTTGAAGCTCTCTTTGACAAGCTTCCATTTGTTATTTTTTGCCCGGCCCTCAGGTGCTTTGGAAAATAGGTTGACTCTCTCTTCTCTGTGACAGACCCTCAAATATTGGAAGCATGTGGGGAATTCTGGGAGTTGAAGTCCCCATGTCTTAAAATTGCTAGGCTTGAGAAATACCGATCTGCAGATACTGCAGGATACCAGATCTGCAGGATGCCCAGATCCCACATCAATCAAAGGTTTTTTCAACCTGTTGTGGAACCTGAAATACAGGAAGTCTATTCATTCGGATGAAATGTATGTGGAATCAATATCCAGCTTAGTCCACTCTCCTACATTTATTCTAGCTTGTAATTTAAATAACAAAAGGATTCCAAGGGTTAGCTTTCCACTGGGGAGGTAACTTCTAACATTTACAAAATAAAACCTGTTCTGATTCTTTTTTTTTTGCAAATCTCAGTTTGCATTAAATATTTTCCGCTTCTTGGCTTACAATCGTGAACCCATTTATAGGATTCTTCCCTCCTTTCGCCCACTCTTAACCCCCCCTTGGCACATAAACATCAAAGAATGACAGTTCTGTAAGGCATATTATTTGGAGACGTGGAAGCTGACCAAGTGTGGCAGACTATACTAATTTGATTTTCCCTTTGTAAACTCCCTATGAATTTTTCCCTAAGAAGATCATTTATTCCCATACAAATAAGATAAATTTAAGCAAAGCAAAACCTAAAATCCAATTGTGCAAGTTTTCATTCTTCGTGTACCATTCTTCGTGTACCATCTTTTTCAAATATATATCCATAAGGAATATACATTTGCCTTTAGTTAAATATAGAAAATTACTTGTCCACTCTTCAAAACCATGGGCGCAGTCCATCAACATCTGCTAGACCAGGGGTAGGCAACCTTGGCTCTTTCATGACTCCATGCTGGCTCAGGAATTCTGGGAGTTTAAGTCCACGGGTCATAAAAGAGCCTAGGTTGCCTACCCCTGTGCTAGACCATAGATTGTATTTTTTGCAGAGTAAGAGGTATCTCCTGGTTATTTTTCTTCTGAAATATGTCTGCTCTACTGAGGTATTAATTGACTCATTATCTTTCTTATTCCTAGTGATTCAAGCTAGCATGGGCTTCTTGCACTGATGATCCCTTTGGAAGAGGTTTTAATCAGGGCTATTCTAGAAAGCCATTAGATGAGAGAGGGCCTGGTTACTACTACAATCAGAATCTCTTGTTATGGATTAGAAAAAGGGGCTTTAGTACAGGGTTGGATGATCTTTTAGTGGAATTGAGAGCTTTGTTGAGCAAGATGATGATGCAACATAGTTAGTTAGAAAGCACAGTGTTCTGAAGATAAGAATTGAATGAGGGGACCCTGCATTTAACACCACCTTAATTTCCCCCAAATTCCTGTAAATTGGCAAATTTCTGTGAATTGACTATATGATGATATTAAGATGGCATTAATCTGTTTCAGAGCATGGGTAAGCCACATTTTTTTTGGGGGGGGGGTGAAGGATTGCATTACATTAGGAATAATTTGTAATGGCTTAAGAGAAGGTAGGGATGATACAAACAGCAGGCAGGCCTGAAAATGAAGTTCACTATTCCTTCAATCTCTTTCTGTCTCCCATTTTTCTTTCTTTTCATGACATCCTCCTCCCTCTCTTTATCTTCCTCCCTTTTGTCATTTCAGAGTAGGATATTCTTGTCAGAGGTCTAAACACCTGCAAACAGTTTTTGAAATAGTACTGCAATAGTTTTTGAAATAGGTTTTCATGAAATTGGACTGAGATGCAGCTTCCAAATCAAAGACAGTAAAGAGCTAACCAAGAAATAGTTGTCTAAACCCTATTTGGAGTATAGTTCTACTTTTGAGACTTAAAGAAGGATTCATATAACTTGAAAGTGATTCACAGAATATCACATAACATTGTTAGAAGTAAAGTCTTCATCCTGGTTCATCCAAGCCGGGAATAAATAAGCAAACATGGTGACTGCTTTGGGAAGGTTACAGTTTATTGCAGAAAGATGGTCTTCAGGAAAGTGCAGAGGAGAGAAGAGAGGCAAAGAGCACAGAGAGAGATTGAGCACATGGGCAGTAGGTTTTATACCCCCCCTAGCCTTTTGTTTGGAATAGTTTCCTGTTCCTGTGGCATGAACCTTGAGACTGTTTCTGAGTGTTTGTCTAGGCCTTGATGTCTGTGGTTTAATTCTGTTATCATATCCTGCTTCCCAGGTGATGGGGCTGACTCCTAGAGTTTGGGTGGGGTATGCAGATCTTCTCTTTTGTCTTCTTGATTGCTCTGGCTCCAACTTTCTGATGGTTTTACATCTGCATTTGTATGGAGCTAAAGTCTTGCTTGGGGCAGAGAGATAGATTTGGGGCCAAGTTTGGTTTTAAAAAGTCCTTTTGAGGAAAAATATATTTTTCTGCCCTTTTTAATATTTCCTTCTGGGCTAACTTTCATCAATCCCCCGCTTTGTGCCTTAAGTGTGTATTTATGACACACTTATTGGCACAACATTAAAATTGATCTGGTCAGGGAGACTTGGTAGACAAGCTTTTAAACTGTTAAGCAAAAAAAAGAAAAGAAAAATAAGACATTAATGGAGGCAGCAGAAAAAGATCCCTTTAGTGGCTCCCAAAAGGGGAGCTTGCACCTATAAAGTTCTAAAAGTCAGGGCAAAATTTTGTTAGGTGGAAAAGAAATTTATAGTATCCAATATTCTGTGCCAATCATTTTCAAATGTTGGATGTCACCTTTAGCTTTCAGTCAGCTTCACAGCCATGGTTTTCCTTACTACATGACCACTGACTGCCCAATTTCAAGGGTTGTTTCCTGCCTTAGCTCTTAATTCAGTGCATCCAGGTTTGTAATGTCCAATATGCCAGGCTATTAAATTTTTCTTTAAATTGCACATACTGAGTTCTAGGAATCCCAATCTGGGCTCAACAGTGCAAAATATTCAGGGCATAAGTTTGGGATTTTTCCTGTTGCTTCCTTAGTCAGGGCATATGAATTGCAAATCCTGAGGGGGCTTGGTTCCCTCCCCCTTGGAATCTGTTGGAAGTTGGTCCCACAAAGCTTTGATGCAATAGAGCAAAAATGAGCCTGAGGAACTTTACTGAAGGTAGGTGGAGGGGATAGACTCTGAATGGTGTGAATGGTGTATGTGTGCATATGCAGCTATTTCTACAAAACAGGCAATACAAACATTCTGGATCAATTTTCCCTCCCACCAGATAGAAGTCCAAGGTGTTCAGTACTTGTTCTGCCACATATCCCCAAGTGCCATCTCTCCATTAATACATTCAACTGGCTTGTTACAATACAAATGGGGCAAGAAAGAAAAGTTTACAATGAGTTTCCACCCTCCCCCCACAGTCTAAATTTTCTCTTATGAGGCTTCACATGGCACCAGGAATCCTTCCTTCTGCAGCTCTCTCAGGCATCTGGGGAAATGGTAGGACTTGGGAAGATGTTCCACTCAGATTGCATGGTGGCTTTTTAGTGGATGGCTGGATTCAAAACTCAATTCCATGGCTCAAACGGATGGAGGCAGCATCTGGGTCTGTGTGTTCTGCTTCCAAAGGCTTGGGAGAGAGTTTCAGGGCTGAAAGATACAAGAACAAGGTCTCCCCCCGCTTTCTGGGTGGACTCTACCAGGAGAGGCAGACAAAAGGTATGGAGAACAAAGGGCAGGAAAAGAATTGGAAGGGGGGTAGCTTGCAGACAGTTTGAGAATGCTGAAAACTCCAAATAATTTTAAAAGCCTAATATTTTGAGATGTGCAACTTGCCAAGGGTAGGAGAACATTTATTCTAAAATAGACCACATTGTTTTAGAGATTAGAAAATGCTTATTTGTTTCAGAAAAGTTTCATAGTAGTTTCACCAGTAGGTTTTAGGATATGAAAAGTAACTTAGGAAAATTATTTCCCCACACAAGCAGACTTGAGCTTCAAAAGGCTCTTGTAGATAGACACACATTTTTCAGGAAAAAGATAGATAAAACACACACAGTAAATGCAAGTGAAACTTTTCCAACAGATAAACTTAAAGCAATCCCTTCTGGTAACTTAAGGTTGTTCTTGAGAGTACACAGAGAGAAAAAGGAAAACAAACAAACAAACACAATTCTTTTTCTTCACTCTGTTTGTTGGCCAGACAAACAGAGTGAGGTTTTTCCTTTTTGTGGCTTATTTTAAGCAGAATTTCTAGCAGAATTTAAAATTCTTTTTCCTTTGGATTTGAAACAGTTAATAGTCCCATTTACCTCTCACGCAGACTTTGACAAACATATATACACAAAGACAAGAGAACAGAAGTCTTAGTTTTACACATCCTAGTCATTCCCACCATAAATTTCAGATAACTCAAGTTAGGGAAGGCACACATTTTAAACAAACCACGTGGTTGCATAGAGAAGAGAGAGATAGAGAGAATCACTATTTCTTATTTTCCCTTTTAAGTACCTTTATTTAGCCAAATTGGTTTCCCAGCAAAGCCCTAAGCAAAGTCTATTTTTCTTCCATACACTACACAGTCGAAGTCTCCTTGTGAGACTTCTTTCCTAATACAGTCAAAGTTTCCTTGTGAGACTTCTTTCCAAACACAGTCGAAGTCTCCTTGTGAGACTTCTTTCCTAATACAGTCAAAGTCTCCTTGTGAGACTTCTTTCCAAACTTTGCTTTGCTTACAGGGCCTTACCAGCTAGTTGCCCAAATCCAATTCTTTCATTCACTCATTCCATTTCATTTTCACACAGCCTCTCCCTTTTCCCTAACAAAAGGTTCTGTGCTCTGGCCAACCCCCATGCTGTCCAGGTTCTGCCAATTAAACAGATCCTTTCTGTGGCTAGGAAAGACCAGAAGGAGCAAAATCCAACTGTGATTGGAAAAAAAAAGTCTTCTCACTCACACAAACAGAAATACACACATTTTCTTTGTTCCCCTGGGCTTTAAACTTAAAATTTAGAGGTACTCACCTTCATCTTCTTCCCAAAGCAGCCCTTGAGCTCAAACTTTCAAAACTCCCTTTACTACCCTAGCTCCACATGGGCAAGGCCTGGGAAACCCATCCACAGACACAAGGGGGTCTGCTGCCGGCAACATGGGGCTTACCAGTCTCAGTCCATTGGAGAGGTTAGCTTGGAGTCCCATCTCGGGGTGCCAAATTGTTAGAAGTAAAGTCTTCATCCTGGTTCATCCAAGCCGGGAATAAATAAGCAAACATGGTGACTGCTTTGGGAAGAAGGTTACAGTTTATTGCAGAAAGATGGTCTTCAGGAAAGTGCAGAGGAGAGAAGGGAGGGAGAGCACAGAGAGAGATTGAGCACATGGGCAGTAGGTTTTATACCCCCCCTAGCCTTTTGTTTGGAATAGTTTCCTGTTCCTGTGGCATGAACCTTGAGACTGTTTCTGAGTGTTTGTCTAGGCCTTGATATCTGTGGTTTAATTCTATTATCATATCCTGCTTCCCAGGTGATGGGGCTGACTCCTAGAGTTTGGGTGGGGTATGCAGATCTTCTCTTTTGTCTTCTTGATTGCTCTGGCTCCAACTTTCTGATGGTTTTACATCTGCATTTGTATGGAGCTAAAGTCTTGCTTGGGGCAGAGAGATAGATTTGGGGCCAAGTTTGGTTTTAAAAAGTCCTTTTGAGGAAAAATATATTTTTCTGCCCTTTTTAATATTTCCTTCTGGGCTAACTTTCATCAACATCATGGTGTTATCTTATTGCTGTCGTAAATCTGTACCCCCCCAATCCCGTTTACATATCATTTATATAAAACTAAATTTTATACATTCTGATTATAAAATGCTTGTGTGTGTGCATGCGTGTGTGCGTCTCTATGTTAGCGTTTGTTAAATTTTCCATTTTTCTTTAACAGCCAGCCCAAAGTATTTAATTTTTATAATGGATGTCAACTTTCACATTTTGCAACTACTGTACACCAGACATAAAACACAAAAAAATATTCTCTGTGAAGCTGATTCTGCTTCTGTTACAGTTTACCAATTTACAGCACAAATGGACAAATTTCAGCATATGGTTATCTATATTTGAAGGATTATCAAACAATTGGAGTTGAGTTCAAAAGATTTGTCCATTGCAGAATTTTGGGCTCATCTTCATTTGCATTTTTGCATTAATTTTCAGAAGTGAACCATGCACCTTTTTCTGCTTGTTCACTTGCTTACTTTCATATAAATGTCATGATATTTAAAAACAATGTATTGTTCACTGCACAGTTGTTAATTGTATTTTACATTAGGGGTGAGAAACCTGCGGCTACCCTGTCATGAGACTTTATCCATCACTTTCTGATAGCTCTGAATACATATGCCTTTCCAATTCAATTTATATTGGTTTGAAATAAATAAATTTGAACAGAGAATCCTGGACCGTGTACAGAGGTTTCCTTGCATCTATCCTTACGGGACTGAAAAAACACAGCTGAACAGCTTGACTGAAACTGGTCTTGAACGCTAATAACAAACAAACCACTTAGAGCTTTGGTGAAAAAGAAATCCTTTCTAGCATGAAGCAAAAGAAAAAAAAATGCAGATGGCCAAACCATCAGGAGAGCAAGATCAAATACCGTAGTCATGACCAGCTTGCTTAAAATATAGTCTGCAATGTTTTGAATATTCAGTCCATAATTCAGGCCTCTAACTCTATAGCCACAGAGCTGAACCTTGCAATTCCTGACATCTGTTTATAACCATTCTAAGCAGCCAATGGAAAAGTTGCTTCTCTCTGCCCTGATATGACCAAATGCAAAACACAAAAGCTTTTGCAAGCAAACAATGCTAAATTTTCCTTAAAACCAGCTCAGAAAAACACATTCAACCCAAGATAGATTCTTTGGAAACCCCCCCCCCCATTTTTGTCAAAATAAATCCCACCGCCTACCAGTTAACACCTTTAAAAAAGTGGAAACATTTAATTTGGCCAAGATTCCAGATTTAAGCTAAATGTAAAGTTTCAGATCAATGCTGAATAATAGTTCAGCAGTTCTCTCTCTCTCTCTCTCTCTCTCTCTCTCTCTCTCTCTCTCTCTGTGTGTGTGTGTGTGTGTGTGTGTGTGTGTGTGTGTGTGTGTTTTGAGGCAGGGTACAGCTAGTCTTTGACTTATGAATACAATTGGGACTGAGTTTCTTTTGCTAAGCAAGACGGTTGTTAAATGAGTCATGCCTGGTTTTATGACCTTTTTTTTCCCCCAAGCAAGTCACTACAGTTGTTAGGTGACAAAATTGTGAAGTAAATCTGATTTTTCCCCTTTGGATTTGTCTGTTGGAAGCTGGCTGGATAGGGTTGCAAATGGTGATCATGTGACCCTGGAAAGCTGCAACCATTGTAAATTTTGATCACATGGGGGATGCTGCAGAAATGCAGGGACTGGTCATAAGCAAATTTTTCAGTGCTGTTGTGTAACTCTGAACAGCTGCTAAATGAAGGGTTGTATTTGGCATTACGGTAAATGCTAAATAAAATGGTAGGAGAGTATATGTGTACTTTTTATACAAGTTGTGTATGTGGAGAGTTTTCATGTGAACAATGAGGGGCTGTCACAGAGATTTCTCAAAGCACCTCAAGGCCAGACAAGGAACAATGGATGGAAACTAATCAAGGAGAGAGTCAACTTGGAAATAAGAAGAAATCTTCTGACAATGAGAACGATCAATCAATGGAACAGTCTTCAGATGTTGTGGGTGCTTCATCATTGGTGTGTTCAAGAAGAGACTAGACAGCCATCTGTTAGCAATGATGTGGGTCTTCTCTTAAGCAGGGGATTGACTAGATCAGGGCTTTTCAACCAGTGGTACGGGTACCACCTGTGGTACATTGGCACCTGGCAGGTGGTACACGACCATCCTAGAAAAGTGGTAGCGGGGGAGGGGAATGAGCTGAACCGGTGACAGCACCGCACAAGCCTGAGTGAGAGATGGCTGGAGCTGCAAGGCTGTCAGGGCTCAGCGGATGCGACAGGATCAGTCTGCTTTCCAGCTGATTGGTGCTTTTTCAGAGCTGTCAGGGCTCAGTGGAAGCGCCAGGATCAGTGCCAGGTTCCAGCTGGAGCTCAGCGCTGATCCTGGCGCTTCTACTGAGCCCAGAAGAAGCGCCGATCAGCTGGAATGCTGCAGCATCTCCAGGGTCTTGTGATTTACACTCAGATGCTTGGCAACTGATTCATATTTATGACGGTCACAGTGTCCCAGGGTCATGTGAAGTGACCAAAGCCTGCTGCAACCACTCAGCAGATGGGGGAATAAAAACCAAATACCCCCACCTGACCCCTGGTGCCAAACCTCAACAGAAATGCTCACAACAATGAAAACCTTGGACAGGAGGAAGAGCGCTGCCGAGTGGGCAGGCAGGTGTCTTGCTCGGTTGTGGCTTGGGGGGCACTTTATTCAGTGCCATTGTAACTTCTAAGAGTCACTAAGTGAACTGTTGTAAGTCGAGGACTACCTGTACTTTATTACTTTTTTCCTTTTTTTTTTTTTTGGTCATCAAGTTTTTGACACCTTGCTAGGGGACTGGTGGTACTTGGATGTTGCTATATCCTAAAAGTGGTACAATGGGTGAAAAGGTTGAAAAGCCCTGGACTAGGTGACCTATAAGGTCCCTTCCAACTCTATTATTCTATTCTATTCTATTCTATTCTATTCTATTCTATTCTATTCTATTCTATTCTATTCTATTCCACTCCACTCCACTCCACTCCACTCCACTCCACTCCACTCCACTCTACACTACACTAATGCAACTCTGCATAAGAAAGCTAGGTTTTGTTATAGAGGCGCTTGGTATTCCGAGGAGAAGTTTGATCTTCATATGTACATATCATGTGTAACCAGAAGGCTGCAATCAATGTTTTGTTTGATTGGTACAGGCTGTACCCCTACCATTTCCTTTTCCTCAGAAGTTCTGACAAAACTTTTGCAAAGTTGAATGGAATTTCAGAAGAAAATTGTGAGGGGAAAAAAATACATGTATTTGTTCTGTGTCTTTTGACTCAGAAGAACTACCTTTTCCGCTATTTGCTATGACTTGTTTTAATTACCCTGCATCATTTTTTAAAGTAAAAATGAAAATTGAATGCATATATGGTATAATGCTATATGAAACTGTATTTTAGAAGAAATACTCTATGTACTGGGACAATCAAGAATTTCTGCTGTTAGCAGAAATGATATACAGTATACTTTATATACTGCATGTGTGATTGTTTTCACTTCACCTGCTTCAGCATGATAAGAAATTTTAAAAGAATGCATTTAGCTGGATGGAGTGATTAATAATTCTGATTTTAAAGAATTGAAAATTTCCTTTAGACCATTACAGCTGCTGTGTGCTTTAAAAAAAGTATGTGCCATTCTTAGAGAGGCCTTAATAAAAAATTATTCCTGTTATATTTCACTGGATGGTTGAGAGATATGAAAAACAATGATTTCAATAGCTGAGGTAATAAGTTATTTAGCATTTATCTTCTTTGGTGTTTTTTATTGCCACAAGATAGTCTAACATTCTGTCCAGGACAATAATTTTCATTAAAATATAATAGACCTCTTAAGGGTCATCTTAAGAATGTTCCAGAAAGTCATTTAGAATGTAGAATGGTGTATATTCTAATGGACAGTATTGTACAACTTTGGTGTCAGCACAAAAAGGTCTGTTTCCACGTTTGTTTCTGCTTCTTTTCCTTCTGTTATAGTATTGCTGAATGAAGGGAAGCAAAAGGGAAGCATTAAAATAAACCTTGAGTGGTCTAGTATGAACAGAATGGACAGAATGTTAAGCTTGCTTATGGCCATAAGACACAACAGATACATGTTAAATAACTTATTCAATCAGTTATTGAAATCATTTTCTTTCATATCTCTCAATCGCCCAGTGAAATATAACAGGAATAATGTACCTCTAGGATACTTGCTGCACTTAGTATATAAAATTGGTAGTGTATAAATTGTGTTCCTCCATGCTTCTACTGAGAAGTGGAGAAATACTGTCTCTGAAAAATGTTATTAGTTCATATGGAAAAAAAAAAGCGTATTGCATCTTTTTTTTCACCATAGGGCAGACAAAGATTTGGTCAATGGCTTATTGATTTGGGAAATGATTGAGTGTAAAGCCAAAATGTTTTCACTGTTGGTGGCATTTCTTAAGCAAATCTGTAACATCCACGGGTGTTTTTAAACAAAAGGTTTTACAGATGTATGTGACATGACATTTTGGGTTTTGGCATAACAAAATAATGCAAAAGAGTGAATTGGGTTTTTAATTTTTACAATTTAGGATGGTTTTAGCACACAGTGGTCAGTATGGCATTTGCTTGGTTTCTGTCCATTAGTCTCTTGGGGGGGGGGGGCATATATATTTGCAGCCAGCCCAGTTCCCATCCAAGTAACCACTCAGACCAGAATTCAAAGGTGTTTCTTTTAACATTAGTACATATCATGAATTCAAAGAAAGGAACTTTTGTCACATTACCTGGAGTGTTTATGCACTGGGGCAGCTCCTTTGTCTTATGTCGTGGCACCTTTGATGTGTAAGATTTATAGAACTGACAAGGACAAGTTAGATTATTAGAGCAGAGGACAGAGGCTGTGTAATAGCTCAATTGCCTTTCAAAATGACATTGAAAGAAGTGATAAAATATTGAAATGGGTTAATTCAAAGGAAGTAACAAGTAAGGCAGACACTGCTATAGTGGAGTAAGAAGGATGCTACTTTCTCCGCTGAATATGCACGTGGCTGCCTTTTTTGCTTAAATGTCCCTTTCTTATGTCCCTTTGTAGAAATAAACATTTACAATCCATCTCTTTTAAACAGCAAATGGTACAGTAAAACTATGGTTGAACTATAGGAATTCATAATGCACTTGTATAATTGAACAGGTCTGCACATTACCTTCCCCACAATCAAGCAACTCTTTCATGCATATAAGCAATTAGCTGTTCCAGGGACAGGTTCTGTCTTAGACTTTTACTTGACATGCTAGCTTTGTTTCCCTTCTGATACATAGGAGAATTTTCCCTGTGGAGGAGGAGGGTCGCCAAATTCATTCTGTAGTGAGTAGAGTTGAGATGCAAGGTTATCACTGTGTCTTGTCATTTGTGAGCTGTAGGCCCTAGTCATCAAATGATCACTAGAGCAATACACTTCTTTTGTTTTTAATGAATCAAGATTGGCTTCTCAGATTGTATTATAAAACAAGAAGTTACTGGGGAATGATAGCAGCTGAGTGGTAGAAAGCATGGTCTTGCTGTGTGTGTGTGTGTGTGTGTGTGTGTGTGTGTGTGTGTGTGTGTGTGAAAGGGAGAGGGAGAGGGAGGGAGGGAGAGAGAGATTCATTTCTCCCACGTAGGAGAATAGATTGGATTTCTCTTTTTGATCAAGGATTGAATTCTTCTGGATGCTTTGGGGTCTTTGGATTTTGTTATGTTTGATTGCTTATTTAGATATTCTATTGTATTATTGGAGAAATAATGGAATAGGGATTATTTTAAATTTGCACATATTTCTAAAGTTTCACAAGACTTTTCTGATACATTAGGAACAAAGGAAGCTAATATTGTGCTGGAATTTTGACTTATATAATACAGGTGGGCAATGGCTGTCAAGATGTCAATTAGAGTTTTCTTCAACTTTATTGAAGAATCGTTTCCCTTTTATTTATTTAATGCTTGTCTGTCAAGCCCAACATAGAAAAGATGTTGCATTCTTTGTCCGACTGAGTAATTTATCTACATTATTCCTAAATGCATCCCTAAATTTTAATACCATATCTGGATTTTTTCCGTTCAATTATCTATTTTGGAACTGATCTCCTACTTACATTTCTTGTCAGATAATGGGAAAATTCCTGCACTGTTTTTAGAATGCAACAGTAATAATTATTCATAAAGGAAACTCAGCAACTGGCACATAAATTAGCATTTTTACCTTACACAACAGGTACTTGAAGCTGTGAAATCTAAGACACAAATTTAACAACATATACACTGTATGTTGTTTTCTGCAATATGGGTTATATATTTTTTCACAATTACAATTTGAATGATAGTCTCTCTCACACGGAATGGAAGAGTATTGCCTTCACTTCCCTTTAAAACATAGATTAACCTTTGCTATTTTCATTGTTTCCAGTGGAAGATTTTTTTAAAAAAAAATTCTGCCCAGCAGTGAGATGACTTTTCTTTCTGAAGAAGATTTTCCCCTTGTTATATGCACTGGACCTGATAGTGTTTAGTTTTTTTTTAATTTCATTAATTAAATAAACAGGAGTAGTGTAGGGTAGAGGCCTTTCTCTTTCTTCCTTCTCTTGAGTTGATTGGTGGTGTTGTCTCATAATCTGACCATGCTTAGTATGATCAGATTATGAAATTTAGTATTCTTAAGTATTCCTACTTAGTATTCTTCCAAATATTTCAAATTATTTTAACAGCTGAAAGGAGAAGAAAATGGGAGAAAGTGCAGGTTTTAAGAGATTAAGGAGAATGATTAATCATGCAGTTATTGGTCTGTTGGTTCTAATCAAAAGATGAAGGTTCCTCTCTGAGCTTGGTTGTTTTCTTGCAGATGTTTCATTATTGAAACTAAGTAACATCATCAATTCTAGTGGGAGTGGGGTTTGCTCTCAATTTGTATTTTAGGAGCTTGTCCTGTCAGTGTTCATGGGACTGGTCTTGGTGGTTCCTTGGTTGGGCTGTTTAATCTTGGCTTGTTTGGCATGTCCTTGATTGGGATATGCTTCTTCACTATCATACGCTTCCAAGAAGTTGACAAATTGTTCACCAGCAACTGTCATTTACATGCATGCTATTCATCTCTATTAGTGGAAATATACACTTTATATATACATCTTCACTTTTCACTTGATCATGCATGTGTAAGAAACCACAATAACATATGTGGAACATCTGCAAATTATCTACAGAACTTACTTTACTGTCTGACATTCTTTCATTCTTCTAACGGGGTCCTCTGCAAAACATTTTCAGAATTTCCCTAAGTTTTTAAGATAGGAAGTAAGTTGAGTGGATGTTATATTCTTCATTCCCCAGAGAAGTTTGTTAGCTCTGTTCTGATGTTCTGAAACTTTTGGTGGGCCACATTTACTTATACAGTTTATTGCTGTTCAGACCAGCTAATCTATTTCTGGTTGAAGGCCTCTTGATTGAAGGCAATGGATCATAATTTACTGCCCTGGTGCCACACAGGTTGGTTGCTAATATTGTCTGACTTCCCATTCTAGATCTGAGAAATGGGGACTGGCCCAAAGTCAATCCACCAACTTCTGTGCCTAAGAATTGATTGAATTAAAAAAGAAAAAAAAAAAGGAAACCCAGTTCCCCTCCCCCCCCAGAACTGGGCTTGATTATTCATCCAAAGCTAATACACACATTTTTTTTTCCTTTTTTCCCCTCCTTTTCTGCCACAGTTCATTGGAAAATAGTTCCATTAATTAGTGGCAGAGTTCAGATCATTGTTTGTGGAGATTTTTCTTAATTGCATACTCAGGCCTGCCCACTTCCCTGGATGGTGACATTTATGAATTTATTCACTGAAATTGCCACATATCATCTCATCCATGGAAATGCATTGTGTCGGAAACACAGCTGCATTATGATTTCTAATAATACATGTTAATTGATAAATGATAGGCGTGATCTCTTGCTTGCCTCTTATTATATTTCTGTTTCTCAAGCTGGAGAAATATCTGGGGATTTTTTTTGGGTGCAAACATGCAGTGCAAGAGAAAGAGAATATACATGCAAATAAATAAAGGGCTCATTTGAACACTAATTCGTAGATTATAAGCTATGTAAAACATAGGTAATTAAGCATAGTCACTTTCAAGTAAATATACTTGGATTTGGGCTTTAAGGCTCTCAATATTTTATTTAGTAAAATATTTCTAAAATGATTTCTCATTCAAAGAGTGGCTTCCATTACATTTCAATAAACCATTTTTCATCAAATATTAATCAGAAATTGGAATATGGCAAAAGTTCTCTAGAAGCAAGATCAAATTCTTTAGAAATTGAGTTTTACAACTTTGTATTATAACAGAAAAAAAATGTTGGAATTCAGGTTCTCTGCCATTTTTTCCTATAAAGAATGCATGAAATAAATCTTTCATACCAATGGATATATTGAAATGAGAACAGTAAGGTATCCTTGGCCCAAATTATTTATAAATTTAAAGTGCAAAACCAAATATATAATTGGGCATGGATAATGAAGAGTTAATGAAATTGTATCATTTTAAATCCCTCTTGCCAGAGTTTAGATTGGCAAGGAACTTTTATTGCTGTAGATTTACTTTAGCATCTGTGAAGGATTTTTAAATTAATTATATTTTTCTAATGTGGAATCTGCTACTAAGATGCACAGATTCCAATTTTTATTCTTTATCAATATTTATTAAAAAGTTGATTGTTACACATATGCTGTATTATGTGGACAATGACTTTAAATCAATTAATCCAAAGATAACATGAGATTTATATGGCGACAGGAATTTTCTGACTTGTTTTGGAGATGCACTAATGTTCTAGTTCAGTGGTGGCGAACCTATGGCACGGATGCCAGAGATGGCACTCAGAGCCCTCTCTGTGGGCAAGTGCGCCATCACCCCAGTCCTAGACCTTCAGATGAGTTTTATAAAACCTTTTCGCTTTAGGCCTCCGGCGCCATGTACAAAAAAAAAAAAAGATTCAATCAATCAGTCAATTTAACTTCTCAGGGAAAAAAAAGATCTTGCAAAACTGGAATTGATTGATTGAACTTTTTAGTCCCACCCAGTCTGTTACCACTGCAGCCACGCCCACCCAATGGGCCACACCCACCTGGCACCCGACGATGCATAAGTCGGTTTTGGGTTGCAGTTTGGGCACTCTAAAAGGTTTGCCATCACTGTTCTAATTTCTTCATTAGAGTGATCCCTGAACTTTTCATACAGAGAAATACACTAGATACATGGATAAAAATTCTCCAGTGTGAGTCCTGGAGACAGTAGTACCTCTGCCAATACATTTCCCAACACTCAAAGAAGAGCAAGAAAGATGATTAGGGGGCTGGAAGCTAAAACATATGAAGAATGGTTGCAGGGATTGGGTATAGTCTAGTATAGGACTGGGCTAACATGATAGCAGTGTTCCAATATTTGAGGGGTTGCCACAAAGAAGAGGAGGTCAGCCTATTCTCCAAAACACTTGAAGGCAGGACAAGAAGCAATGGATGGAAACTAATCAAGGAGAGAACCAATCAAAGACTTAGGAGAAATTTCCTGACAGTGAGAACAATTGACCAGTGGAATGGCTTGCCTCCAGAAGCTGTGGGTGCTCCATCACTGGAGGTTTTTAAAAAGAGGTTGGGCAATAGTATAGGAACTCCTGCTTGAGCTGGGGGTGGAACCAGAAGACCTCCAAGGTCCCTTCAAATTCTACTATTCTGTTAAATTTCTTGCCATCCTCTTTGCTACCTGATTTTTAAACCCCATTTTGATTAAGCAAAAGTGAATGAGAAATTAGTATGCTGCAAAGTCAATTCCCAGCTTAAAACTGTATTTTCAACAATGCTTCTGTCCCACACACAGACCTTAGAAGTTAAAACTTCATGTTTGTTTGCCTTCTGGTTCAGGACAGTTTCTGATTGGCCAAGCTCCCCAGAAGCCATTTTGTATGACAAAGCTTAAAACATTTTTCCAAATTCCAAATGGACTTATTTGCTTGCAAAGCATTAATTCATTCAGAAAACATCAAGATTCTAGTAAACACGATTATCTAAATAGGGAAGGGCCTGACCACTTTCTATCCAAAGGAAAATAGTGAATTTTATAATACAATGCAGAAGTCCTCTTACACCAGTGATGTCTTTCATTGATTTTTCTCTCAGAAGGTTAATAATTTACTGAATATAACTGCCTAGCTATATCCACAGTAAGTGATTCTTTGTACTAAAAACAATAGGCGAAAAAAAGGGGGAAAGTGGGTTTTCTGGTCTCTGAACATGCAGCACCTATTTTAGATCATTTCAATGTTACCTTATTTACATATGAATCTACCTGCTGATTAATTTTCTGTTAATGTAACACCCATCGCTTCCCCCAGTTTAGCCTATTGATTTCATACTGTATAGTACTTTATATTTCATGGACCTTGCTGTTTGATTGTTTCATTTCAGCTTTTTCTTCCTGGGTAGAAACCACTCATAGAATGAATGGGATATAATTTCTCTTCTATGAACAGCTAAGATTTCCTCAGTACTGAATGCACCCATCCTGTGAGTGCCTTTTCTGTAATATGGGTCCATGTATTAAGTGTTCAAAGCAGTTAAGTGAAATGCTTTTAATTAAACATCTCTACAACCTTCTCTGAAGGTTTCTACACAGTGTGCACTACCTTAAACAAATGTTCTTTTGTTTAATTCTTGGCTACAATATACAGCTTGCTTAAATTTGTAGCTCTTGAAGAACAGTTATCCTCAGTGCTTCCCCCCCCCAAAAGGTGCTGGAACTCACACACGTCATACAACCTGCCTTGCCTACCCTACAAGATTCCATCCAAAAAAGGTGGTGGAACTCCGTTCTGGGCGTTCTATGAGAAAAAAAGCCCTGATTATTCTAATGTGGGATTTGCTCAGAACTGGACTCCAACTGGACAGAAGTCTAAATGAGTCTTATGATGTTATCTGGACTAAGTTAGATTCTGTAACTCCTGATGAAGTGCCCTCTGTTTACTAGGTCTAGGCTTGTTAAGGTGCTTCAAGAAGCATTGAGGGAGGGGTTTGTTCAGCCTTGAAGGAAATGGTGTTATACCCTCCTCTCAATAGGCCATTATTGGACTCTTTCATTCTGGATAGCTGTTGTCTAATTTCTAATCTTTCCTCTGTGGGGAAGGTTGTTGAGAAGGTGTCAGACAGACTGTTTTGGAAGAAGTAGATCATCTGGATCTGTTTCAGCCAATTTTCAGGGCAGTGTACCATATGGAGACACCGCTTGTTAATGGAGCCAAAATAGGAGCGATGGATTGATCCTTGGGCTCATTTACGTCCAGCAGTTTCTGATGTTGTTGACCATAGTATCCTTCTAGGCTGCCTGCAGGAGTAGGGAATGGTGAGCACAGTGATGCAGTGCTTTGCCTTCTTTTTAAGTGGTTGGTTCCAGTTGGTGTTGAGAGGAAGATGGGTTGCACCCATGCCCCCTCACTCATGGTTTCCTTGACACTCTCGTCCTTCTTTTTTAACATCTGCATGGAATAACTAGGTGAAGTCTTCTGTCATTTCAGGTTTGATATACCTCTCAATTCTAGGCTGTGTGGATGAAGATATGTACCCAATATCTGGAAGGGTTTTGATTCTGATGAGGACAAATTGGCTGACTTCACACAAGCCCTGAGTGGCTATGGCTTTTTGGTCTACTCTGGGCTTGGAATGTTTTTACTTTTGGTCTTGGATGGGGTTGTACTTCACCATTCAAGAGTAGTATATAATTTGGTGATTCTTCTAATCTAATAGCTACTGCTCAAAGAGCAGATGGCAACTATGGCCAAGGGGGCTTTTCAGATGGTGACTCATGTCTTATCAGCTAATGATTGGACTGCTGCAGTATCCTTTACATGGGGCTGCCTTTGAAGACCAATATGTATTATATGAAACATTAGAAGGTATCCAGAGTCTTTTTGGAGTTGGGCAGCCTTAAAATCCAATAAATGAATAAATAAATGTCAAATCGTATGGTTGGGGAGTCTAGACAACAACCAACAAATGTAAAATATCTATATTCACTTTGACAGTTTGGGAAATTGTTACTATTTGGTGAGTTTAAGTATCCACCAAAACTCATTGTTGATTAAGCTGAATAATTATTTTGTAAAAAATATTACTTTACCTCAGTTGATACAGGTAGGCTTCAATTTACAACCAGAGTTGTGCCTAAAACTTATGTTGCTAAGCAGAATGGTTGTTAAATGAGTTCTGCTCCATTTTACGACCTTTCTTGCCACAGTTGTTAAGTAAATCATTACAATTAGTAACACGTTGTTAACTGAATCTGGCTTCCCCTATTAGTATTTCAGTGAATTGTGAAGACCTGGTTCTTCAAATAGGAATACAGGAAAGGAAGGAAATTTTTTCTAATAGAAGAATGTCATCGGGACAAATTATAATTGAAGATAGAGGTTATTGTTATTTTTTGTCATTTTGAATTTAACTGCAAATTTTACCCTTTTTTTAACTACAAACTGAGCAAGCAGCTAAGCGATGACAGGGCTGAAATGACATGAAAGTCCATGTATTATTGATATATTACATGGGAGGGTATCCAGAGCAGCCTTGTGAAGGCATATGAGAAAATATCAGTAATTCTGATATTTGTGGCCCCAAACAATAAAGGCCTTTATAGGATAATATCAAAACCTGAAGATGGACTGTACTGTAATGACTTGGTAGTCAGTGAGGTTTGGCCAAACTGGTGTTGCTTATAATTACAATTAAATACAACCCAGGGATACACCATCTTCACCAGCCACCAGTTGTTGTGGTATTTTGTATTAAAAAAAATTCTAAACCTACTTTAAGGATGGTTTTACGTAAAGCATAATAATCTGAACGAAAAGCAGTCAGGACAGCTAATAAAAAGATGACTTTGGAATGTTTAAAATAGCTGACTAGCAGTTCTCCATGGAAAAACATTATGCACGGTTAAGGTAAGATTTAAAAAGCTTTTTTTATTTGGTTCTTTCTGAATTATACGCGTGTAATTTTAGCTTACTGTTGCCACTTTATAGCCTTGCCTCCAATTATATTAACTATTATTACTATTATATTAAATAGTACTTTTGTAGATATTCTGATTTATTATTGTTGGGAGATTTGACTATAATCATATAATTTCAAAAGTCCATTAATTTAAAAAATGGTATGCCTCAAAACCCAGACCCCATTTGTAGAAGACATATATCCCCACTGCTTTGTCTTTTCATATAGAGATAAAGATGATTTTTTTTGTAAAATAGATTGGATTTTGCAAAAGGAATTGGTTTGGAAGCAAGCTACTTAGCACATGGGTTTATACTGCTAAACAAAGAGTTTCAATAAAATTGAATTGTGAATTGTTTTGCTACATTAGCAACTGAATGAATAATTGCTTATACCACAAAATTAATAAGAGAAATGATTGTGCTTGAAAGAGTTCTCCTCCCCGCTCCTTCTTACTGCATCTCAATCTTTCAGTAATTTTTCACTTGGATAAATTCACAATCATTTAGCTTTTTGACTACTATGGATTTCCTAGATCGTCATTGATTCTGTATAGATAGTCCTTATTTATTCCTCTATAGAAATGGAACAAAAGAAGTGGAATAGAGGAGGACAACCCACAGAAGGAAAACAAAATAGCTTGTATTGATCCACTGCTATTTTCGGGCTAATATTGCAATTTGGCTGAGGCAGAAATGGCTAGTCTAATCTACCCTATTGAAAGAGGCAACAGAATGAAAAAAGAATCAGCAACTGCAGATTGTAAAAACTGTTACTGTTCTTGAGAAAATACAGCTGCGAAGGTTAGATCCAACTTCTGCATTCACTCTGATCATTTATCCTGTTCATTGTTGTCCATAACATTATATTGAAATAAGCAGGGCAGACCATGCCAACTATGAATTGAAAGTAATTAAAAATGAGAGAAGAATCCTGTTGATTTTACGATTTCATTGATATTTTACATCAGAGTTTCTCAACTATACCCCATCTAAATAACATGAGTAGTTGTGAATGCTCCAACACTGGAGATGTTTAAGAAGAAACTGGACAACCATTTGTCTGAAATGGTATAGGGTTCTCTGCTTGAACAGGGAGTTGTACTAGAAGACCTTCAAGATTCCTTCCAACACTGTTATTCTGTTATTCTGAGTACTACCATCCCCAGACTAGTATAGATAATATGCAGGAATGATCAGTGCTGTATTCTAGATCAGGGGTCCTCAAACCCCAGTCCATGGACCAGTACCAGGCTGTGGCATGCCAACAACCGGTCCGTACAAACAAGCAAAGCCCCATCCGCGGGATGCAGGCAGCACACAAAACCATGCCTCCTCCGGCCTGTGGAAAAACCTCTTTCCACGTAACCGGTCCCTGGTGCCCAAAAGGGTGGGGACTTCTGTTCTAGATCACCTGGAAAGACTGTCATTGGATAAGATTGCTTTAAATGTATGCACTTCTTGAATTTTGTTTATATTTCTTTTGACAAATACAGGTAGTCCTTGACTTATAACAGTTTATTTAGTGACCGTCCAAAGTTACAACGGCGCTGAAAAAAAAATGACCATTTTTCACGCTTATGACCATTGCAGCATCCCCATGGTCACGTGATCCAAATTTGGCCACTTGGTAATTGACTCATATTTAGGACTGTTACAGTGTCGTGATCACCTTTTGCAACCTTCTGAAAACCAAGTCAATGGGAAAGCTAGATTCACTTAACAGCCATGTTACTAACTTAACAACTGCACTGATTCACTTAACAGCTGTGGCAAGAAAGGTCGTAAAGTGGGGCAAAATTTAACAAATGTCTCACTTAGCAACAAATTTTGGGCTCAGTTGTGGTTGTTAATCGAGGACTACCTATAGATTAAAGTGGTCACCAAAATATGTAATAAATGATCTATCTCATTAAAACAGAATGAAGCTGCAAAATACATATGATACATTCTATGTGAAGTTGGGTCAGCTCTCTTGTTATCTGCAGAACCATTCCTTTTCTGCTGTTTTAGCTCCCAAGTGTTTCCTGTTTAGTGTCAGCAGTTAGAAAAGATAAGAAAGTCTGGAGCATGTGTAGTTTGTAAACCTTGTCTGATATTCCTGAGCTGGAAATTGATTTCTTAAAAAATAAGAAATGAGGAGAGAATGAAGTGCTGGATTTTTTAGAGCTATCAACAGCGCAAGATGCAGTGAGAAAACTATTAAAATGGAAATTAAATCAGCATATGCACTTTAAGAAGGACTTTTCTTGTGCTTTTACCAGCCATATCTGCAATGGTAGCAAAATTGGGAGGGCGCCTAGGCTGGTGTATGTTTGAAATGCTATAAATATAACAACTATTAAAATATTTGATTTTTTAAAGGTTCCTTTCTCATTTTATTGATTTTTAGAAGTCTGGAAAATCAGCTAGAAATACATTAAATGTACATTAGTCAGCTTGAAATACATTAAATGGTAAATCAGGTTAAATGTACTAGGAGTTAAGAATGTATTTGGTGGAACATGGCATGGGGAATACTTAGCAATAAATGAATGAATAAGAGTGGAATTTTTTTATATAGTTTGAGTAGGATAAAGACTTAAATGTGCACCATTGTTCCTGTTTACATAGCAAAATGGAAGTCACACATGCAGAATTTGTTTAAGTTTTCTTGAAGTTTTTCATTTGGTTACGATATTTTGTTAGGTTTGAAATGTTCTTAGTTTGGTCTTAGTTACAAACATCATTAAATTGCAGCTGCCAAAAAAGCCAACACAGTGCTAGACTGCATTAACAGGGGGACAGAATCAAGATCACATGAAGTGTTAATACCACTTCATAACACCTTGGTAAGGCCACACTTGGAATGCTGAATCCAGTTTTGGTCACCACGATGTAAAAAAGATGTTGAGAGTAGAAAGAATACAGAGAAGAGCAACAAAGATGATTAGGGGACTGGAAGCTAAAACATATAAAGAACAGTTGCTGGAATTGGGTATGTCTAGATTAATGAAGAGAAGGACTAGGGGGTGACATAATAGCAGTGTTCCAATATCTCAGGGGTTGCCGCCAAGAAGAGGGAATCAAGCTATTCTCCAAAGCATCTGAAGGCAGGACAAGGAGCAATAGATGGAAACTAATCAAGGAAAGAAGCAATCTAGAACTTAGGAGAAATTCCCTGACAGCTAGAACAATCAGTCAGTGGAACAACCTGTCTCCAGAAGTTGTGAATGCGCCAACACTGGAAGTTTTTAAGAAGAGACTGGACAATCATTTGTCTGAAATGGTGTAGTACTGCTGCTACTGAGGGTGGAAAAATTAATGGACAAATGGTCTGACAATATAACTCACTTGCATTAAATCCATGGTTTGAAATGATAGATACTATAATTGTTTTCCAATGTTTTCGGAAGGCACCAAGTAAATTTTTAAAGCAATTCCTTGCTTTTCCGAATTAACTAAATCTTTTGCATTAACCCAAATGAGGAAGAATATACTTCTGAATACTTTAGCAAACAAAATGAAAATCCTTGAAGCACAAACATTTTTATAATTAGTTTCTAGCATGGTCAATTACTAACTGGCTGCTAATGCTGCTTAACAATCCATGTGCTATTAAAATTCATTTCCACTTGCAATATGTTTATCACTGTCCCCAATTCACCAAAGCACTTAACCTCAAGCAAGCAGGCTTTCTGGTTAAAGTAAATGGGACTACTCAAGTGCTCACAGCTGGAACATTTTTTTTTATTATTATTATCTTGCTGAGGGCAAGCAAGTTTGGTATCTTGCATGATTGATCCATTAACAACTGCTAGATTTATACAGATCTGAAGAGCAGAATTAGGTGACAGGCACTGTTTTTGATTTTTGTTTCAGTGATCTATTGCCAATTTGCTTAATAGGAAGCAGCCAGGTTTTTTTTGCTTATATTATTTCACTAGGATTTTAAGCATTGTTATACAGTTAACATACTTAAGTACGTAGTTCCATAACTTTTTGGTTTATTTTCAAACTTTCCTGTTTTTCAGAAGTGATTTAATTGTTGTTGTTAATTGTTGTTGTTAATTGCGAAGTCGTGTCCGACCCGTCGCGACCCCATGGACAATGTTCCTCCAGGTCTTCCTGTCCTCTACCATCTTCTGGAGTCCATTTAAATTCACACCTACTGCTTCAGTGACTCCATCCAGCCATCTCATTCTCTGTCGTCCCCTTCTTCTATTGCCCTCAATCTTTCCCAACATTAGGCTCTTCTCCAGTGAATCCTTCCTTCTCATGAGGTGGCCAAAGTACTTGAGTTTCAACTTCAGGATCTGGCCTTCTAAAGAGCAGTCGGGGTTGATCTCTTCAAAGACTGACCGGTTTGAACGCCTTGCAGTCCAAGGGACTTGCAGGAGTCTTCTCCAGCACCATAGTTCAAAGGCCTCAATTCTTTTGCGCTCAGCCTTTCTTATGGTCCAACTTTCACAGCAATACATTGCAACTGGGAAAACCATGGCCTGGACTATACGCACTTTTGTTGGCAGGGTGATGTCTCTGCTTTTTAGAATGCTGTTTAGATTTGCCATAGCTTTCCTCCCCAGGAGCAAGCGTCTTTTAATTTCTTGGCTGCAGTCCCCATCTGAGGTGATCTTGGAGCCCAGAAAAATAAAATCTGTCACTACCTCCATTTCTTCCCCATCTATTTGCCAGGAATTGAGAGGGCCGGATGCCATGATTTTGGGTTTCTTAATGTTGAGTTTCAAGCCAACTTTTGCACTCTCCTTCTTCACCCACATCAAGAGGCTCTTTAGTTCCTCTTCACTTTCTGCCATTAGAGTGGTATCATCTGCATATCATAGGTTGTTGATATTTCTCCCGGCAATCTTAATTCCACCTTTTGATTCATCTAGCCCTGCCTTTCTCATGATGTGCTCTGCATATAAGTTAAATAGGCAGGGCGACAGTATACAGCCTTGCCGGACTCCTTTTCCAATTTTGAACCAATCAATGGTTCCGTGTTCGGTTCTCACTGTTGCTTCTTGACCCGCATATAGGTTTCTCAGGAGACAAATGAGATGGTCTGGTACTCCCATCTCTTTAAGAACTTGCCACAATTTGTTGTGATCCACACAATCAAAGGCTTTTGCATAGTCAATGAAGCAGAAGTAGATGTTTTTCTGGAACTCCCTAGCTTTCTCCATGATCCAGCGTATGTTGGCATTTAATAACAACATCAATAACAGTGTTTAGCACATATAATGTGATCAGTATGCAGAGCTTCATCAAGACAAAAGAAGGGGAAACAAAGTTAGAAAGTGAGGATTTATACTTATATGGGATTAATTATAGTTGGGATGAAGATTAATAGGGTAAGCCAAAGCGTTCATGATAAATTTTTGAAATACATCTATAGCTACAAACCTTACTACCAAGATATAAGAGAATAAATATGAAATTAAATCAACCATTGCTTGGCATGGCTTAATAACACAATTTACATCCCGGTTTTGTGCATGGTGTTTTGATTAGATAATATTTGTAGCCAGTTAAGCTAATATGGGACATGTGATCAGTAGGCAATGCTTGAGAAATGTAATTGTTTCATCTTTATGGAATAAACTTTGATGTCTTTGAACTGTGGTGCTGGCATAAATTATTGCCTATACCATGGATAGCCAGATCAATCAACAAAGAGGTGATGAAACATATGAAACCAGAAAAATCAGTAGAAGCTAAAATCACAAGACTACATCTAATTTACTTGGCCATGTCGTGTGTGCAAACTCATTGGAGAAGTCAATGATGCTAAGCATGGTTAGTGGATCAAGAAGAAGGTGCAAGCAAAGAACTCGTTGGCTTGATACCATCAAAACTGACACAAAGATGAACATCCAACAACTGAAAGAAGTTGTGTTTGACAGGGTAGCCTAGAAAGCACTTGCCTATAAAGTTACCAAGGTTTGGACATGATTGAATGGTTAAAACTACTACTATGGAATAAACACAATTTGTTTATACTCTGGTTGTGTCACACTTGGATTATTGTAACAGTCTTTTGGCTGGATTATCAAAAAACCTCATTCTGTCTTTTGATTTTATTCTGGATCTTCCTCATTTTGCCTCTACTTCTGTTTGATCATCCTTTGTTATATTGATTGGGAATCGAAAAATATACTGATACAGGTGGGAACACCCAGTTATTTGAAAGAGCTGCTGATGGCCCATGTATCTGTAAACTTGATTACTTTAGAGCTGGGGATGAGTTGAATAGTTGTAGAAACCCAAACTACTAATAATCAGGCCAAAGTCATTTAGTTTCACCATGTGCTAGAATAGCCATGTGATAATTAAGAGTTTTTTCTCCTTTTGTCCCAGTTTTCTGGGATAGATTCTTAACCAGATTATGCTTGAAAATGAATAACTTCAAAGTTTTAAAAAGCACCAAGGTTTCTCTTTAACGAGTCTCTATGAAAGTGCTTAATATATAAATAAATTCTTATTCATCACTTTAACCATTCAAACAGTAACATCATTTCTCATGGATTTTTAATTGTAGAGGTTCCCTATATTACATGATGTTAAAATTGATTGCAATGTATCATTGCGCCAATTGTTTTATTCTGCATCCTTACTACATCTCTAAGGGCATTATAAATAAAACAACTACTACTAGCTATTAATGTGAGATTTAGAATGTAGCTATTCATCTGATTTGACATTTTCCCAGTATTAAATGTAGTTTCAGCAATTTATAAGTATGAACAGGGTTGTTTAGATATATATTTTGAGAGAAAGTATAAATGGGAGAACATTATAATACTATTTATAAAATGTCATTTTATGTTAATTCACAGATTATTGTGTAACAGAACAAGGTTGAATGCTGGCTAAAGATATGCATAAATGATTTTCACTGAAAATACACAGATTTGCCATCTTCAGACTGTTGCTGTATGTTGCCTAAAACAGTTTCTCAACCGTTTCAGCATTGCGGACCGGGGGGGGGGGAGAAGGTGATGGTTCTATGCAAGTGGCCAGCAAGCGTACACACACAGCTCCATTTGCGCAAGTGGCATGCTTGCATGCCTGCCGCTCATGCAAATGGAGCACACATACATGTGCTTGCCTGCTGCTTGCGCAAGTGAGATGTGTGTGTGCGCACACACGTTTGCTCTTTCCACCGTCCAGTTGCAAATACGTCATAGCCCACTAATGGGCTGTGCCCCAGAGTTTGGGGACCCCTGGTCTAAAAGATTTAGGTTCAAGATGCTTTCCTTAACCTAAGTCCATGTTATTTCTGCTGTCCTAAATAGTGATCCATATTACATCTTATACGGAAGTCCTTCTAATGTCAAAGTTTGCAGATGTCCATTTGACTATGTGACAATGTGGTGGTGAGTCATCTCTATGGCACTTTACTCTTATGATATTACCTTCTATCTTCTGTGTTTTAGTTGATTGATTCTCAACTCTTTATTTTTTTTTCTGGTATGTTGATATTTATATGGATTCATGCTGAAAGCTAGGAGCATATATATCTACATATGTTACCCTTAGAAGTGTGGTATCAAGAACAACCAAGGATAAAACTTCAACAGAAACTGGACAAACATCTGTTGGGAATGCCTTGGACAAGAGATGAGAACTTTGAATGACCTCCAGTGTCTCTTTCACTCCTATGATTCTAGATCAGTGGTTCTCAACCTGTGAGTCGGGACCCCATTTGGGGTCGAACGACCATTTCACGGGGGTCGCCAAAAAACGCAGTCCGCCATTTTTTTCCCCTTTTCCTTAGCTGTGCTACTCCCTTTTATTCTATTGGCTTTTGAAAGCCAATAGAAAAGACTCTCTTGAATAGAGTCTAATTCTATTGGCTTTCAAAAGCCAATAGGAATTGTCCAGGCTGTCTTTGCCCTGCTGAGCCCGCCAAAAGTCCCATTCTGCAAACGGTGCTGCACCAGTTGAGTAGTCTTTGACTTACGACCGGTTGAGTAGTCCTCGACTTACGACCTGTTGGGGGTCGCTGCATTAAAAAGGTTGAGAACCACTGTTCTAGATTGATGATGCTATGGTTGATATTAATGCCGTTTATTGTGAGACAGTCAAACTGTATTCATTACTTAAGTCTCAAGACTGAAAATGTTCAATGGGTAGTAAATTCTATTTACTGACTTTGGCTAGTACTTGGATAGGAGACCACTAGAAAATTTGAGAACTGAGTGCTAGACTTGGAAAACAACATCTTCATTCCAAAAAGGCCAATTACTTTCATAGTATTGTTTTAAAAAATGACAATGTGTCCATGAAGTTACTTGAAGTTAAGCTTTACCTTGTATTCCACTGATTTTTCCATTGAAACTGTAACCATTTCAAATTAAATCTGATCAAGGTTTTTTTTATTCTTTTCAGCTTAAATGCTGATGGTTGATCTAAGTCAGATATTGATGACTTGTAGGCCAGCCTTGACTTAACTTCAGATGAGATCAGTCGCAAGATATTGTCTAATTAAAATGAGAATGGGAAATAGAGTATAATGGAAGGGAGAGAGGTTTATATAGGGAAAAGCTATTTTTGACTCTGGCACCATCTACTGCTTGCTTAAGCCATTTGTATCAACAGTCTCAAACAAATTATACTTCTGAAGGAACTTGCCCTTTAACAGAAAAATAGGTGTCTAAATAATACCTGGGTACTAAATACTACCTGGGTACTTATTTGCGAGACCGCCTACTACCTCATAGTTCCCTACGTCCGGTTAGATCCCACAGGCTGGGCCTCCTTCAGGCCCCGTCGGCCAAGCAGTGCCATTTGGCGGGGCCGCGGAGGAGGGCCTTCTCTGTGATGGCGCCCACGCTTTGGAACCAGCTCCCCCTGGAGATTAGGACCGCTCCCATCCTGTTGGTCTTCCGTAAGCTACTTAAGACCTGGCTTTTCCGGCAGGCCTGGGGTTTATAAAACCTGACCCCTGGATGACTGTCTTTGCGTTGTTTGTTTTGTTATGTTTTATGTGTTTTTTATTGTTAGCCACCCAGAGTCCTTCGGGAGTGGGGCGGCTTATAAATTTTAAAAATAAATAAAATAAAATAAATAAATCCATTTTGATATTGGCTGTATTTAGATCCTCTTTTCAAAATGAAATTCAAGACATTTTGTTCAAGTTCAAATAGTGTGCGGTACATTTGAACTTTAAATATAGTTGATATTAATTATCTCAAATGGTTTGGATGCATAAATGAAAGACATCGGTATATGAAAGCTGAAGCTTTTTGTTGAAAGTATGGCAGTGACATATTTTGATTTGCTTACTGACATGATTCCTTTTAGATATTCTGCATTTGCATTAGAAATGAAACATATATTGGAGCCGCTGCATGCATAATCTTATGTTGAATGCTTTCTTTAATAACTCTTTGGCCAGATGCCTCTGCTTATAAATTACTCATGGCAGAACAAAGTGCATTGCAAATGTAAATAATGCTGAATTCATAAGGAATGCTGTCTGTGAGGACAAGATTGCATCTGAAAGTAAACAAAATATGTTTCTTCACCCAGTTTTGGGTCTCTTTCATTTTGCCTTGGGGTCCTGGAGGAATGACGGTAGAGAAGGATAATGATGGTGGTGCAGATGAGAGATGATAGAATTGAACTTACAGATCGCAAAAATAATTTTCTGATATTTATATGGTTTACACAAAGCCTGATTTTGCATGTATCATAATGGTTGTGGAACAAAGTTGATGTTGCTTGGAGCTTTTGGTATTGGCGCCAAAATGTCCTCCTTTGCTAATGAAAAATGTTGGGCTAGGGTTTGGTAGAACAACTCTGAATCCACTTGACACCGGAGAAATTAAATCTTCCAGAAACTCAGACTAGGCTTCTAACCAAGAACACTAACTTGGGTGGAAGTTGCTCTTTTCCACTGTTTTCCAACCATATTTTCTTGTCAACATATATGGGAATTAAGAGTTCCCATCTTTCTGATTCTTCTATGTGAGCTTCCTTTCACCTCACATTTCTTTTTGTTTAATTTTCTTAGGAAAAATAACTTGTTTAGGTTTGTTGATCTTATTTCAATATTTATACCTCTTATTTTTTCTTTGCTTACCTGAAAAATTCACAAGAAATCGCATCTGCCTTATTGGGCAGATTGCTTCCCCCCCTTCATGTTGCTCTAGAATTCTAGAAGATACAAAGGCATCTATGGTCCATTTATACCGACTGTGTTTGAATTAGGCTTAATCTATTCTGTTTTAAATACAATGAGTTATTTGAAGGGAGTGCAGGATATTGCTCAGCAAAGCTGCAGAGTACACTGATTATGTGGTCAAGTTGTTGTTGTTTTCGGTATGTTCTGTTTATTTAACTTCAGTTAAATTTTAAATATGCTTCTTTATAGAGAAATTAATGTTTGAAAGTGTTCAGTTCATATCCTCTTTTGGTTAATAATTTTCTTCTGTTTAGGATTAAGTGGTCACTATTAGAACATTCCAAAGGTATTGGAAGGCCTTTAAGCTTGATTGGACAAATATGTATTTGATCTGGCTGGGGAAACCAGCCAGTTTTCCAAATCTTTGTCCTCCAAGTCTTTGTAATCTACCTTATTACTTGCCTTGAATATAAAACAGAAAAAAATTCTTGAACTGAAGGGTTTGAACCAGATGGGACTCGGTACAAAGATACAGAGAGATATAACATTCAAATCTACAGTAATCATTATTCCACAATGTTCTGATTCCTAGCATAATGAACTCTTTATTATGGGACAGCCTTCATTCCGTTACAGGAAACATGGTATCAGTAGAAGACCTGCTGGATAGAAATTTTAACCTTAGATTATGTAGCTAAGAGAATGCCTTATCAATAGAGAATTCAGTTTGCAAGTTTTGAGTGCCACTAGGAAGGAAGACCCAGTAATGGGGTTTTCTCATTCTTAGCAACTTTAAGAATATGCTGGCTGGCTGTGGAATCCTGAAAATTGAGAATCACTGCCCTGAAAGCAGCTGTGGCACTTCACAAAAGCTTAAGGACAATTGGCAATACTCAGCTGGATAAACATTTTGATATGCATTTCTTATCTCATACTGAAGGTCAAGTGTGAGTTGGAACCATAGGAGACCACTTCAGTTTTCTCCTCTGTTCCAGTATTTTTGCTTGCTGGTAATCCCAGCATCTCAAGGGTTGACTACTTATGTCTTTTATGGAATTCTTAAATTAGGATTTTATATAACTTGTTTCCTTTAGCTTATAGAAAGCAGTTAATGCTGCCAAAGTTTCTTTTTTCTATTTCAAATGTTACCTATTTTAAAGAATGAGGTTAATTTAAATGAATGGCAGAAAGGTATTAAGAAATTTATTTGGGCAGGGAAAAAACCAAGAGTAAAGCTTAAAATTATGCAAGACTTCCGTGAGAGAGGTGGACTCAAGGTACCGAATCTGAAATTGTATTATGATGCTGTGGCTTTAACACTAATTAGTGATTGGGTTAATTTAACAAATGTAGAAATACTCCATTTGGAGGGTTGGGATTTACTTTTTGGATGGCATGCCTATTTAATTTTTAATAAAAAAGCTGATCGGGTTTTTAAATCTCATATTATAAGGATTTCTCTACTCCAGGTTTGGAGGAAATATTATAAAAGTGATTTTAAAATACCATTATGGGCTATACCTTGGCATGCGATAGAGGGGATAAGGAGAGGAGTTAAGATGGATAGTGTTTCTTATACACAACTACTTAGATGGGATGGTCAAAATTGGCAGTTAAAATCTTTGGAAGATTTAGCACATGAAAATATTATTTATTCATGGTTTCAGTATAGACAAATAGTGGATAGATGGAAGATGGACCGTAATATGGGCTTGCTTAAAGAAGATGAAAACCTTTTTAAACAAGTAAAAGATCAAAGGCGAACTCATATTAAGAGAATTTATGGGGTTCTAGTAGAACTGGATTCAGAATCAGAACTAATTGAAGAATGTATGATTAAATGGGCACAAAATTTTGGTGAACCAGTTCTACTGGATACCTGGGAAACTATCTGGGTGAGGAATGTTAAATTCACACAAGCACAGAACTTAAGGGAGAATTTCTATAAAATGTTTTATAGATGGCACCTTGATCCACAAAAAATGTCTCGTATGTATCCTGACTTACAGCCTAAATGTTGGAGATGTGGTTGTTTGGATGCTACTTATTATCATATTTGGTGGTCGTGTAAAAATATAAAAGCCTTTTGGATTAAGATATGGTGGAATATTCAAAGAATTTTTAGAAAGAGGGTAAAATTTACCCCACAATTGTTTTTGTTAGGTATTGTTACTGATTGTGACGCTAAGGAGGTTATATTGATGTTAAATTTGATTACAGCCGCAAGGCTGTTAGTAGGGCAATATTGGAAGAAGGAATCCTTGCCTACCTTGCAAGAGTGGTTTTTAAAAGTTTCTTATTTGGCAGAAATGGCAAAGATTTTGGCTTTCTTAAAGGAGCAATCGCAAGAGAAATTCTTTGTGGTATGGGAAAAATGGATAAATTTTATACAATATAAATTGGATATAAAAATATCATTTAGTTTTTCAATAACTTATATATAAATTTTAATATTTTATAGATTGTACTTTTTCCATATCTCTTTTCTTCCTTCTCTTTTTTTTCTTACTTTTTTCTCTTTCAAGTACTTTTTCTTTTTAATATTTATGCTTATATATATATATATATATATATATATATATATATATATATATATATATATTATTGTTAATTACTTTACAAGTTGTTTATGTAATGTATTTAGATATACTTATGATTTATATTTTTTCAATTTTTGTTAAAGATTCTTAAAAATTTTAACTAAGCCTATACTCAGCTCTGGGAAGGTTGGGGGGGATGAGAGGGAGGGTTGGGGTGGGTGGGTTAGGGTTGTTTTTTGTTTTTTGTCTTTTTTTTTTCTTCTTTCTTATTTGTAAAAACTTTAAAATTTTCAGTAAAAAAAAAAAAAAAAGAAAGCAGTTAATGGAGTGGGGCATTGCAGATTGGGGAGGCAGACAATGTTTACCTGTCTGGAGCCTTTGATATTATTCTTTATAATGTTTTTGCATGACCATATTCCTGAGTTTATCATAGTCTATAGTTCTCCCTTTTATTTAGGGTTAATTTAAGACTGTTCCATACATTTAGCTGGAAACATGGTATCATAGTGAATCCCATAACTTATTGCACAGAAAATTGTATTATTTTGTCTTATAGCTCAGCTCTCACCAGTACTATAGAGTAAAATATGAACATTGCATAAATTTATTATTATTTGCATAATTAATAAGAACAATGGGGATAGTTTTTTGTTTCTAATTTCTGTTCCATTTCTAAATTTCATGTATACATTGAATGTACTGTAAACTACTTATTAACATCATAGTTAAGGCTGTAAAAAAAACCCCTTGTTGTACAGTCTTAATTGTTAGATACTGTATAAAGTCCTCAGGATGTCAGATGATTTATAGTCCCAAAAACTCAGAACTTGTAAAATGTTTATTAATATGCGTGAGTCATAAGAACTGGCCTTGATTTATACATAGACTTTGTGTTCAGGGACAGAAGTGTTTCTCAACCTTGGCATTAAAATAGATGAACTTCAGCTCTCAGAATTCCCCAGCCGGCTTCTAACTTCTTTTGTTGTTTTAGTTTTAGGATTTGGGTTTTCCAATAACATAGGAACTTCCCATATGATCCTGATTTCATAGAAGAATAAAAGCACAACAGGGTAATATGAGAGAAAGATCATTGCTTTTCTTAGTGCTTGGAAAGGTCTCCCCTCTCCAATAATTTTTGTTTTCTGATGCCAATGTTTCTTATTTTATTACTATTTTTAAGCGAGAAATTTGATTTTCAGTACTGAAGCCATTATTTACTTTTTTTTTTTTAATATTGGAAGGTCTGCTTGATCTGAGTTGCTATATTGCTTAGCAGCCAAACCTCTCTGCTGCTGACAGTGATATAGATTCTAATTGACATTTTTGAAACTAAAATTTTATTTTAGTGGCAAGAATCCTTTTTTTCCCTGAAGAGTTAATATGATAAGGCAGCCAGAGAGAGAGAGAGAGAGAATGAGAATGAGAATGTTCATATTGTCTGGATGCAATAAACAAAGCCACTTGAAATTTTAATCAAGAGATCTGTCTCTGAAACTCCCGTCCTGAGGAGTTAATCTTTCTAAAATAGCCTTTCTGATGCTCATCAGCCCATGGTATTGATCATTTCATTGCTTTTGAGACATGGACTGCAACTTAAGCATTGATCTTTGACACTGTAAGACTTCTGTGGTAACATAGAGTCATGTAGAACATTGATTTCACTTTTATTGTTGTGTACCTTTAGATTTCAAGTAACCGTTCTGCACACAAAAACTCTAGCTTGCTTTTTTTTTAAAGTTTCTGTTTTTTTGATACCAATCTTTATTCGTCATGAATAAGTTCAGATTAATACAAAGTAACGTGGCATTGTTTAAAGGACCTTTCTATATTTAGTTTGATTCAGCATTGACTTAATGCAGACCTGCATGAGAGAACTAGTTTTACTGTAAGGGTTGTGTTTTCTTTTTAGCAGAACCTAATAAAGATTAATCCCAAAGCTCTATAAAACATTACAATATAAAGTTTTTAAAACAACAGTTTGCTGCCAATGAAAGAAATAGGGAGAAGGAGCAAGAGGAATAGGTCACAGAAAATATCCATAATTCAGTTCATCTGAAAGAAATATATTTTCTTTGTGATTACACATTATGTGTGTAGAGAGAGAATTTCATTATATTAGCTTTTTATGAGATGAGCCAGCCTCTTCCAATCTGATGATTCCAAATGTATCGGAATAATCATTCTACAGTTTCCCAGCCAAGTTGAACGGATAATTAGGGAAATTTGTATGATGTGTAACTCATGCACTTGCATATAACTTTGTAAAGATTTTTTTTCATTTTTTATATGAGCTCAATCCCAGGCTGGTGAATTGGAGGGGGTAATGAGTCTTTGGCACCTATAATTATAATAGCTCATATTTTCAGTCCTCCTCTACAAGTTACATCTTAGCGATAACCTGGACGAAATCCTGTTTGTTCTTGATTGTATTTTGTATATCCAAATTTATATTGCCACCCCCCCGCCTCTCTTTCCCCTCCCCTCAATATCCTTATAATTTAGTTTAGAACAGGGGTCCTTAATCTTGGCAACTTTAAGACTTGTTGACTTCAACTCCCAGAATTCCTCAGAAGATTGGGTTATGCCAGTGGTGGCAAATCTATGGCACGGGTGCCAGAGGTGGCACTCAGAGCCCTCTCTGTGGGCACGCGCGCCGTCGCCCCAGTCCTAGGCCTTCAGCTGGGTTTTATAAAACCTTTTCGCTTTAGGCCTCTGACGCCATGTGCAAAAAAAAAAAAAAAAGGTTCAATCAGTCAATTTCAACTTCTTGTGGGGAAAAAAAAGATCTTGCAAAGTTGGAATTGATTGATTGAACTTTTTAGTCCCATCCAGTCTGCCGTTACCACTGCAGCCACGCCTACCCAAAGGGCCACACCCACCCGGCACTCGACGATGCATAAGTGGGTTTTGGGTTGCAGTTTGGGCACTCAGTCTCTGAAAAGGTTTGCCATCACTGGGTTATGCAGTGCTTTTTTTGTAAAAAAAAAAAGTGCTAGAACTCACACATGTCATACAACCCGCCTTGGCTACCCTACAAGGTTCTATCCCAAAAAGGTGCCGGAACTCCGTTCTGGGGCGTTCTATGACAAAAAGAGCCCTGGGGTTATGATGATCCAAAGGAGATTTGGGTTTTCTATTGGCATTTTAGAAATATCTTTCTGTGTTTATTTCAACCTTCTCCTGGGGGGGGGGGAATTGAGAAGTTGCCTGTCTGAATCTGTAAATCCTAGTCAAGATTCTTTCTTAATTCTTGGTAGTATAAATCATGACTTGCAAGACTAAAAAGGTAAAAAACAGACAAAAGACAAGAGAACAAGATTGCAGTTTAAATAATTATTTAAATCTCACATCCTTTGAATTACCTTGAAAAGAGGTTAAAAACAAACCAAAAAAAGGAATCTGTTTTTATATAGTTTGATAGGAATATACATGGACCTTCAGCAAAATATTTCTTTCTGGAAGTGCAAACTTATATAATGATGCAAATCCGTTAATTATTTTTTTCCATTTTTTGCATGTTTTACACATTCCATTATCTCATTTTGGTATTAGTCTGTCATTTAAAAATCACCCTGAAACATGTATTTAAATATGTATTTAAAATATTTTTTTCTCTCAGCAGGGATGCTTTAATTTTGGTTTTGACATACTGAAATTGCCAAAATCATTCAGAAAAATGCCAAATTGAGCAAACCCTTAAGTTCTCATCCATACTGTGCATCGGGTCAAGTCAGATCATTTGCAGAAATTAATTTTGAAGATATTGCTACATTTCCAATGGAGATTTAAGGGTTGCATCAATAGCTTCTGTGCTCCATTAGACAGCTGCTTTTTTCAGGCCAGTTGCTCAAGATCTCTCAGAGGGAATGAGGAAAAGGTACAATGTCAATAATCTGCATTTTAATTACAGTCTGTCTCTGAAAGTGCTTTGTACGTAGTTGCAGAGAATCAGAGCTTGTTCTTTGATTCTTAACAGGGAGCAGCACATACAGATCATGGCTGCTGAACTAAATAGCCTTATTGATTTTTCCCCTCTCAGGTACTAGAGAACAAGTGTGTGGTGCACAGTCCAATTTGATACCAGTCACTCATTTCAATGAACGTTAATATTGGCTGTGCTCTCAACTCAGGTGGAAAAGTGAAGGTGAAAGGGCCAAACTGTAACTTACCATTAAGTTCTTTTCCACTACCCTGTGAAAATCCTGACCTCTTTGCAATGAACTGTCGGCAATCGTCTACTTTTTAAAATTTTCTTTCACAACTTGATACTGTCCAAGAATCTTGAATGCTGTTACATTTCCAACTGACAAGCTCAAACTGATCTGTAAAAAAATTGGCTGCCGTCTGCCATAGAGTTGCTTTTGCACTGTTTCTGAAACAGAGAAGGGGGTTGGACTAGAAGACCTTCAGGTACCTTTCCATCCTATGGTTCTGTGAAATGATGATAGTTTGAGGAAACAGTATGATGGACCTGCCACAACTTAAACCTCTAAATACAAACGACCCTGGGCTCCATTTGTTGAGAAAAGTATAGTTTTATTAGAGATCACGTGTATTGCAGTATTGTATAGCCAGAACTGAGAATCGCACCAAAATCCTTAAAATATACTTTCCCCTTTTTTAACTGTAGCAGCTGACACAGTACATACCAGAAAACAGAATACAGCTTGTTCACATCAACGGTGCTTGCATTTCTAGTGCATCAGTCATCTAATGAGGATATCTATTGGCTATAAAGTTTCATTAAAGTCGGTACTCGTCTCATGAGGATTTTCGAAATGGTGGTTTGTTTTATGGGTGTCATATTGTAGAATTACTATTCTGCTGATTATGTGATTCACCTGATGTTGAACCTATACACTCAACTGAAACGTGGGCTGTAATTAGCAAGAAAGTGGCTACAGAGCAATTATGGCTTCTTAAGGGAAAAAGAAAGAAAGCCGGATTCATAAGAATGGTTAATATGTGAAAATAAATTATAAAGTAGGCATTGGTGAGTGGCCATGCGGGAGTGCTCTCTCATTAAGTGGTATGAAGTGGTGGCTTGAGGCAGCTAATTTTGGATATCGTGAAAAGAAAGCAAAATATTTAGCTGCTTTTGATATATTCCTCTACTTTTCTACTTAGAAATACATCCTTCCCAAATGTCAGTACTGGGCAACTTGCTGTAACCTTGTAATCTATGACTTCTAATGGTGGCAATGATAGAATAATAATTTTATTGTCACTTTGAAGGTAGACTAATCGGCATACATTAAAATGAAATTTCGTTGCGTACAGCTCAAATATACACCACACAAATATGACAAAATATACACTGCATAAATATGACAAAAATAAATAAATAAATACAGCATTGTGCATATACCCACATATATTATATGACACAGAGAAACAACAGTCTAGTTCGGTTTAGGGATACATGTGCATGGCTAGAGGATGGCAAGGATTTCTGTTACTTTATGACAGAAAAACACAGAAATTATCAAGCAAGTCATTAAGTAGGCTTCACTCAGCTTAAAAGTCAAACAGGAAGGGCCCTAACCTTGCTAAAATACCCCAAGGAAAAAAAAATCCTGAAATACTGTTAGTCAGTCCATCCACCACCATCCTTAAATTAGTTCTTCTAATACCACTGGTCTAAAATCCCAATTAATAATACTATGAGAGGGGTCCTTGGTGCTCACTGAGCTTGGTTGTTTTCTTGTAGATATTTCATTACCTAAAGTAGCACTGCTAGCACTGATTATAATAATAATAATAATAATAGTAAAGTTGGAAGGGACCTTGGAGGTCATCTAGTCCAACCCCCTGCTCGGGCAGGAAACCCTACACCATTTCGGACAAATGGCTGTCCAGTCTCTTCTTAAAAACTTCCAGTGTTGGAGCATTTACTGTTATGTAAATGCTCCAACACTGTTATGTAGCTTGGGTAATGAAACATCTGCAAGAAAACAACCAAGCACAGAGAGCACCAAGGACTAATCATTTCACTCTGAGATACAAATATCTCCTTTAGTAATAATAGTATACATTAGAGTAGTGTTATTAGAAGAACTAATGTAAACAGAGTTGTCCTTGATGAACCGTTGTGAAAGCTCATCTGGCAAAAGATCCTTAATCATCCAGCTACAATTTAAAGGGATTTGTATATTGCAGTTGGCCAGATGCTAAATACTGAGCTAATTTCCTTGAACTTTAGAGAGTCTAAATTAAAACAATGAAATCATGCAGATTGTAAACGTGGTCATAGGAGAACATTGTGACACTGAGTTCCTCTGTTTCACACAGCGGTTATTGCCTTCCTTTTCTGTTGTAGGGCAAAGACTTTGGGTTTCTTCTGAAATTTCTCCATTTTTTTTCTGTGGCATCTCTGATTTTATTAGATCAATTATATGAAGAGGACTTTTCCTGAAGAAATGTCTTCTGGCTATTCCCTGTATATGCCTGCTTAATGCTATATTCTACAGCTGACTTGGGTTTCCTATTTGTACACTCACCTACCCACCCAATACCTAAAGTTCACTTTCATACTACTTACTGCAGGAATCTTCAAACTTGGCAACTTTAAGACTTGTGGACTTCAACTCCCAGAGTTCCTCAGCTAGCCCTGAATTGGAGTCCAGAAGTCTTAAAGTTGCCAAGTTTGAAGACCCCCTGGCCTACTGCCTGGGACATCAAGACCATTGGAATGAATGCTGTTTTTTGCTGAGTATTTTATTTGGTAATAATTTTAAGGAGATGGGTTTTTCCTAAAAGTCCTTTGCAAGTAAGGTGCTGTCATTTCCTGGAAACAGGTTGCTATTTCTAGAAGTCTTTGAGTTTCTCTATGTTTGTTTATTTATAAATTTGTATTACCACCCATCTTAAATCACAAGTCTCGGTGGCTATGGTATGCTTGCTTCCTCTTTAGAAAAGTCTTCTTTGTCAGCTATTTCAAATTCTGCTTGTTACTTTATTGTAAGTGTGGTTTTGTTAGTTTGGACACGGCACCAAGTAGACATTCAAAAAGAATACGTGCTCCACATATCAGCACTCCAGTAAGTCCTACCCCCACTGATATTACTCAAAGAGCAGTCCTTTGAGGAATAGAAACATTGTTGGATATGCTTGTAAATTATATTTGCTTTCATGACCAAGGAAATATCACTTTTAAAGTCGGGGAGATTGATCCATAAGAGTATAAAATACTTTGGATTTGGTTTGGAAATGTGATTTCAGAATGTTCATGAGTGCAAAAGTAGCACCTGTCTTGACTCACAAATGGTCACACTTATTTTCAGGATTGAATGGCTGTGGTTGGGAGTCTTACACTGCAATCGTGCAATCCTGGAAACTAATATAACTGTTTTAATAGTTCACAGAGGTGCTGCTTATTGAGCTCTTGTGTATTCCAGAGCATCCCATCTGAACTGAATTTGAAATGTTGAACAGGCCTAATAGACCCTCTTGTTGATAATTTAAAACAGCAAAAAGAAGGAAAATGAGAAATGAATGTGGACAAATGTCAGTAGGTGCCTTGTTAGCACTGAATGCCGTTTTGAAAAGACTTTTGAAAAGGAATGGAAAAAAGATGTCTCTACTTAAGAGCCAGTTCTCTGAAGTCCATAAGAAACTACAAGTGGGTTAAGGCAGGATTGCAGGAGGGCAAATATGATTTTTTTTGTCAGCATCCTTTTGTGGCAAAAACCAGAAGATGGATGGATAAATAGATAGATAGATAATTATGAAACAGATAGATAGATAATTATGAAACAGACAGATAGATAGATAATTATGAAACAGACAGACAGACAGATAGATAGATAGATAGATAGATAGATAGATTAGATAGATAGATAGATAGATAGATAGATAGATAGATAGATAGATAGATAGATAGACAGACAGTGTCAAAAATGAAAATTTGGCAACTACATGACTCTGTTTTCATCTTGCCATTAGAATAAGGGGGGAGGTGTTGTTTTTGAATGGGTTAATTAGAGAAATGAAAGTCAGCAGAAAGGACACCTTTCAAGGACATTCTAGCAGGTGTGAAGAAGATAGCAGATGAGTCCCATAACAAGGAGAAAATGAGCTACTTGGAGATCTGGGAAGGTTTGGCTGGGAAAGTCATTGTTATATGATCTGATGCCTTGGGATTTTAGAATCAGTTTTATTTTGCCTTTATCAGGCCATGTATTTTCTCCAAATAGGCTTTGACCTCCTCCAATTTCAGAGTGTCTTCCTTGACCTGCTGAACGTCTGAGGGATCAGCATTCCAGAGAAGTTCTGTTTGGTCTTCCAAATTTATTACAAAACATCTTCATGTTCACACTGCACAACATTTTGGCACTTGTTTATTGGCAGTCTGTGGTGCTCTTGGGGGCACAGCTTAATAATTGCTAGGAATGTGTCTCTTTCTGGCTCTTTTTCAATTCTGTGCTGCAGGAGGTAACAATAGGAAGAGCCCTACAAAGACTTGCCTTATTTTAAGCTGTGTGGAGAATTCCTGTCGTGGACCCAACCAGAGAAGGCTGCATTGTTGTTATAAGCAGATACCCTTGGAGATAAATCTTGCTGAATGCAATGGGATTTATTTCTCTTGGGCTTTGCTGGAGAGAATCAAACTGTAGAACTGTTAACAAATGTTTTAGTTTTTTTCTTTAAATGGCAGAAATTGATGATAAGTGCAGTTGTATAGTCTTGGCTATGATTCTGAACAATCTGACTTATATCTAGCTTTGAACCATTAAGGAGTTCCTCAGTAAGAAACTGTGGCAGAAGCATGCTGTGAACCTAGCAAGAGAGAATCAATTCTAAATACATGGTGTATTAAGTCTAAAAGAGGAAATGTAAGTGAAGAGCCAACGGAAATAATTAATAGGGCTTTCTTTGTTGTTGACATACCTCGGCTGGGAAATTTATTTATTATCTATTTATTTGTTCAATTTATTTGCTGCCTATCTCACCTTGGGGCTACTCTAGGCGGCTTACAACAATAAAAAGGTTGACGTCGAAAGTGCAAACAGATCAGAAGTAAAATAACAGAACAATAAAAAAGTAATGGGGAAGAAAATGAGAATATATCAATATGAAAACAAAAGATGGAAAGATGGAGAGCAGAGAGCCAGGGGGGAGGTTGCAGTTGTACGTAATTGTAGTGTTGCTGCATGTATTGTCCACTGTTGCAAAGTGCTAATGTCTCATATTTTGTCAAAGAATGTCAAAGTTCATTGGGATAAATTGATAAAAAGATTGTGAATGGGTAAAACGAGAGCCACAGAGAGGAATATCATTGTAAATATTACATCCAGTAATACCTTACATTCACACCCAAGAGTAAGCATTCACGCATTTCCAGAAAAGGAGAGAAAGAAGAATCACTAAAAGAGAGGAAATAAAGGATATAGAAAAAAAGAAAAAAAGCTCTTAAATATGCTAATGGACATATCAAGATTAAAAACTTAGAAATAATGAATTACTACAGCTGACATAGTACAAGCGTGTGTCAGTACAAAAGATTGATGAGCTGTTTTACTGCTGTTCAGTTGCCAATTGCCAAGAAGCAATTTTAAGCTCTTCGCCATTCTTTCTTCATTTCTTTATCTTAAATTAGGATTTAGAGTTGGCAATTTGATTGTCCTCTGATTATGACCTTCAGGCAATATTTTAGGACTAAAGCCAACAGAATTATTGGGATTACAGGCAGTCTCTGGATGAAGAAGGAATTCTGTTCTAAACTCCATTTTTAGCTTGAATTTGTATGTAAGTTGGAACTTCTGTTTACAGATGGAGAGCCTATTTTTAAAAATGGTGGCTGGTGTCCTTCACTGAGCGCACCAACCGCTGAAGCGATGCAGTGCTTTCCCTGAACTGAAAAAAAAGCTGTATATTAAAAAACATGTGGCTTCTGCGGTTTCTTCAGGGGTTTGTCAGCTCGAGGAAGGACAATGCCATCTACTATTTTTAGTAATAGGTAGTCTGTTCATATCTAGGGGTTGTCCTTATGTCATATGTTCTTAACCTGGGGACTTCCTGTAAAGTCCAAAGATACCAAGTAAGAACAAATGAAGTTCTGCTTACAGAGTGGGATTTCCTAATAGAGTCATCCTTAGATTCTTGCTAAGAATGCAAGCATGGAAAAAAGCGTGAAGACTGTACAGGGTGAGAAGATTAAAAAATGAAATATGGTGGAAATGTTTTTCAGAATTGTTGCAGAAGATTCTAACTGGATCCTAAGTCTGCTTTTGGAAGTTGTGTTTCATTTTGGATAAGAAAGCCTTGTAAGATAAATCTGTCTAATATTGCAGCTTTCGTTAATTCAGGGCACCTAAATATTTCTTAGCAATGCTGACTTGAAATGCTGAAATTTTAATTACCTGGAGAGCATCTGAATAGGGAAAAATTTGTAAGGTAGCCTCCTGCTTTAGTAATAATAAGCCAGACGCCCCCAAAAGGCTGATAAGGTGATGCATGCTGCCTGGTATTCATAGACAGATTGTGGTGCCTTTCAGATATACATTATCACTGCAATATTCTCAGACAGAATAGCAGGGCAATCCCAGAAAATGGTAGATAGGAGTATTGCTCCTGAAACAACAACAGGTAACAAGTGACAGTTCCACCATTTTAACATCTGTCACCAGTCCTTGATGAAACTTCTACTTTGAAATGCACATTTTTTGAGAACTGTCCTGATTTGTCTTTTCATTTAAAAATGGCAATAAGGATAAATGTGAGAGTGTTAATATCAAATTTTTTATTGGTGTTATTACTTGCAATATCTAGTATTACAACAAATTATCTACCCACGCTTTACATAGGCTCATTATTTCTGTAAACTTCACTTCTTATTTGTCTTTTTCTTAAATTGCAAAACCTTAGTGCATGCAAAAATAAAGATGTTCTCTTCTTTGATCTTTTTGATTACTATTTTCTGAATCTATCATAGCTGTTCAATATCTCTTTTGAAGACCAGGGGATTGGAATTGCAGGTTTTACTGAAGAGTAACAGGATGATCCCAAGGGCTTTTATGTGTAAAAAAAAAATTACACCAATCTGTCAATTTGTAAAGCTGGTTGGGTTATTAAAAGAGTAGATATTAGAGTACAAGCATATATGGGTGCCTATGGAATAGATAGCTCCTTTCCTCTAATCCTTACTTCTGATACATTTTGTCTTCAGTGAATCATCAAGCCACTGAATTTATTCCTTTCCTGCCCCACATAGATGGGTGATTTTTGAGTCAATTATATCTTCTTAAACCTCACTCTTGTTTGCTGCCTCTGGCTGTGAAACAGTAAGTGCTGGGCTATTTCATTCAGTGAAGCAAGAATTAAATAATAGGTGTGCCAAGCCTGTGGCAGGGTTCAGTTCCTAGATTACAAAAGTGTAAAGAGGGCCTTTGGTGTGTGGAGCAGTGGAAGCTGAAAATAAAAGACGCCCTGGGTATTTGGATGGTGCAAAGTCGCCCTGCCTGGAGTCAGGAAGATCACATCATTCCATAGGGAGCATTTGTTTAATTAACTTCAGCCAGACATTGTGAAAAGGGTCAGATGCCGCCTGGTGAGACACAGTCTCTTTCCATGTTTGAAGAAGTCTTCGTTTATAGGCTTTTGAACCCTTAGTTGTTCCTTTGAGGCACGTGTTTGATGTAATATTTATAGGAGATTATGTTACTTTGGATTATCTACTCTTCAACTGCCTGCTGTAGCTTTTGACCTCGCGTGCCGTTTCAGGATGGAGGCTCAGAGAAATTCTGAAGATTAAAAAGAGGCAAGTTGTTCTCAAGGACAGGCCTTGTTTGGGAGGAAAAGGGAATGGTAGGTCCTATCCAGTTATTTCTCTTCTTACATGTACAGTATGCAGGAACAGGTGGGACTGCTCCTTATTCCCGAGTTAAACTGTTGGCTCTCCTGGGCCAGCATTAATTGTGCTAACTGATAGAAAGTCTACATGGCTGAAAACTGGTCCAGTTTAAGGATGCTAATGGCTGAATTTATAATATGCCTAAAAGGCCAAATTTAGATTTAATGTGGCAAGTTTATGATTTGCTTTCCTAGCATTTATTAGCAAATAGCTAAAGCCATGCTTCAGAGGGCATTAAGTAAACTCTTTAGGACAGTGGTTCTCAACCTTTTTAATGCCGTGACCCCCAACCGGTCGTAAGTCGAGGACTACTCAACCGGTCGTAAGTTGAGGACTATTGAACTGGTGCAGCACTGTTTGCAGAATGGGACTTTTGGCGGGCTCAGCAGGGCAGAGACAGCCTGGACAATTCCTATTGTCTTTTGAAAGCCAATAGAATTAGACTCTATTCAAGAGAGTCTATTCTATTGGCTTTCAAAAGCCAATAGAATAAAAGGGAGTAGCACAGCTAAGGAAAAGGGGAAAAAAATGGCAGACTGCATTGTTTGGCGACCTCCGTGAAATGGTCGTTCGACCCCAAATGGGGTCGCGACCCACAGGTTGAGAACCACTGCTTTAGGACATTGTTTTACCTGTTTTCCTCTTAAGATATATAGTGGAGAAGGAGGAAGAAGAGAGGGAATGAACGCTTCTTAGTAGTTAATTAAGGATTTTGAAATATTTTATTAATAGTTTCTCAAAAGCATTTCTATGTAAACTTCTTGCCGTATGCAAAGAAAGGATAAGAAACGAGAAATAGGCAACGTTTTAGTGACCAACAACATTCTTTAAAAAGTGTCTAAGGTCCACATTGAATTTCACTCTGAATTGAAGTCCACGGATCGACTTTAAGATGGACAAGAACTGAAATCCTCCCACATACATACACAAACACACACACACAAACACACACAGAGAGACAGTGACAGAGGGAGAGGGACAGACACAGCTCCCTTGTAAATTTCTTTATACATTTATTTGTACAATAGCGTTAATCATAGAGCTTCCATCATAGGTTCTGTAATTATGTAGCTGAAATTCAGTAGCATGGGTGGGGGGGACTTTGGGACCCACAGGTACTGAACACCTGGCTAGAGGATGCTCATCCATGTTGTAGATTACGAAAGCAATTACATGTCTTTTTTGTTTTGGAAACTAAAAAAAACCCCCTGTGCTCTTAAACTTCAGGACTCAATAAGAATGGTGTATTATATAAGCAACCTGCATCTTAATAATTGGAATTTCAAGAAACAAGATAGAAAGAGTATTGATGCTTTTGAACATTAGTTTGGAGTTCACTCGTGAGAATACTGTAAATAGCAAGAACCAAGCCTATTGATGTTATTGTGTACTTAACATTTAAACAATTTACATGGTCACTTACTTTCCAAAAGTGATTTTGGTTGGCATACAAAGGTTCAAAACAACCAATCAATCAATCCATCTTAGTGAGACTGTGACCATTTAAGTTCCAGTGATTCTGAGACATCAGGGAGGGCTAATTACTCTTCTGGGTTATCTGTCCTAACAAACCACTGTCTCCAATAAAGGAGAATATTTGTAGCTCAGGGTTGAAATTAGGGGTCCTTTGTGGTTTCTGAGCCTGGTTGTGTTCTTGCAGATATTTCATTACCCAGACTAGGTAACTAGTGCTAGAAAGTATCAAGGGCCCCTCAAATAACTCTCTCTGCTTAGGAAGACATACTGGGGCATTGCAAAACTGGAATATCTGGAAGCAGCAACTTTTTTCTCTAAGCTACTCAGTTTCCTGTTTCCCTACAAGAGAGCCTGGCTTGACAGTTACTCTGCCCTTGGTGATATCACTTAAAATAAGTTTTGTTGTTTTGTTTTCCTTCTTCCAGTAAAAGCAACGGTGAAAATGTTTCTCCCCCCCTTCTTTCCTGACTGAGTCAGAGAATGGTAATATGTGCTATAATAGTAATAATAACAATTTTGCTCTAATCTCTGGGCTTTTAAATTGGTGGCAGGCACAAAATTACAAAGATAAAGAATACAGAAGACAAAGCTGAACCTCCTGAAAACCATGGCAGTAAAGTGAGCATAATCATTTAATAGGGTAAGAATTGGAACATGACAAACATGTTGGAGGGTTCGTCACCTGTGAAATGTTGGTCTAGCAGCTTTTGAAATGATGCATACTTACTGCACATGGTTCTGTCTTCCCCGACTCTTCCTTGGCCAGTTCCCAAAGCTCTGTTTTCCTTTATTCAGCAATTCTTGATAACATTTCTCACCATATGCTCAGGCAAGAATAGCAGATGTGTCGTGTAACAATTAACGGAGCGTTCTGATTTGGGAGTAATGTTGGGATCATTCATAATTAATTTTTATCATCCTGGTTTTTAAGGTGTCTTTTCTTTTTTGGCTTAATTGTGCTCTAACTTATAACACTTTCATTCAAATCTAGCACTTTCCAGCCAAGATTTGCAAGAGCTGTGCAAGCTTTGTACTGTACACACATCTATCTCCATCACATAGTTGACAGCGCATGTGCCTCTAGGCATCTGGAGAAAAACTAGGAAGTTATCAGCTTTCTAATGTGCAATGCATTTACACAAACCTGAATTTAATAAACCCACAAAATCATCTGTACATTTTTAAAATGGCAGAATTGTATATCTTCCAGTATTTCAGTAATGCAAACTAAGTAGTTGTTGTGTGCAAAGAGGTTCAAATTGCAGATAAATTATTGGTGGTTCTTTCTGTAGGTTGCATTCATTTCTTAAACATGTGCACTAGAAAACTGATTATAGTAGTTATCTTTTCGGAATCCTGCAATGCTACTCCATGGAACGTGAAGGCCAGCACAGTACTTGAAGAAGCTTGTATGTGTGTGTTTGTGTGTCTCTTCTAGCAATATTTTTTTTAGAAGTATTCACAAACTAGATGAATTTACCAATTTGGTTTCTAGCAGTTTCTCCTTTTTTCTTTCCTCTGTCTTAGTTTCTGCTTCACTTCGTGTTTTTTTTTAAATAAAAACCCTCCAAAATGTATTCAGCATAGTGGTTCTCAATCTTTTTAATGCCGCGACCCCCAACCGGTCGTAAGTCGAGGTCTACTCAACCGGTCGTAAGTCGAGGACTACTCAACTGGTGCAGCACCGTTTGCAGAATGGGACTTTTGGCAGGCTCAGCAGGGCAGAGACAGCCTGGACAATTCCTATTGGCTTTTGAAAGCCAATAGAATTCGACTCTATTCAAGAGTCTATTCTATTGGCTTTCAAAAGCCAATAGAATAAAAGGGAGTAGCACAACTAAGGAAAAGGGGGAAAAAATGGCAGACTGCGTTGTTTGACGACCCCTGTGAAATGGTCGTTCGACCCCAAATGGGGTCCCGACCCACAGGTTGAGAACCACTGGCCTAGCAGTTAAGATCCAGGGCTTGTCAACCAATGCTAGATTGGCATTTCAATTCCAAAGGATTGTGTGTGTCCGATCTGCCATCATACTGCTTTGGCCCTGCTTTGCTTTGATGGCAACTGCCATAAAATGCAGAGAGGGGAAAAGGAGGGATGGGGGGGGGATGACAGGAACCACAGACAACAGTTGAATGATCCAAGGACACAGGTATGGTAACGGAATGTGAATGCCCACCAAAGAGGTGCCAAACTTTAGAACTGTTACCAAAACAACTAATTTGAACTTTATTGGACCACTAGCAAGATGACGGGGGAGGGGCCCAGGAGAAGGGAAAAAATACCAGCTTTACACAGGAACTTTCAGATCTGGCTATTCCTACGCTCTACTCCACTTGGCTTTAGTAAAAGTATACCTTTTGCTACAAATGGAGTTGAGGGTCTTTCCAAAACACCCAAGCTGGAACAGGTCTGACAGCGTGATGAGGTGAGCTCCCATTCTTGTCCCAGCTCCTTTCAACCTAGCAGTCCAAAAGCATGCAAATGCAAATAGATAAATAGGTACTACTTCAGTAGGAAGGTAACAGTGTTCCATGTGCCTTGGGATGTAGTTATACTGACCACAGAAATATGCTGGCTCTTTTGACTAGGAAATGGAGATGAACATTACCCCACTAGAGTCAGACATGACAGGATAGGGGAAACTGTTACTTTTACCTTTAATGTATTTTAGCACATTTATTTAGTTATACATTTATACAATTTCTAATGCAGTGTTTCTCAACCTTGACAATTTTAAGGCATGTGGACTTCAACTCCCAGCCAATGCTGGCTGTGGAATTCTGGGAGTTGAAGTCCACATGCCTTAAAATTGTCAAGGTTGATTTAATCACAGCGGCAAGGTTGTTAGTAGGGCAATGTTGGAAGAAGGAATCTTTGCCTACCTTGCAAGAGTGGTTTTTTAAAGTTTCTTATTTGGCGGAAATGGCAAAAATTTCGGCTTTCTTGAAAGACCAATCGCAAGAGAAGTATTTTTTGGTATGGAAAAAATGGATAGACTTTATACAATATAAGTTGGATATAAAAAATATTATTTAGCTTTTCAATAACTTATATTTAAAACTTAAGATATTTCATAGACTTTATAGACTTTTTAGACTTAGACTTATTTTTTCTTTTTCTTTTTTTTCTTTTCTTTTTCTTTCTTTTTATTTTCTTGTATTTCCTTGTATTTTTGTCTTTTTATACATCTATTATTGATAACTATTTTATAACTTGTTTAACTAATGTACTTAGATTCGTTTATGGTTTATATCTGTTTTAAGACTTTTTGAAAATTTTTTAATTAAGCCTGTATTCAGCTCTGGGAAGGTTGGGGGAGGGTAGGGGAGGGTTGGGGGGGTTCGGGGAAGGGATTTGTATTGTTTTGTAAAATCTAAAAATTTTCAATAAAAAAAAATTGTCAAGGTTGAGAAACACTGTTCTAATGGATGTATCTGTGTAGTAAATTACTTGTACTAATTTATGTGCCTCTGCCTAGTAAAATGCTCATTTTTTTTTTTATCAGCATGTGCACATCTATATGCTTGTTGATTAGAGACCACCTTGCAATTTGTTCAGATTTCAGGGGCAAATGGATTTCTAAGCCAGCTGGATCCTACCTTTGAAAAGCAAAGTAAAACTTCCAGGGAGGGGTGTTGCCCCCCCCCCCCAATTAATTCCCTTGGTCTGAAGCAAATTAGTGTGGCATTAGAACTTATGATGGCATCTGTAGCTTTGTTTCTTCATTTGTTACTTGTTTGAAGTAGCTAAGCAGATATAAAGGGATTAAAGGAATAAGACATAAAGAAACTTTTGTTCTCATCTTTTGCATGGTTGCTTTTGCTTCTTCCTTTGGTCTTGTCAAATATCTTTTACTGGAAACCCTCCTGCATTGCTGTATATCTCTTACACTATTTGGCACCTTCTTTAATAAGAACTCCCAGTTCCAGGGATTTGTCTCAATTACACAGAAAGCCATAACATATATAACATTTGGCTTCTTGACAAGTGAGGAAGCAGTGATTGCTCTCCTTGCCACTTCCTGTTTATGTCTGAGGATTAGATGACTAATATTAGTCAAAAACTTTGCCCTGCAGTCTATCAGTTCTCATTGGATTTGATCAAAACATCTTACATTTTCTGTTAAAGCAGAGGAAATTGTTGATGAATGTTTGACCAATGCAGTGTAATGTTTAATTACAAATCGACAAGGGTGCCTGGTAAGGTCTTTTTTTCCCTTTAGAAAGGTATCAGACAGTTTTCCAGTTTTGTACTGTTACTTGAGAACAGTACTAGTTTTCTTGGAGAGATGTATTTATTTGTAAAATTTATTGGCTGCCCGTCTTCCCTCAAGGTAACTCTTACAATTGTAAAAGACAAAAACTATTTAATATTGACTACTAAATTGGTCATTGTCCAGTCAGTGGTTATTGTCCACTGCAGTAACATAGATACTTCATGTGTTCTTAGGCTGCAGTTTCTAATCTGTATCAGAGCAGCTCATGTTGACAAAAAAAATGTGGCTGCTTACATAAGATATTGTTGAAGAAACATACTGTTTTTCTTCTACCTTTCTAGCTGATGAAAGGAAAGAGGAATATGAATAGTTAAGGCTAGTGCTGAGATGGATTTACGTAAGTTTAGAGTTTTGTCATAAAAATGACCTTTTCATCAAATTGTTAGTTGGAAGCTCTATGGGTATCTAGTTGGACTAGAACAGGAGTAGGCAACCTTAGCTCTTTTATGACTCCTGAGCATGGCTGGTTCAGGAATTCTGGGAGTTGAAGTCCATGAGTCATAAAAGAGCCAAGGTTGCCTACCCCTGGACTAGAACTATGAACTGGCTTCATTGTTCTTGCTTTTCTTTAGAACTATTCTTTCTAATCTGGGCACCCTCCAGATATGCGGACCTGCTCCTAGAGTAATTTGCGTAATCAATCAATTAAACCAACCAATCAATCAATCAGAAAAGAGCTGGAAAAGGACTGGAGGTCTTCTAGTCCAACATCCTGCTCAAGCAGGAGACCCTAAACAATTTGAGACAAGTGGCTGCTCAGTCTCTTCTTAACAACCTCCAGTGAGGAAGCACCCACAACTGGTTAATTGTTCTCATTGTTAGGAAGTTTCTCCTTAATTCCAGATTGCTTCTCTCCTTGATTATTTTCCATCCATTGTTTCTTGTCTTGTCTTCTGGAACTTTGGAAAGATTCCTGAAAGTTGAAGTTTCCTTATCAAGAGGACTATCGTTTTAAAGAAAACAACATCTTTATCTCCTGAGTCTTCTCTTTCTACAACACTTTTGGTCATATTCTGGTAGATCTTGAAAGCACTTATAGAAGCCTTGGGTATGGTAACACAAGGCCTTTCAGTAAATTCAATAGACTCTTATCAAGTGCCTGGGACATGCTGATTGAATAGGCTCTACTCTGCAGCATGTTAGATACAGAAAACTCCAAAGTGAAATGTAGTAATCTGTTTGTGATCAAGAATTGACATTTAACTCAAGATCATGGCAGTGCTGCCCCAAGATAACAGAATAACAAAGTTGGAAGGGACCTTGGAGATCTTCTAGTCCAGGGATCCCCAACCTGTGGACTATGGCCCAGTACCAGTCCATGGCCTATTGGCCACGAGGCCATGGGAATGGCTGGCAAATGCAGGCATATGTGCACGCGTCCTCCCCACTCGTGCTAGGGACCACCCTGTGGGTACTAGTGGCTCCATTTGCACATGTGCGGGGTACTAGCATTTCTGCCAGTGTCATGTGAGCACTAGTGCCCAGTTAGTATATACACGCGGGCGCTAGCCCCCATTTGCACATGTGTGTGGGCACTAATGCCACCACCAGTGCTGCCATGGGTGCGTGTGGCCTGCTTGCGCATGTATGCGGGCACTAGTGCTGCCACCGTGCATGTACCCATTTTGAACACACACGCACATGCATGTACATTTCCCTACTTCTCTCTTTCCTTCCGGGCCAACCTGGAAATGTTGGAGAGCTCTGTTCTAGTCCAATCTCCTCCTCAAGCAGGAGACATTATACCATTTCAGATAAATGGCTGCCCAGTGTCTTCTTAAAAGCCTCCACTGATGGAGGACCCACAACTTCTGAAAACAAGCCATTGATTGTTCTCACTGTCAGGAAATTTCTCCTTAGTTCTAACTTGCTTCTCTCCTTGATTAGTTTTCATCCATTGCTTCTTGTCCTGCCTTCAGGTGCTTTGGAAAATAGGCTGACCCCCCTCTTCTATATAGCAGCCCCTCAGATATTGGCACACTGCTATCATGTATTTGTCCCTTCTTTGCTTCAGTAATAACAGACTTGTGTTACTCCTTGATCAGCCATTACCCAGTAATGACATTAAGGGTATTGAGGGACTCTCAAATAGCAACCATTTTCTTGCTTTAAAGGGTTTTCGTAATGGAAAAAGGTATAGTCATTTTGCAGGGATAAATTAGCTCTGGTGTTATTTTGAAATCACCCAGGATAACTTAAAATGTATTCCCTTGATAAAACTAGGCACAGTGGCTGCTATAAAGGGATTAAAAATGTTTCAGTTATTCTCTTGCACTAGGTTTTGTCAGCACTAAGCAAGCAGCTGTGAGGGTCGGTTACCTATCTCGCCCTGGTCTTAGATTTCCAAATGTATTGCTTCAAAAAAAAAAAAAAGGCTGTAGATATACAGCATACAGCAATGCATTCTTTCCATAGCATGGAGATAAGCTTGCAAATATTTCCTCTTGTTAAGCGAAAAAGTGGATTTGCTTTCATTGTCTTTTTTATAAAGCGGCTGATTCAGCATACATAAAACAATGGGAAAGAAGAGGCTTTTACTCTAATCCCAAAAACTTCAGTAAAGCTTCAGGTTATGATTTGATCTAACATATTTGGTAAAACAGGGTGGCATAGTGGCTCAATGGTTAAGAAGCTGGGCTTGTCAGTTAGAAATTTGGCAGCACTGGAAAGCTGGCAGCCCAGGTCGAGACCAAGTGCCACACAATGGGGTGAGCTGCTGTCCTTACCTCAGCTCTTGTCAGCCTAGCAGTTCAAAAGCATGCAAATGCAAGTAGATAAATAGGTACCACTTCAGAGGTTATTCTGGAACGTATATGTAGCCCTAACTAGAGAGCAGGTATCAGTGTATTGGAGTATCTGGCAGTTATTGGGTTAAATGATAGGTATGTTGATGGGTCAGTGGGAGGAGTCTAAAAAGGTCATTGGGAGACTTCCTGGACACAAGCCACATGGGAATCTCTTTGTCTGTAAGAAGCATGGGCGATGGAAGGTCACACAATAAGCCTGAGCCATTATAAAGATGGTATGGAAGAATGAGATGGCTGGATGGAGTCACTGAAGCAGTAGGTGTGAACTTAAATGGACTCCAGAAGATGGTAGAGTACAGGAAGACCTGGAGGAACGTTGTCCATGGGGTCGCGATGGGTCGGACACGACTTCGCAATTAACAACAACCCTGTACTTTTGCTGTCAGTTTACCTTCTTAAAGGTATGCCATAGTTTTGTATTTTACTGTCAAACTCTAAATTCTTCTATTCTAATTTGAACAAATTGCCACCTCCATTTCTTCCTTTAGGCCACAGCAAGGACTTTTATATCAGCAGTAGGGAAGAATGAAACCTAATACTGAGGACTTTTCTGTAGGCGTCTATAGTGAAAGGTGGTATAACTGGAGTTTATTCATGAATGGTCTGCAAATTTTGTGGCTCAGCTACCTGGTTTTTTCATGAATGCCATTATCAGCATCCCTTCCCTATCAGTAACCCTCTCTTGCCTGGTTGATCCCTGGTGGATATTAAAATTTAGAGTAATACACTTATGACGATGGATGCATTCTGGCATTGAAGAAAGGAATGATGGCTTTCTTTGAGATTTATAGCCAGGCTAATGAAGAAAGTGGTTTTAGATGGAAATGTGTCTGGTCAGGAATTTTACTATTAGCAAATTACCTTCCTTAGTTATAGTTATGCATATGTCGCCTGGTCTCTTCCAGTTTGTAATCGTTTATATCTTTCAGTTATTTTGGTTTCATAGATCTATTCATTCCTAATATATATTAATACTAATATTATCCAAGATATCATCCCAGTAATATGATTCAGTTGATCTTACCAAAATAAAGTAAGGATTTTGTTAATCATTTGGGCAAGACTTTACACTGCATGTTTACATCTCCTTAAGTGTTTTACTATCCATTAGATTAGGCAGTATTTGAAACTATGAAGCCCTATGTGGAAGCAAAAGTGGTTTGCAAGGATAGAACAATATGGAGAATTTTATTGTTATGGGGTTGGTATAAAGCAGTTTAACTATCTAAAGTTCTAAACTGAATTATCTACAAAACTCCTGCTTTTAATTTCTTCAGTTTACTATATCCATTCCACTCCTGCACTTTGTGTGATGCTGCTCACCCTGAAAGGGAATAGTGTAATGATATGTATGTAGGTTAGTCTAGATTTTATGGCTGAAATTTCTTTTTCTCATCACCTAAATGTTTCATTAGAGAGGAAGGGATCAAAAGTAGGACTTTAGTACCCAGAGATGAGCTCTTGCTTGTTAGCCATGACCTTCCCTTGTGGGTCATGCAATTTTGCTCTCTTGTATATTATCTCTAGCAGACAGTGCATTGAGAAGCAGGAATTTGATCCCCAAACAGAGCAATGAGACTTGAAATAAATGGGGACCACAGAGTTTTGTTTATTGGAAATGCATTTCACTCTTGTAGTATATTCCAGAATCCTGGTTTTGTTGCAAACATGAAATTGAAAATTTCAGGTATCGGAACTTCTTATGCCTATTCTTTAAAATTCATTTCAGAGTTAATGCTTTCAATATCAGTTCATCATAATATGAAACAGGAAAACCTTATATAACAAGTAGAATAGAGTGATAAAAACCAAACAGATTAAGGGGAAATCTGTTTTTTAGAATCCTCTTCATTTTGGTCCAGCAAAATCAAATAACTATTAAATTGAACCGTGCTGCCAGTAAACCTATTCTTGGCCTCAATTTTTATATGTAAGGGATGGAATAAGTAAAACATGCAAGTTTAAAATACCACTAGCTGATTTCTGTTTACTTTCTTACAGATAACAGATTGAGGTGAATGCTGAAGCTTCTCCAAATCATTGTGTTACTTTCACTTTTTAATATCCGGCATGTTTTCTAGCTAATATCAGCCCTTCTTGGTATCCCAAAACCCTATTTAAAAAGGACCCATCTATCTTTTTACAGGCTGGCTAGCTAGAATGTATCATTAGTTCCTGTATTATGATTAGAATAGAATTGCTTATTAAAGTATTGAAAATCTATATTTAAGTACTGGCCTATAGTTAAAGGAGCTATGTCCCTGAAAAGACCATACTAGTTCTCACAAAAGTTAATACAGTTGAAATGCTGGTGGTAACATTGACTTAAATTCTTGATTGAAATGTTGGTCCATGTAGGACAGCGGCCCCCAACTTCTTGGGCACTAGGGACTGGTTCTGTGGACAAAGGTTTTTCCTTGGACCAGAAGGGGTGTGGTTTTGTGTGCTGCCTATATCCTGTGGATGGGGCTTTGCTTGTTTGCATGGCCTGGTTGCTGGCATGCTGCGGACTGGTTCCGGTCCATGGACTGGGGATGTAGAAGGACAGCAAGCCATTAGCTGAAATTAGTTTCTTCTTGATCAACCTTTTTTTTTTACAGGTCTGGCTAGTGCAAAAAAGAGGCATATGTGCAGTGGTGGGATTCAGCTGGTTCGCACCACTTCGGCAGAACCAGTAGCTAATTTTTTGTTGCCCAGGCCCAGAATGGACTTCTGGAAGCAGCATCCACACAGAGAACCAGTTGTTCACATTTTTGAATCCCATCACTGCATGTGTGTAGCTGGCTTTAGGGGTGTTTGTGGTGGAAATACACATCCCTATATCATTTTAGCCATTGTCTATCCACTGCAGGATGAAGGCCTCTTCTGCATGCTTCCAACCAATACGGTTTATTGGTTGGAAACAGCAATATATACCCATCTATATTTCAGTAAAGAGAAAGCGAGAAGGCAGAGAAGGAAAAATCGGTTTTGCAAAGGCATCTTGCTACATAACATTGAAGCTGAAGAACTGAGTCAAAATAGATGACTGCCAAACCATGCAACCCATTGGACCATATAAAAGGTCGATCCTATTCTTGAAGTGATAAAAAGACAAAGTCAGTGCTTTGTCTTCATATCGAAGAGGGGGAAAGGTGGAAGACTGGAGAGTGCAGACTTGCTGTTTTAAAGTTACCATAGCTTTCCACTTGCACCCTGCAAGCATAGCAACAAAATGCATTTTTCATCCATCAGTTGTTTTGGATTGTTGTATATAAATGGCTTTTCATTTCTTTAAAATTAAAGAACCCATGACCAGTGCAAAACGGAATCCACTTTTAACCATTCTAAAGCTTTACTTCAATTTAACACATTCTCTCTTAACAATTTTCATCTTTGCTAACTTGTGTATGCTTCTACATGTGTCCTTTTAATTGTAATGCTTCAAGCAGGAATCTTTAGATTGGGAAGGACCCATGCAGGGATAAGCAGCCTGGACTCCTGCATATATTATGATAACTTGATTAAATTTTTCAGATAAAGAGATTAAAAACTGACAAAAAAAGAATAATTAAAGTAGAAGGAACAAAAAAAACAATGAAAAAGAAAACAAAGTCAAAACTGCTGAAAGAGAAATTGAACAAAAGCACTTCTAGCTGTCATTTACAACAGATATGATTTTAAATTTATTTTTACTCTAAATTATAGCATATCTTTCATTTTTCCTGTTATCTGTCATTTTGTATAATCATCGAATGCATATGTCACAACTTCATTTTTCCTGTTTCATTCAAAAAGTCCAAAAGGAGTTTTCATTCAAATTAATGTCTAATCCCTGCATATATTTTGGACTGGTATTGCCATTCTGTGTTTGTATATATTCCTGGTATTTTGGACTGGTATTCCCACAATTTTTTTGCCCTTTTGTGTCTGTGTTGCTGGAGGCTCAGATGTCTGCCTTGAATCAAACTGCCTATCCCTGGACTGAACATCTGAATGTAAAATATAATTCCTGAAGATGAGACAACCATGGGATTTCTTTTATCAGAAGAAACATTTATATTATCTGACCCTGAGTGTATAAATTCGATTTCATCCTCAATTACCACTAGCTTAATTAGCACAACTTCATTGGGCACATACACCATCCTCTTTCACAATTGTTCTAAAGGTCTTGCCTCATCCCTTACATCTCTTAGCTAGTGAGACCCTGTTGTGGGATTATTCACTTTTTGAACAATAGCCAGGGCACCACTCCCCAAATTGCTTTAGTCTTTTTGTTTGAACAATACTACCTCTGTATCTTTTTACCAGGGAAGGGATGGGTGAATTTGAGTGGCATTACTATCTTTCCTAATGATTACATTTGAATATAATTACTGCCTGCAAATGATTTCACAGTAGGATTGGAAAACCCTAATTTAAGTTATCAAGACCTGTGTAGATTTTCCTTACCTATGTTTTTCACAGCAACAGTTTCTGGCGGAAATAAAAACACCCTGCTAAAAAGATGTAGGAATCTACATAATTCAGCAACCTTTTAATCAGGATTCCATGTTCGCAGACAAACTGTGAAATCTTCTTTTATGTCTCTGATTTTTGGAAACTGAGAACCATATGCTATGTTAGTTTTGCATTTCTTAGATCTCCTTAATTGCATTTGCATCGCAATTAGATTGGTGCATAAATTGAAGAAAATAATGCATTCATTTGTTCTTGCTGCTTAAGTTTTGTCTCTGTGTTTGTGGGCGCTTTGCTTGTTTGGAAATCATTAGTACAATGCTGAATATCTTATTTTTTTTTTTAAAAAAAACAATACATAGTGTTCTGTTTTTCTTCTTTTTAACAATGCATTTGAATAACTGTAAAAAATGTCTGAGTTGAATAATAAAGTCATTCTAAATTTCATCTTAGTTAATATTAAGAAGGCTGTCTGTGAAATAGTTCTATTATTAGTTCATGGTTGGGGAGCAAATGGATTATCTGAGTGAAAGATTGGAAGAAGTTAACAGAATTGCAGAAATCTAGATGGATAGTTGACCTATTTCTGTATCTGCATGTCACGTCTCTGCTTACATTTGGAATACAACCTTTTGTTTACTGACTGTTCAAAGTTACAACCACACTGAGAAAAATGACTTATGGCCATTTTTCCACTTATGACCATTGCAGCTTCCCCATGATCACATGGTCAAAATTTGGACTCTTGGCAGTTGGCTCAGAGTTATGATGGTTGGAGTGTCTCGAGGTCATGTGATCACCTTTTGCAACTTTATGACAAACAAAGTCAGTGGGGAAGCCAGATTCACTTAACAACGTGTTACGAACTAACAACTTCAGTTGACTCATTTAACAACTGTGACATGAAAGATTGTAAAACAGGGCAAAACTGTCTTGCTTGGCAACAGAAATTTTGGGCTCAGTTGCGGTTGTAAGTCGAGAACTATCTGTAGTTTGTCCTGTCTCACTGTTAACTTCCTGAAGGTACCAAGATATAGATAGGTATATAGATTGATGATAGATTAGATGATAGATAGATAGATAGGTGATAGATAGATAGATAGATAGATAGATAGATAGATAGATAGATAGATGATAGATAGGTAGGTAGATAGATAGATAGATAGATAGATAGATAGATAGATAGATAGATGATGGATGGATGGATGGATGGATGGATGGATGGATGATGGATGGATGGACAATACATATATATGCAAAAGGCCTCCCATCTTTCTTTCTTTCCCTACAAAGTCTGATTTGAAGGTAATATGACTTATCTTGCTGACCAACTAAAATGTCCCATTTTCCCAAAGATTTGTTGGGGTGAATTTACGTTATTACTTGTAAAGGTATGGTATTACAGTGGAATGATGTTAAGATGATTGGGCTTTTAAATGCAGTGAAAAAATGTGATAATTAAACTGCTTTTTAAATATTTTCCTGCACACATGGGAATACTTCTTTCAAGAATTGATTGCATGACTGGAGGCTTAATCTAATCATACAATTTCGTATATGTTTATTCATTCAGGGAACACTCACACATCACTTCCTTGTTTCACTCACTACAATTTTGATCCCTTTTGCTGATGTCCTGGTCTCATTTTGCTTGTGCAAGAGTTGCATGAATCAAAAATTGGTTTAAAAGTTATTATTATGCTTGTCTAAGACATTGGATCATTGCTCAAGAGCACTGAAAAAAAGAAAAGTCAATATTTTCTTTGCAACCTGTTTTGCTTATTGTACACAAAGCAGGAAATACAGTATGTGGGAACACAGAAAAAATAGTTTTGAGAATTTTCATCTGGAATACTCTTCCATTTGTATTTCTGAGGGAAAAGAAAGAAGAAACAAAACAGATCTAATGAATCTAGTTCAGATTTAATTCTGTTTTGAATAGCTTAGAAGAGGAAATGGGTTTATCTTATGTTTTGAATTGCAGCAACATTTTTTTTGTCTCTTTTACCATAGATATATTGTGTCAAAAGTGCAATTTCTCCTGATGAATGCTTTTGCTAGGAGAAACAAATCTTCTTTATAGTAGATTAATAAGGACATGAAACAATTAACTTACATTCTTTAAAAAAAACAATATTGTTGAATTAAATTGAGTTTAGTTGAAGGCTAATACATTTAAAATGCAATCTCAGGAGAAGCGGATCTTCTTTATGTGATACTGTTGCATAAGGATGAATTGAAGTGGCTGTCTTAATCCATTTAGCTGTAAAAAGTCTTGCTCAAACCAAGTTCGAAATGCACTATATGCAGAGCATCCAGCGCAGTGGGAATAATTCATTAAACATTGATGATATAACTGGTGCTTTTTTCCCCTCCCTTTTTGTCATTCCTATAAAGTCCTCTGTATTTTTGTGTGCTGGAAATGGATTTTGCTGTACTTGAATAACTATGCAATCCTGGGCAATATTTTATGTACTTACACCATAGTACATTACATATAGTATCTTAAGCCTGAGTATCCAACTGCTATAATTTCTATAGCAAATCAGAAGTAATGAATGACGGTGTTCGAATTCCAACTGTGTTGTTTGTTTGTTTGTTTGTTTTTTCTTGTTTTAAAATAGAACTAAAGTTCATGAGTTAAGCTTCTGGTGCTCTTAACAAAGTTATAAAATGCAACCTCTTCTCAAACCTAGTTTACAAATTCTTGTCATTTAGACTGCAAGGATTGCAAATATCATTCTCTTGGTCTAGAAACCCAACAATGTGGAAGATTTTGTCTGTCGGTTAGTGCAAGATAATCTCTCTTCTCTGTTCTGATTTCCCTTTTCCTAGTTTTGATAATATTAGGTATAGCTTCGTGCCTTAAATGGGCCAGTATGCTGCAAACATTTGAGATTTCTTATAGAATTAAGGAGGAAGGGCAGATGTGTTAGTTTTGGTTTACCTTAGCCATGTTCTTACTGCTGGCCACATGTTTTGCATTAAAAATAATAAGGGCCATTTCCTATAAGTTATGTTTTTCAGGAACAGTTGTCTTTCTCATTTCCAGTTATCAAGCATATTTGCTGAAATACCATAATTTCTTAAAGGAGAAGTTATCCTGTTTTGATTTCAGTTGCTGGATATTAGCTGTTGTATAATCCAGAATTTTGAGGCTCAAAAACATAGTTTGCTAAACTGAACTTTTATTTATTTATAAAATTTATCTTATATGCAAAGAATCTGGGTGGCTTGATTTGTCAGTCAAGGTTATGGTGACGGAGAAGGCTTCATACATCAGGTCTGCATTTTACCATTTGGTCTGGCTTTTAGAGCTTTCTCTGAGTGCATGGCACCTACACTTTATAGTTTTCAAAGTTCATTGTTCCTTGAAACTGTAATCTAGGCGTAAGTTCCCCAACCTTTCTGGCTTTGCAGACCAGCCAGGGGGAGAAGAGGATGGTTTAGTGCGAGTGGTAAGCAAATGCATGCGTTCGTGTGCAACTCCATTTGTGTGAGCAGAGGGCACATGTGCCTGCTGTTCATGCAAATAGAGCTCACACAAGTGGCGAATGCACACATACACATGCTTGCCTGCCACTTCCCCAGCCCAGTTCGAAACAGCTCAAGTCCTGGAAGTGCGCCCCGGTCTGGGGATTGGGGACCCCTGATCTAAAACCCTTGTAAGACCACACCTAGAATACTGCAGCCAATTTTGGTCACCATATCACAAAAAAGATGTTGAGAGTTTGGAAAACATTCAGAGAAGAGCAATTAAGATGATCAAAGGCTTGGAGACTAAAACATACGAAGAATGGCTGCAGGGTTTGGCTAGTCTAAAGAAAAGAAGAAATAGGGGAGACATGATAGCAGTATTCCAATATTTGAGGGGCTGTCACAAGGAAGAGGGGGTCACGTTGTTTACCAGAGCACCAGAGGGAAGGACAAGAAACAATGGTTGGAAACTGATCAAAGAGAGAAGCAATCTGGAATTAAGGAGAAACTTCCTAACAGTGAGGAGAGGACAATTAACCAGTGGAACAGCTTGTCTTCAGAAATCGTGGGTGCTCCATCACTGGACATTTTTAAGAAGAGACTAGACAGTCACTTGTCTGGGATGGTATAGGTTCTCTTACTTAACCGGGGGGCTGGACTAGAAGACCTCCAAGGTCCCTTCCAGCTCTATTCTATTCTGCTTACATGCATTTGTACATGTGTAGGTGTGTTTCTCAAGTCAGTGATCTTCTAGGCAGTCTACTCTTGATTAGGTTGTTCCATATTGAGCTTTCTCATTGTAGATAACACAGGTGCTAAGGCCGAGAGAAATAAAGCAGAAGTGAGATTCATGAAGTTTAGAATGATCATCTGAACTTAGTACCGAACTCAACAGTACTCTAATAACTGTCCCCCTTCTTCAAGACAAGCCTTCCCTATGTGGGGATAGGGTAAAAAAAAAGCCAAGTTTACTGACTATGTTGTCTGAATATTGGAGCTATGGTGTAACTCATCTGGCGGACATCATGTTTTAGAAGGCCAGTTGGGCTAAACCTATTGTTTGCAAATTACTGTTCTTGAGCCAGTTACAATCAGCTCTTCAAGGTAGATCAGATTAGAAGATTAAAAAAACTGGTTATGGATCCTAATTGAAGGAGATGACCAGGCTGAGCCCAAGGGAGAGGTCAAATGTGTCATCAGTCATGAGTCCCTTCATGCCCACAAGAGATCTAGTCCAGTCCACCTTGAATTCCTTTTGACTCTTTTCTACCACCAAATTGCTTTGACCCTTAGTAGTTCAGATTTTTGTAGAGAGCTTAAGCTTGTAAAACATCTTTATAACCATTTGAACTGCTTGGATCTTCTGGTTTTCCTGGTGCTTAATACTAATATTATTTTTATTATATGGTTACAGTATCTTGAAAGTCTGAATTCTCTCCTCCTCTCCTTCTCTTTATCTTCAGGAGAACTAAAGAGGGTCAAATCTGAAACACTTTCATAAATTTTATGCCGGTTTTGGACTAAAGTTCCTTTATCTGACAGTTGTCTTAGATGTGCCTCTTCCTCCTGTTCTTCAAGTTTATTCTTACATCCCAATACAATTACATGTCCATGCCAGAGATAAGGGTGGACATCAACATTAGGACAACCAGATCTGGAGTGTAAATATCCAAATGACCACTACGTATCAGCACAATTTTAACCATTTCTCTTTGTTGCCATCTAATGTTCACTGAGACATTTGCAGCCCAGATCTGGTAACTTTGATGAACATACTGAATTCCTTTTGAATGACTGCAGAAAGAATCTCATTGGGGGACTTATGAGAATGTGTTCCTGCAGAGAAATACGAAAGGATGAAATAAAATCATAACAGAACTGCAAGGAGCAATTGAAACTGGTTTAAATTCTGGCAGTTAAAGAAAATTAAATTCAGCTGAAAAAAAAACTTGAATAAAAAGTAACCTTGGTGCCTGACTGTGCGCTGCAAACCGTGTGCGCTCAACACCTGCCCTTGCATTTGGATGTAGGTACTCCAAGATTCCAATGGTTTAGAATTAATACGTCCATATTTCATGTTCTTCAGAATTTGATTGCAAATTGCTTTACAATGGAGAAGGATGCGCCTGTTGCCACCTGAATCAAACTGAATGACATTCAGGGTCTGATGTTCACAAACCCTGAAGGATGCTATTGTGCTGAAGGAATGAGGGTAAAGAGAGGCGTGGAGGTGGTCAAGGAGGGAAGAAACAAAGACAATTGCACTTCTTTAATCTGAGAACTACAGTTGTTGTAGCTTTTGCAGTTCAGGATCTGAATTCATTCTGTACACGTCAATGAATCTAGTATTAGGGGCACTGCTAGCTAGCAGAGTTCAGCAAAGGTGAATTATATAATGACCACTTTTAATACTCCAATTCTAATTTGTCAGACTGATATATTAGCTTTCTTCCAACTGAAACAGACAGGTGGCCAAGACTATCTTAGGTCATCTTAGAAACCGCAGCAGTTTTGAAGGGACTTTGGCAGTCTAAAGATGGAACTGCTAACAGCAGTAACAACAACAAATGTTAGACATTATATTTAAGAATGATTACATTTCAAGACTGCAACTTCGTATATATTGACTCAACAATATCCTGGGCACTAAGATTACTTAGATATATAAATTTCAAGTCACATTAGAAATTTCTTGTTAGAAAAACATGCAAGCTAGATGCTTAGCCTCATTTACTGTATTTTTCCCCGCATGTCAAAATGTGGTTATTTGCTTATCTGATTGGTTAAAAACTTCAGCTTATTAAATCAGAATTTTCTGAGTTGTTAATGAATTATAGTGTGAACAACCTACAGATTTCTACGTTCAGTTAAAAGAGAAATTTATCAGTGAAAATCCTGCTTTTGTGGTACCCATTAAAAGCCCTTCATGGTATGGGTCCAGACTACTTAAGGGAATGTCTTCTCCACTGGGATTGGCCCGTCCCGCTCATGCCAGCAGAGGAGGCATGCTGAATGCCCCGATGGCCTGATTATTCCTGCTGGTGGGGTCTAGGAGGAGGAACATCTTGCCCCCCCATGTGAGGTTGGGCCCAACCCTCCTGACCTTTTATAAGGGCCTAAAGACCTGGCTCTACCAGTCAGCCTAGGGCTCCAAAGGGAGAGCATCACAGTGGAGGGGGTTGATCAAGTAATAATAGATCCTGGCTTCCCCTCTCCTGCCCATCCTCTGCCCATCTGTAATTGGATTGTAGTGGTTGGTATTTATTTGTGTGTGTATATATATATGTACATATACATACGTATATGTATATGTGTATACGTATATATGTATATATGTGTACATATATACATATAGAGAGCGTTAGAGTTACCCTGCGCTATGATGGGTGGCCAGTAATTTTTATAAATAAACAAATAAATGAATGAATGAAATATGGTTCACTACAAGTGATATATAAGTATTTTTAATGATATTCCAATGGATCTCTACAAGTTTGAGATTCTATATTCAATATTCAACAATAGAGCCAGTTTGCTCTAGAATTAAGGTGCTGGCCTTGAAACCAGGAAACTATGAGTTCTAGTTTAATCCCGCCAACTGGGTGATTTGGGGCCAATTACTCTCAGCCCGTCTCTCCTCAACAGAGCTATTGTCATAGGGAAAAAAAGAAGAGGAGGAAAAAATATTGTGTATCTTTGTTGACTTGTGGATTTTAGCCTAACTGCAAAATGTATTTGCTAAAGTTGCATTCTCATGTTAAATTCCAAAGAAAAATAAAGCCCTATTTTGATTTTCATGAAAGAAACTAAAACCACAGCTCCATCTGCTGGGGCAATAATATCCAAGCAAGCATTTAAGAGAGAGAAAGAAAAATAATAATACCTGAATGGAAATAAGCAGAAGATAAAATATTATGCCTGTAATCTTTTTTATAAAGTTGCACTTCCCTCCGGCTATTTCTTTCAAAAACATAGACAGTTTTAATTAAATTTCATAATATAAAATACAAATAAAAATAACGCTAGTAGTAAAATGGGATAGGGAAAATGGTGAAATAAAAATGTGTGGAAAAGAGAAAAAGAAGAAAATGGAGTTAACTTTCAACTAGTTTAAAGTGCAGAAGAATAAAAATAATAAGTTACAGCCACAAATATTTACATTTACATCCTTAGTATACTAACCATTTCTATAGTAACAGACTTACCAGATTCACTTAACCACTGTGTTACTAACTTAATAACTGCAGCAATTCACTTAACAACTGTGAAAAGAATCCTTTTCACTAATATTTCACTTAGCAACATAATTTTTGGGCTCAATTGTGGTTGTAAGTCGAGGACTATATATAGTTAAAACTACAGATATAAGGCTGCTGCCAATAGTAATATAAACAAATGGGATCTCCCTACTTCTGTGACTAAATGCTGAAATCTATGATTTTGGCTTGGTTCTGAGTTAGCCTAGAGAAGGAGGAACAGGAGAACAAAAGACTTCCCCAGATGAATTGTTTTTTTTTTTAATTTTATTTATTCCTTTTTTACTATACAACAAAAATAAAAATAAAAATACATTTTTTTCCTTAACAGTACTGTGTAACTCTGGCTTGATAACTGCAGCTGCAAACTTTGGTGATTTTCTTTCTGGACTTGTTTTTTGCCTACATCTCTGCACTTATATTTGCTAATGTTCAATATTTATATAATAGGTAAGAACAAAAAAAAAAAATCCTGGGACAGTCTGTTTTTCTTTCTAGCTCATCTGGAAACCCAATAGTTGGGACCTCAAATCAACATTAGAACTATGCTGACAAAATGCACAAAGTGTAGACTATAATTGTTGTGGGATGTGTCTTAATGTGACCACAGAGAAGAGTTCAGAGGTACCTTAGCTTAGCCTACTTTGATATTGCTAGCATTGATTTTTAAGTTCAATTATTTTTCTATTCTTGTACAATTATTCAAAAGAATACTGATTTTATGTAAATGTCATCTAAAAACTACTAATGGTTCACTGGGGGGACAAAGTGATTTGTCTACTTTTGTTTCTTATTGATTTGCATTAATTCAGTGTCATGTTGTGCTAAGACTTAGCTCTTGTGGCCTTTCAGCATATAATCCTTTATTAATCATACTTGGCAATTAAATGTACTTTTGAAAAGACACAAATGCTCATTAATTTTCTCTCTTTAGGTGTTTTCAAAATCATCACCCACAATGGGCCTGATCAAAATCAGCCTGGCTTTCTTAGACACAAAATGACATACAATTAAGAGTACTTTTGAAACGTTATCAGAGAAATTAATGAATCCAACAATGCAGCTAAAAGCCACTATTTTGTCTCTTTATCCAATTAAAGAAAAAAGAAAAAAAGAAAAAAAGAATGGCTCAAAGATTAGATCCATTGCTTAAATGATTTGTATGAATTGCTGAAACTAGTAAGAACAATAGTGTTAATAAGATTAGAATCTCTAACCCACTCTGTTGATTTTTGTTTGCTATTATAAAGAAGAAAAAAAGCCTTTTGACTTATTTTTTTTTAAAAAAACATTCATTAGGACAAAAATAAAACAAATGAAACAAAAAGGCAACAGGGATTGTTTTTAAATGTAGGAGCAATTATATCTGCAAAATAACTTCATTATTATAAGAATAAAAACATCATATTCAAAATTCACCCAAACCAATGTTTCTTGGTCTTTTCAAGACTATGGAACATGAAATTTTATATAGATAGAAATTAGAAAGAGATAGAGGTAGAGATAGAGATAGAGAGGATATTTCTATTGTTGAAACAGAGCTTTCATCTGGCAAGCGAGCAAACTATATCTGATAATGTTTAAAACTAAGATAGCAAATTATGTCCTTATTTTTTTTTTTAATAAGCATAGGTGTGGTGTAATCTAGAGCAGAATTACATGAGAAGTGAAAAGTGGACCAGCTTTGAATCACTGATAAAGAGGAAGCTGCTGAAAGGAGATTCTCCCTAAACTTTGCAGTGTTTATGTAGTAGTTCTGTAGTGCATGGGCTTTTCAACCTTTTCACCCATTGTACCACTTTTAGGATATGGCAGTATCCGAGTACCACCAGTCGCCTAGCAAGGTGTCAAAAACTTGGTGACAAAAAAAGAGGAAAAAAGTGATGAAGTACAGATAGTCCTCGACTTACAACAGTTCACTTAGTGACTGTTTGAAGTTACAATGGCACTGAAAAAAGTGCCCCCAAGCCACAGCCAAGCAAGATACCTGCCTGCCCACCTGGCGGTGCTCTTTTTCCTGTCCGAGGTTTCCATTTTTGTGAGCATTTCTGTTGAGGATTGGCAATGGGGGTGGGGTGGGGTGTGTATGGTTTTTATTCCCTCCCCCCCCCCGTCTGCTGGGTGGTTGCAGCAGGTTTTGGTCACTTCACATGACCCTGGGACACTGTGACCATCATAAATATGAATCAGTTGCCACGCATCTGAATGTAAATCACAAGACCCTGGAGATAAGGCAACATTCCAGCTGATTGGTGCTTCTTCAGGGCTCAGCAGAAGCGCCAGGATCAGCGCCGAGCTTCAGCGGGAGCCTGGTGCTGATCCTGGCACTTCCACTGAGCCCTGACAGTCCCAAAGAAGCGCCAATCAGCTGGAAAGCAGCACTGATCCTGGTGCTTCCACTGAGCCCTGACAGCCCTGCAGCTCCAGACATCTCTCGCTCAGGCTTGTGCGGTGCTGCCACTGGTTCAGCTCATTCCCCTTTCCTGCTACCACTTTTCTAGGATGGTCATGTACCACCTGCCAGGTGCCAATGTACCACAGGTGGTACCCATACCACTGGTTGAAAAGCCCTGCTGTAGTGAGTATATTAGTCTGTGAGATTCCTGTCAATATCCCAAAGGGAATAGGTATACTACTTGTATAAGCTCCCTGTGTCCTTTCTGGTTCCTTGCACCTGACATTAGAATAATTTTTATTGGACTCTTTGCATGGGATTACATAACCCCTGCTCCCTGCCTTGCTGACTAGAACAGGTAATCCCACTTAGTCAGCTTTTCTTACCTGGAAAAAAAGCACAAAACAAAAATCAAGTAGGATTACTCGATGTTTGAATGGGAAACTCCCAGCAGATATACACAAGATGTTGACCAGATAGGAAAGCTATCCTATGCATTATTGCACGAAGTCTTTCTACTAGGATTACTTTTTATTAGGGTTACCAAAGATGTCATCATCTAAATCGTTGCTGCCATCTAGAATTTTTACAAAACAGGAGGGGGAGGGAGATGCATTTAAATGAGCATTACTGCATTTATGATTGTAAGGTTGTAAATGTAAATATGTGTAGGAGAAGGATAGGCAGAGCCTGGGGGCGGAATCAAAAGAGGAATCAGTCTGGAGTCATTATGTTCCCACAAGCAATCTAAATCCAATCCTTCTTGAATTCCACTAACTCACATTTAGAGCCAATTTAGTGCTGACCGTTTAGTTGGCTATATTCTTGTGTGTAGATATGAGCAATAAATAATCAGAACTTAATGCGTGATCCTGATTCTTTGTACCTGGCAATATATTAGTGCACAAGGCCTCTTGTACATATAGTGGGTACATTAAATTCCCTCCCTCTACCCCCTTTGATCTGAGGACTTCCTTTATTCTCCTAATTTGAAATTTCTTCTTTAATCCCATATTAACTGGACTATCTGTTTTTCTATCCCTTCCTAAGCAAGGGATCCAGTGGATTCTTGCTACTAAATCGTTCCTGCTGTTCTTTGTAGCATCTAATAGGATAAAGAAGCAATAGTTTGGATTTCAGCCATGCAATTTCATTTCCTATGGATATCTGTCTTGAAAAATGAAAATAGTTTTGAGAGAGAAATTCTGTTAGAGCTGTTTGCATGATATTAAAAGGAGTTTTGTTGCATTCTGTACGTTTCTTCACTGTTTACTACTGGGATGTAGACAGCCTCTCATTCTTCCTTCTGGCAGTGTATTATGGTTAAAGATAGTGGGATGCATCCTGCAAGGAAAAAAAACCCAAGAAGATGAATTATTGTGTCCAGTTCATTCAGTTCATCAATCTGGTAAAATGGAAGATAGAAAAGGATCATGAAGTCTTTTAGTTGAACTGAAAAACTCCCAGAATGTTTAAGGAATAGAAGTGGCACTCCTGAGCCCAGGTTCGTCTACCTTTAATCACTGGAGGACAATTCATTTATTTAATCCTGCCTTTATCCATTTTACCAATAAGTCAAGGTGGTGAACATTTCCAATACACTTCCTTGTCCTATTTTCGCCACAGCAATGACCCTGTAAGGTGGGTTGGGCTGAGAGAGGATGACTGGCCCAAAGCCACCTAGTTGGCTTTCATGTTTAAGATGGGACTAGAACTGTTCCAGGTTTCTAGCCTGGAGCTTTTTACAGCAGTTATATGTTAACTGTATTCTGTAGTACCGTATGTTGGCTTGGCAGCCAATAAACACAGGATTATTGTCATATAGAATTTGAACTGAACACTGAACACATGCTGAACTTCAGATTTAACCAGGCATCTTCCAAAATTCTGCATTCTGTTCTGGATATTTAATATTAAGATGATATTCATAACTCATTAGGCCAAACTGGCTCCCAATGACTATGACTCTCCTGTGACTCTTCCCCTCCCCTTCAATCTGAGAGGGGAGGATCAGAAAATTCAAGATGGCAGTGGTGATTAAAGAATTGATGCCTCAATCTGTTTGGTACATGTACATGCACCAAATATACAAAGGATAAGAGTTTCTAATATGTGATCAACATCCCTGCTTTGCTACGTGTAAAAAATGAAGAGAAAAGTTACATACTTTTAAAGGTGGAGGAATATGTTTGTCTCATGAAGTCTTCTTCATGTCATTTGCATGTGTATTCTGAATACTGCTTACCTTCGTGGGCACCAAAACCTTATTGTGTAATTTAGCCTGAGAGACACAATCTTATAAGCAAATATTTATTTTGCTTCTGATAATTTTGACCGCTTCACTTCATTAATTTAATTCTCTAAGAAGTTGTACTCTTTCAAGTACTGTCAAATGATTTCAGTGTGAGAGTCCTTCAGTTACTTGATAATGGCAAGGTGCTTCAAGCATCAAAGGTGCTTCAAATGCTATTTAGTTGATCTCAGTCACATAGATTTAAGAATATCATCTTAATATTAAATATCCAGAACAGGATGCAGTATTTTGGAGGATGTCTAGCTCAACCTGAAATTCAGCATGTGTTCAATTTGAATTCTATTATGACAATAAACCTGTGTTTATTGGCTGTGAAGTCAACATACTGCAGAGTACAGTTAGCAAATACATGCTGTAAAAAGTTATATTGGCAACATGGAAGCCACAAGGATGAATTACAGGTAGCCCTTGCTTATTGATGACAATTGGGACTGGAATTAAAGTTGCTGAGCAACATGGCTGTAAAATACAGTGCTATGCGACTGCACTGTTTAGTGATGAAAGTTATAGCACTTCCAGTTACTGTCATTAAGCAAATCCCTCTGGGCCATTAAGTGAGGAACTCACATGGTTACCATTTGCAACCTCCTGCCCCCAATTGACTCTGTTTATCAGAAGCTGGCAAAGAAGGTAACAAATCGTGGCCATGTGACTGCAGAACACGGTGACATTGTAATCGCAAACTGGACTCCACCTGCCCACATCGTGATCATGTGAAAGCTGCCATAGCTGGAATTCTGGGGACTGGTTGTAAGAACCACTTGTTCAGCAGTGTTGCAAGTTTGAACAGTTGTTGAATGAGTGATCATTAAATGAGGACCACCTCTATTTGCATCTCCCGGTATGAAGTGGAGATTTTCAAAAGGTGGACATTTTCTCTTTGGCATTCTTTTCATTGTACCTGCTAGATTGAGTTGATCAACCGTAGTGGTATAAGCTTCAACCTCTACAAATATACTGATCTGGTTTTGTTTTTCTTATGCAACCCCCCCCCCCTTTTTTTTTTGCCAAGCACATTTTTTTCTCTCATGCAAGCTATTTTGCCAATGCAATGAGAATTTGTTTTATTGTGTGTGAATGGGTACATGTGCAGGGAGAAGCAAACTCGATACTGGAATACAACTTCCTGTAATTCAGCCAGTCTATTGTTATGTTTATATAAATTATGCTATTATATGGGGATTCCAATGGAATATCAGCTAAAAGTTAGAGCTTCATTTTCTTTTTCCCTTGGAGCTGTAATTCTGCCTTTTGGTTCTGCACGCATAAAAATAATTATGCTAGGAAAAAAAATGTGCCCAAGGGAGCTCATTGTTTCTTGAGTAAGCTGAACCTGCAGAGTCAGCTCTGGAAAAAAAAGGGACCATAGCTTTTTCATGCGTTTTGCTGAAGATTAGCGATTTGGTATATATGTTTCATCAGATCAGGGATTTAGATTTCGTTAAATGTTATTTGTAGGTTACTTTCAAATTAGTTCTGCTTATTTTATTGAATGTGTAATTCTTCTTCCCCCCCCCCCAGTGGATTGCAAAATGAATTTGTACTGTAAAAATGCAAAATATGCATGCCATATATAGAAGAATATTCAATATTGAAATCATACATATGGTAAAAAAAATCCTTAATAGAATAGCAGTTGCCTCCATCTGCACAGTTTGTCTCTGTGTAATTTCTTTCTTCAAAATGTGTTGAGAATGCTTTTTGCAATGTTTTTACCATAGGCATTCAATTTGACAAAAAATAAATTGCTTTCAAGGATTTCTTTGCTCTGACCCCCCCCCCAGGAGAAAACTGACCCTTGATAAAGTTCTCTGTGTAGAGTGCCAAAAGATTGCACAGGCGGATCTCAAACTGCTTCACTGGGTTATTGTGGAAAAAAACTGGAAGGAAAGGATATTATGCATGGCCTCCCTGTGTTTCTTTTATAAAAAGAAAAGCAAAATGGAGAAGCCATGTGTGAAATAAGTAAGTACACCCTAACTGCATCCATAGGTATGAGGAGGCTAAGTAGCAGCCAGGGACCTCAAGAGAGTTGTGCATAAACAAATACTCAATGAACTAAAGCAATGTTGTAAAGAAGATTCCTCCACAGCGATGTGAGAGACTGATACAGTCATACAGATACTTCAAGTTGTTGCTGCTAAAGGTGGTTCTACAAACTGTTGAATCATAAGGTGTACTTGCATTTTCACACATAACTTTTCCATTATTTTTGTAAAATGTCATGGTTTAACATAGCAGCCCCCAATCTTTCCGTGGAGAGTTTTTCCATAGACTGGGGTCAGGTGTGGTTTTGAAGGCTGCCTGCATCTGTGGGTGGGGCTTTGCTTGCTTGTGTGGCCTGGTTTCTGGCATGCCATGGATTGAGGCTGGGGACCCCTAGTGTAATATGTCATGTGTTGTTGTTCATCTGAGGTTGTATTTGCCTACTTTTAAGAACTGCTAAATACCAGATGTTTTTACTATGTCCTGATATGTATAACCATAGAATTCAAAGAGGGTGTACTTTTTTCATGTGACTGTGTGGGTGCATGTGCACACACACATACACAGTCTCTCTATATATATGTCAGCCAATCAATCCATCAATCAGGTGCACATTCTCTTGTTATTTGTAACGTAGCAAAATGCTGTATGGGGACACCTAGAATGCATCCTTGGATAATGAGGGATGCAAGCCAGATTGTAATTATCTTACAGATGGGATACATAGAGTAACCTTCTCTTGCTTTTATATTACTGCCTGTTTTATTGTGTCTTGTATTATTGTCTGGACATTTTAAGTTTCTGTCTTTTGGTAACAATAAAGCATTCCTTGACTATCACCAGGGAACTAAGTGGAAAATCAGTATGGTGAGTATTGAACAAGGATAAGGACTAAAGGGCTTTGTAACATCAGTTTGTCCCTCTTACTGTCTTTGAGTCCTCCTGTCTTCCCAAACTTACCTTTATGCCATCTTTCCCTTGTAGTAGTCTCCAGGGGGATTAGAAGTGCTTGTTTTATGGGTAGATCTGTCCACAGGGTTACAGTGATTTATATAAAATTATTTAGCTGCAAAAAAACACAAGCCATAACTTGAGGCCTACAGAGAAACCCCCTCTTCTGAAACAGCATAGATTACATAGGGATTTCAATATAGGATATAAAAATGAAATTTGTGGAATTAAAAAAATTGCACAGAGTAATTATTATATTAGAATTGGCAGATGAACAACTGGGGAAATCTTGTGGCAGTCAGTGAAAGAGCTTTGTGACAATATTGTTTGGTATCTTGCATTAATTCAAACCCCTAGTTAGCTGTGGAGTTCCTTGGAAAGTATGTTATCCGAGCCTAGTTTATCTGTTAAGATTTTTTATGAGAATATTTAAAAGATGCAAAGCAGAGAAATGCCATAAAAATGAGTGATCACGATGGGAAACCAGAATATGAAAATCTTTAACAGAATGTTAATTTCTTCAGTGGGAAATAAAGAGATTCCAGAGCTTAGCAAAGTAAATTCTGTTTTTTCCAGCAGTGATTTTTTGGATTGATTCTATCCAAAAGAGCAGGTCTGCATAGCTACTAAGCCAGACAATGCTAAACTTCACATCAATCTTGCATTATGACTGTCCATTGCTTGATAACCTGCCTATTTTGGTGGTCTCTGTAAATCTCAGATGCAGAAAGTTTATTAAACATTGGTGGCTTGGAGAACAGGAAAAAGATGTTCATTTTGGCTTGGTAGAAACACACTGTGCATACTGATTTAAGGTTTACACTATCAAATCTGAATGGAATTGGGTTCCTAATCCATTTTCTATGAAAACACCAAGGTTTGTTTACATAGGCATTTATTTAGATGTAATAGATTTATCATGTTTTTCACTGTCCAACTGCACAGTCAGAGCAAGTAAACGCAAGGTGGGAGTGTCCTGTGATAACTAATTTCCATTCAAATGTGTATTAGGTAGACTGCATTGCAAGATTAATCTGAAGACAAACATGATAATTTCCTTATTCAGATAAACACATAAGACCATTAAAATTTCTAACTGGAAATGAACTTTGCAAGGTTGAAATAAGAGATCATGAAGGAGAGTAAATATTTGCTAAGACGAATAGCTTTATTAGAAGGGATAGCAGAGATTTTGATTGACTGTGTGTGAGTGCTTCTGTCACAGAACATTCTGAAGTAGATGAAAGATAAATAGGTTGAGCAAGGACAATTCCTCATTCTCCATCCGTGAGTATGGAAGAAACAGGTCCAATAGACAGGCAACAGAGATGAGGATCGACAGTGGTTAACCTATTATCCAGGAAGACCCATTTCTTCCATGCAAATGGTTGCCATCCATTCGGAAGTTAGCAAAGATGTTCATCACACAGGAGGCTAACTGGGTTGACCACTGTAGTTAATGACTAATTGCACATCTCTCCTTGCCTTCTGGGAAGAGCCCTGGTTGAGGGGGCCGCCTGTCAAGCCCCTGTGGGCTTGCCACTAACAGGAGGGGGGAGGGGACAAGATCGTCAGATGGAGGTGTCCAGAGGCAGCAAATGCAACCAGCAGCAGAGATGGTAGCGACAGCCTTTCCCTCCCTCATACCTGTGTGCTGAAAGGGGGACTCTGTGGAATGCACCCACGAGGTCGTCCCGCTGAGCAGCTGAGCGATGTGGAGAAATGGCAGGGAGCTGAAATCCTGCCTCCTTCCTTGTCTTGCTGCCATACTGGCGCTCACGCCGGATGCTGGCTAGGTGGGTGGGGCTGGCTGGGAGGCATCTATTTAGAGTGCTGGGAGGCGGTTGCTCCCAGCGCTGACTTTGTTTGCTGTTTGTTTGAATACTGCATGCCAGAGCATACCATAAATAAACCAACCGACTGTGAACTCAACAGCTTGTTTCTTGTTGGAGCCAGGGGTGTAGCAAGGACCTCTGACACTAGATATATAGAGAGATGGTTGATAAAAGCATAGCATAGGCCTTGTATGTGGAATAAATACTGGTACCTGGATGCCTGATTCCAAGGACAAGGTAGATACTGGTCTATAATATGTGTATAGATAGTCCTTGCTTAGTGATTGCCTTAGATAGTGACTCTTCACAGGTATGATGGTGATAACAAAAGTACATTTATAACCAATCCTTACATTTATGACTTTCAGAGTGCTATAGCTCTTAGACTTATATATCACGCCATAGTGCTTTATAGCGCTCTCTGAGCTGTTTACAGTATCAGCATATTGCCCCCAATCTGGGTCCTCATTTTATGACCTCGGAAGGATGGAAGGCTGAGTCAGCCTTTGGACCCTTCAGGATTAAATTTCAGTCTGTGGGCAGAGTTTGCCTGCAATACTGCATTCTAACCACTGGACCACTAGAGAAAGCTGAAATAAGATCATAAACAGAGTTGTGGTTTTACTTAGTGGCTGCTTTGTTTGATGACTGAGTTGCTGGTCCCAATTTTGGTCACTAAAAAAAGATTGCCTGATTTCTGAGACAAATTGCCTTCAGTTCCATTTTGCAGCTGTTCATTCTGATGACCGTAGCATTAAAACATGGTTTGAGGAATTTGATTTCAGTCCCTCATTACCTCAGAAGTGTGAGGCATTAACTGTAATTCATAGAGGAAAAAAACCTGTTGAATCTGAATGCCATTTCTGTAGCTAAGAAATTGAAATGTGTCTATGAATTTGTTGGTCTTTTTGTATTATCATAATAAATAATAATGTCTCTTTTCCATCCAAACAGATTTTAATATTGGCTGGGCCTAGCCAAGCACAACAGGATCCTGATGGGTGACTCAGGATCGAGGCGCTCAATCATTGTCTCCCGTTTGCCAATATTTCGGAGAAGTATTAACCGAAGACATGATTCCCTCCCGTCATCACCAACTTCCAACAGTACTGTTGGCGTTCACAGTTCTTCTCCCTCCAGCACCAACTCTAGCTCAGGTAGCACTGGCAAACGCAAGAGCCTCTTCCGGACACCGTCCATTAGCTTCCATCACAGAAAGGGGAGCGATCAGAAAACAGATTCTTCATGCCAGAATGTGGGCATTTTGAACGGTGCACAGTCAGGTCACAACACTTTGCAAAAGCTTGGTTTGGAAGAACAGGTGAAAAACAGAGGCAGACATTCTGTTGGTTTTGGAAGTTCTCGAAATAAAAAGATAACGAGGTCCTTGACGGAGGACTTTGAAAAAGGGAGGGAACCCTCAACTAATAAGAACGTTTTCATAAATTGCATAAGTTCTGGGAAGAATGAAAGCGATGACTCTGGCTTTACAGAGGCCCAAAGCAAGTCTTCTGTTAAACATTCCTCAAGGAAACTTCTCCCCAAGTCATTTTCAACACACTACAGATTCTCAAAGCCAGTCCCTCAGAGTCAGTCGGTTTCCTGTGTTCAACCATCTTCTTGTTTGCTGGAAATTAAATCCAATGTTGAAACCGATCCCGTGTCTGCAAAGTCTTCTCCTTCAGAATGTATAGGCAGCTCTTTGCTTTCTGCTGATCTGACAACTGTACAGACACCATCTGAGTTTCTAGCCCTGACTGAGGATTCTGTTTCTGAGGTTGATGGGCTGCCCAACTGTGGAAACTTGCACCCAGAAGCCTTGGCCCACAATGTGTCTACCTCTCAAACCTTTGCTGCTTCTCCTTTTTCAAGGAAAACAAACCTTACAGAAAGTATTTCCCCTTGTGCTGAAACTTACAGGGCTAGAAATGTATTGCTTAGTGAATCTAGTGCTTTTTCAGAAATCCTTGATTCAAATCGAAAGCATACAAAAGTGTTATTGCCAGAGCTCTTTGCGAAGCAGACCAGCCATCCAGAAGATGTAAACTCAGGAGCTAAAGCACAATTAAAAACCTTTGTCTTAAACCAGGGAGAAATAGTTGAAAGTTCTCCAAAAGCACAGGGATTACAGAGGGACCAACAAAAAGCAAGAATATCGGAACATGCTAGAGAAATCTTTCCAGAAACTGAATCAAAGATCACTCCTTTGTCTTCTGAACCTCAGTCCTTTCAAACACAGCAGACAAATGACATAAACCACGTAAAGGGTATGTATGTTCAACCATTGCTGTCTTCTGAAAAATGTTCATTTATAAAAGTGTGCTTTCTTCCAATTACTGTATGTACAGATAATATTTAGATAGCGCCATTTATGCTTGGCATGTCATGAAGATGATGCTTTTTGGGCTCTCTAAGTCAGGGGTCCTCAACCTTGGCAACTTTGCTGGCTGAGAAATTCTGGGAGTTGAAGTCCACAAGTCTTAAAGTTGCCAACGTTGACCGATCCCTGCTCTAAGTTACTAATGAGAGTTTTTATAAATCAGTGTTACTTTCCAAATTATTTGGGTTTACAAAAATATTAGGTTTTTTTTATTGAAAAATTTTATAAACTTTTTACAATAAAATACCCCCCCTCCCACCCCATAACCCTCCCACCTCCTTCCCAGAGCTGAATACAGGGTTAAAGAAACAGAAAAAAAAACATACAAATTAAATGATCATCAATCCACTATACATACATCCAAAAAGATTTAAAGTACTTTAACTCCAATACATAGAAACTACAAATCAACCATACCCAGTTTAAACTGTAAATTATTCAAAAGCTAAATAATACTTCCTAATCCCATATTTATTCTGTACAAAATTTACCCATCTTTTCCACCCCGAAATATATCTCTCTTGTGAATGATCTTTCAGATAAGCCGAAATTTTTGCTATTTCTGATAAATGAGAAACTTTGAGAAACCATTCTTCTATAGTAGGCAAGGAATCCTTCTTCCAATATTGCCCAATCAGCAACCTTGCCGCTGTAATAATATTTAACATTAAGGTAATCTCTTTACCATCACAGTCTACAATAATACCTAACAAAAATAATTGTGGTATAAATTTTATCCTTCTATTAAAAATCTTCTGAATGTTCCACCAAATCTTAATCCAAAAATATTAGGTTTTTTTTAAAGGTACAGGTACTCCTCGATTTACAACAGCACTGAAAAAAGTGACTTATGACCATTTTTCACACTTACAACTGTTGCAGCAGCTCCATGGTCACATGATCAAAATCCAGCTGCTTGGCAACTGATTCGAATTTATGACCGTTGCCATGTCCCGTCTGATCTTCTTTTGCAACCTTCTGACAAGCAAAGTCAGTGGGGGAAGCCAGATTCACTAACTTAACAACAGCAGTGATTCACTTAACAACTGTGGCAGGAAGTGTCGTAAAATAGGGCAAAACTCACAAAACCACTGTCTCGCTTAGCAACAGAAATTTTGGTTTTAAGTCGAGGACAACCTGTACATAGTGATGAATGCTACTATTTCCTAAAATAAGCATTCAGAAAGATTTGTTGGAAATCCTTCCTATTTAATTTGTTGGTTTAAGGGATCACATTTAAAACCAGACAGAAATTCTTAGAGATATATTGGAGGAAAATGGTAATCAAAAATAAAACTGACTTCATTCTTCCACTTTAACTGTGATTTGTAACACAGTGGGTTTCTACTTCAATATATTCCACGGATTTCTAGTTCCATCCTTTTGCTTATCTCTAACCTATTCTTGAAATTCCATTATCCATTTTGCTTATCCTTTGAAAGTTATGGGTATCTTATACTACAGTGCAATTATTGGCATAATATTACGCAACTTCTTCATTATAATGCCCCCTTGTGCCATTCCCCCCCCCCACTATGATAATATTCCTGCTTTAGTGATCCTATTTATAAAGTACACTCACATTCACAATGTCTTGCTCATCACCTCTTTCCATACTCTTTAACCTTCATTAATTTTGCATTTGTTACACATATATTTTATGCTTATTGCATCTTCATCAAAATATATTTTTCTATCCAGACTCTAATCAATTCCAGACATGGTTAGACTTATTTGGCTTACTGAATTGCAGATATTGGAACATAGTTCATATAAATGAAGGCCTGTGAATAGGTATGCCAGTGATCTCTTGTGCTATGCTAATAATTTATTATTGAGGAATCCTAACTGGGAAGTTAATGACTACATTTTAAGCATATAAAACTTACAATTCCTATATCAGAGCAGCTGAAAAATAGAGCATTTGTATTGGAATTTCTTCTTCCAAAGCTGAAAAAATGTTTACTTACACTAAATTGTTATAGACAGCTGTGTTACTACCAACAATGACATAATCTATTTTCAAAGTTTTTAGATCATACTGACTGTACAGAATACATTTGATACCTAGATATGATTGTATCTTGTTTTTGCATATGATAAAGTAGATTCAGTAGAACTAATAAAACCTTAGGATTGTAATATGATAAAAGTGATGCTGGGTGTCTCAGTACAAAATTCATTTTCATGGAAAAGAATGTGAGTTTATACCATCATTCGAGGCTTTTATTTCTATGTGTATCACCCTAAACCCTGTGATGAAATCAAGGGGATTAACAAGTGCACTCGCACAGATTAGGAATGCAAGTGCTTTGAAAATTATATGGAATAAGTGTTTTAGACTTCATACGAATATTACCCTTCTGTGCTTTAAGGATCCCAAACGCTTCTTACAATCATCTTCACTAGATGTGTTGGGACTGTAATTACAAAATATCTAGGAAAGATACTAGGTCCCGTTCAGAGAAAATAAAGAACTGTAGTTCCAATATTCCAGTAGTATTAAAAGCAGTAGATTGAGGAAGACTGCATTGTTGCTTCTTGCCATCTTCTCAAGAAGTTACAGCTGGCGTTACCCATTGTATTAGGCCATAAATTTATTTTAACCATCTTGTTTTTCAAGAAGTCACAATGGCTGGGTTCAGAAATATTACTAAAGCTAGTTCATGGCACCTTTCAGCATATGCTGCTGGCTCTTTCCAGTGTAATTGATTGATTATGTGTCATCTGGTTGTTTTCAGCTTCTTTTTGATCACATAAACAGATTTTCTCCATGACAATGTATCCCCCTACTTCTTCTTTCAAGTCTCCCATTGTGCGCTCATTGCCACTGTAACCAGGTCCATCCAACTTCCTGCTGATCACCCTCTTCACCTTCTCCTCCACCTTTCCCAGCATTAGAGCCTTTTCCACAGAGGTGGATCTTCATGTAATGTGTCTGACAGAATCATTTGAGCCTGGTATTTTGTGCCTTGAGTGAAAACTCTGAGTAGATTTATTCAATGATCCATTGGTTTGTTTGGTTGTCCAGTGTATGGGCCATGATTTTCCTCTAGCTATGTAAGAAACCCAGATCCAGATTTAACTGGCTGCAGCTCGTTAATTTCTGAGTAGTGCACTTTTGACTAAAAGAAACATTTCTGAGTGATGCTTGCAGCATTGATGATGATTGTAAATAAGCCTGTGTATCTTACTTCACAGTGAATCTTCCCAGTAGTTTTAGTCCATTTCGAGAAGGAAGATTCATCGAAAAGCGTTTAAGATCCTCCTCTGAAGGCACCGCTGGGAACAGTCGGATGATCTTAAAGCCAAAGGATGGAAACCCAGAAGAGATGAATTGTTTAAGAAAACAGAGAACAAGTTCCTCGTCATCTAAAATGAATAGCTTGGTAAGTTTGCGAAGCCTCGAGTGGGTTGTTGCTTCTTTCCCTCTTGTTTTTGATGAATAAACCAAACCTGGTAGCATAAATGGAAATTTTGGTAATGCTAGTTATCAGATTTTCTGAGCCTGAACCAGCATGATGTGTTCTTTAGGTAGAAAACAGTTGCATGACTATGGGCAATTACAATTACAGTTACAATTTTCTGGATCTATGCTATAGAAAAACTGAAAACACGTATAGAGAATGTCCCTATTTAGTCTGGAGTACCTATAGTTTAAAACAGGGGTAGGCAACCTTGGTCATAAAAGAGCCAAGGTTGCCTACCCCCTGGTTTAGAAGATAACTGACTTAGACATTGGATAGTTGATGGAATTGATTATCTGGATGATGGAGATATTTGAAATTCACAGTGTCATAACAATGCTCTCTTGGGATGTCTCTGACTCCAGTGGGAGTATAGTTTTATCTAACAAATCATGCTTTAACTTGGGAGGGTTGAGAATAAAAATATCCAGATGATGCTTGAGGCATTGGTGAATGTAAAAGGGTTTTATCACACTCACAACTTTCTTTTTATGTACTCCTTTTAGAGAAAAAGTAGAGGCTAGTTATCTTATTAAATAGAAGGAGAGTCCAGTAGAAAAATTCCCCTTTTACATATCTCTTTCTTACAACAGAATTTAAAGGACTCGGCAATTCTGATAGAATTTCAAAACTACATTACATTTATGAATACTACATAATCCGATTTCCCTAGTTGGAGCTCCATCTATTGTATTATTTATTTCTCTGTTTACACTGTGAGATTTTTCTCTTTGTGGAGGAAATTTCATAAAACTACAGATCTTTATATTCTTTCCTTCCCAAAGATACCTTTGAGGCCTGCCTTGAATTTCACATTATAACAAAGGCTTTTCTTCAGCAAGAGGGCACAGAATTTTTATTTTGAACGATTTATTTAATCAAGAGGGAAAATTGGGGTGCAACATGGAATTGAAAATGTAACCAAGCCAAAAGAAAGCAAAAAAACCCCCAACAACTACACATTAGTGGAATCTTCATGGTGTTCACTTATTTTCCTGAAGAGGGCAGTATTGTTTTTAAAAACACAATTTTTTTGTAGTAGCAAATGTAATAAACTAAGAAGTAGCCAGTTAAAGCTATTTTTCAGGGTGGTGTTTTGTGTAAAGGAAGCTTTGCAGTCAGTAACATGCCTTTCAGATATCAACGAAAAGGAGCCCTTTGGGAACCTTTGGATGAGGATGGTTAGGTCCTGGTTCCTTCATCTTATGCTGATGACTTCAGTGACCAAGGAATGACTGTGTCTTGAAATACTTACGTTCTTAGCGAATATTAAGCTGAAGAACAAAGAGAGCCAAGGAGAAAGAGCTAGAAATAAAACAATATGTAATTAATATGACATAGTTGGCATAAAAGAAACCTGATGAGATGAAACCCATGAATGGAATGGACTGATGGATAGATACAAATTGTTCAAAAGAAACAGGTCTACAAAAACAGGAGGAGGAGTTGCACTATATGTAAGAGAACACTACATATCTACAGAAATGCACATGATCAAAGATAAAATGAAAGATAAAATGAACTGTTTCCTACTAATAAACCCAACTTTCTGCCATATATGATGCAGCTCTCTGTGCCTCTAGTCCAGTGATGGCGAACCTTTTAGAGACCGAGTGCCCAAAAACTGGCCCCGCCCCCACTCCACCCCCTGCCCCGCCCCCACCCCACTTGCCTGCAGGGCACCGCCTCAAGGGCCCGCCGCAGATCGCCCAGGCAGCCCAGCAGTGCCATGGCGGCCACGCCCTCTGCCCATGCCCCACAGCATTAACTGTCCACGATGGGGTGTGAGGGCAGAGTCTTGTCTACGCTGCCTTGCTGCCATATCCTTGGCTGCGCTGCTCCGCGTGGGCCAAGCTCAGGGGTGACTCCTCCAGGGGGGCTGCTGGTGAGGAGGGGGTTGCAGGAGGAGGCAAGTCTGGGGCAATGGCACATGTGCCCACAAAGAGGGCTCCGGGTGCCACCTCTGGCACCCGTGCCATAGGTTCGCCACCACTGCTCTAGTCCTTTCCTACAGGAACTCCTAATTTCATTTTTGCTGTGACTAAATTAATTATTATGATTTTTAGGAAACACCATTAATATTATCCAATGCCACCATGCCTTTTATCACTTCTTCCAGATATTTATTGAAACTTTTTGTTTCTTGCCTGCTTCTGTTCAGTGATTATATTTGGCATTTACAGCTGTGTTTTTTTTCTCTGCCTGAACTGACAAGCCTCAGTTTGAGTGATTTCAAAATAAAATTAGAGCAGGCTTCTAAATAGGTCTTGAACCTTTTAAAAACTTATGTTAGGACTGCTGTGCCTGGAATGATGATCCTTTTTTCTTTTAAAAAAATCAGTTAGTTTTAATTGTCATCCTTGCAATAGCTTCTTTATTCCATAAGATGTCAGTGTTGTTCTGTTTTATCAGACCCAGAAATATTCTTATAGTTCAGAAAGCTTGTTCACAAGGAAGCAAAAAAATATTCAGTTTGAGATATTCTAAATTCATTGATGTGAGCCATTTTCCAATCATTTCGGTTGATGGAATCTTTCTAATCATTTCTGTTTTGGAAAGGGTGGAGGTCAAGGATAAATTTTTGGGGAAAAAAAACCTTGTTCTGGACCTGTGGTTGGGGTTTCATATTCTGACATTGCTCGTGGGATTCTTCAAAAATAAAATTAAATTTGGGTGTAGTATCAGTATTATAAGCAACCTACTTTTTTCATAGCTTGGAGTCCCCTTTGTCAAAAAGATGGAGGAGAAATCTGTTCAGGTGGCATTATGATGCAAATTTACCTAATTTTTCCCATTCATACTTAAGGACCATCTTTCCAGATTTTTTTTTTTTTTGTCTGTGAATGTTGGATTTCATTTTGTGGGAAGTCAGCCCCCCAGAGAAGGAAATATTAAAAGGGCAGAAAAATATATTTCCTTAAAGGATCTTAAAGAGGCGGAACAGCATGCCCAGTTTTTCTGTCTCCCTCCCCAAAGCAGAAACCAGCTCTACAGGAATGCAGATGTAAACTATCAGGAAGATTGAAGCTAGAAACTTAGGAAGACAAAGACTCCTAAAATCTACATACCCCACCCAAACTCTAAGACAGGACATAATAGGATTAACACACAAAAGGCTCCAGAGGATATAAAAACCCACTCCCTACATGTGCTCACTCTCTTTTCTGCCAGAACCATCTTCCTGTCTGGCTCTCCTTTTCAATAAACTGCAACCTTCTTCCTAAAGCAGTCGCCATGTTAATTCCCAGCTTGGACTGAACTACGATGAAGACTTTTCTTTCAACAATTTTAAGATTTACAATGATGGAAATCCAAAAATCAATCGTGCAGATTGACGAAAATAATATATAAATATGCAATATCATAATGGATTTCCTTGCCATTTACTTATTAAATTTATATGGCCGCCGACTCAACAACAAGGACACTTATCAAGTACATGGGTGGCCTAAACTAACAGCACTGAGCATCATGTCCGTTTCTTGAGACCAACTGTTCAAGGTACCACCAGATTACCAAACAAGACCTTTCTTCAGTTAACACCACAATTCTTGCATAGTTGGGAGTCAGACTGCCAGATGGCAATCGGCAATGTGGTGAAAAAAAATAATTAAATGATCCTTAATATAGGTTATTACCGGTATTTGATCAGATTTGTTTTTCAGTGTCCTGTAGAGTGTTAGGAGTTTCTTCTGCTGTTTCATCTGCAGGAGTTCCTCTGAAAAGCAGGGAATTCTCTTATGTTCCTGGACAGAGAGAAATCACATTAGGTACAGTCTAATCCAAGGCTATGGGCAACCTTTTTTTCTCTTCCAAGTGATGACTGTGATCTCAATCAATCATGTATCAAGCCGTAGATACAATCCCCTTCTGGAACTCAACAGGATCCATTAGGTACCTGGAGCACACTGATTGAATATGGTTGCATATAATTGGAAAAATGTGCAAACAAGCTGTTATGTAGTATTTTTAAACTTTAAAAAAAAATCACTTTGAAGGTGGCAGAAATAGATGGAATGTGAAGTCCTAGGTGCTCTCTGAGTTTGGTTGTTTGCTTGAAGATGCTTCATTATTTAGTAGAATAAGAATCTTGAAGGGGCTACATTTCAGCAATAGTTATACATTTGGTCTTTGGCACTGTCAGACAGGAGCAGAGCATACATTTGAGTGAAACCTCGAAGCAGACATTTGTGACCTTCCAAACATCGCTGAACCACAATTCTTGGTAGGTTTCTCAAGCTAGTTGCATGTCCTTGGGGTTCTAGTTTAATATCATCTGAAGGGGCAAAGATTCTTTCGTTTGCCTTAGAGCAGGGATGAGGAACCATGCCCCTTTTATGACTTGGGGACTTCAACTCCCAGAATTCTTGGGCTAGCCATGCTGGCTCAGGAATTCTGGGAGTTGAAGTTCACAAATCATAAGGTGGCCATAGTTCTCTACCTCTGTCTTAAAAGAGTCACAATTAGTAGTTCAGTGGAACATAGCTCAAGAATAACAAGCCAAATGAAGTTTTTGTGGCTTGCAGTGAGCTGAAATTTATTGTATTCATCCAGAAAAAAAAATCTCTCTGGCCGACTGTACTACATCCTATAATGTATGCATCGTTCACAATAAAACTGACTGAGTTTTTGTGGAAAAGCAATTTAATGTGACTATGATCTACACAATCAGCAATGCACATTCTGCGCTTTCGTTATTTTCTTCTAAAGTGGTTTGAAATTGGAAAAGGATAGAGAAGGCAGTCTGATTATTGTACCAGTGACAGACCTGGAAAAACTTTTCAAATGGAGGGAGGCAGCAAAAACAAGGCAATATGAAGCAAAATGTCTTCTGCACATCCAAATAATTATAAACATAGATCCTGAAAGCAGGATTCAAACTCAGCTGAAGGAAGGGGCCTAGAATATAGTCAGAGAATGTTAAGTCAGGATAAGCTCTATTTTTAAAATATCCTCTCTCGTATTTTTAAATAAGGAGAAAGAGGAGATAGGTATGAGCGTTTAAGCTAAATAAGAAGCTTGGCAGTAATCTTGAAGTTTATGTACAGTAGTGGCCAAAATTGTGGAAACCTTTTGGGAAAAGTGTATTTTTGAGGTTTGATGGCTAATAAAACCACTTTTTTTGAAGTAGTACCATAAAATTATATATCAGTGGAATGATAATTTAATCAAGAATGTAATGCAACAAAGTTTGTTCAATTATCTGTACTGTATTCTATGAAAAGTTATAGCCAAATAACCAGAAAAAGGAAGCACAACTTGCTTAGGTTGATATTAGGTAGTTTTCCTTCATATGATTGTAGCCAATGAGCATGAGTGTTTAGAGAGCCAATCAGGTGTCATCTAGTTTTGGCAATGAGCCAATCAGATCACAGTAGGATTCAGTTATTGATGTAACGTATTGAAGCTGAGAGGAGGACATTTGTCAGTGTGTTATGTGATCGCTATCAAGTTGGTTGGGTTATTTTGTGTTCTTTCAATTAGTGAGCTTGTAAAATGTAATAAAATTAAGGTAATGGTGCAAAGAGTTGACTGGTCACCCAGAAAGCAATGTAAACTAGTATTATTAAGTGAACAAGGCTACAGTTATAAAGAAATTAGAAGAAAAATTGGTGGAAACTTAATCAAAGGTTCCATTTCTACTGTACACTTTTCCCAAAAGGTTTCCACAGTTTTGGCTACTACTGTAGCTAAAGGAGGTTAAAACAACTAAAGCCATGCAAACAGCAAGTGTCTATTAATGCTTGATATTAATTCTGCATAGTGCTCAGTGTGATAATAATAGGGGCCTTGCATGAAAAAAGGGGCTACAACATTGTAAAACAGGAGATCTTGTATGGTCTACTTTCTAAAAACAATTTAAAATCCCACTTTTCGGTACTTAATTTTTCTTAATCCTTTCCAGCTGGGTGTGAGATAAAAGGTGTTGTAATTCTCTGTTCACTAATGATGTACATAAAGTTTATTTATATGGAGAAGTTAACTTCTGTTTTACCCCCTCTTGTTTTTAATTAATTCTTTATAAGCTAAGACTTGGTTTATGTTGTTAGTAGAGCAAATTAGCTCCACAGGTCCATGAAAAATATGCTATATAGATGTTTTCAGAGGAGTAATGGTGGATGTTTTAAAGTGTTGTAAAACAGGGTAATACTGAAATAGACATTATTTTGCTTTAACAGGTTACTGGATATTATTAGGTAAGGAATAGTTCTTTTAATTTCTTTGCTCTTTTGTTAGGAAATATGAATATATGACTGCATACCATATTAAGAAAATATATACTGGCAGGACAATTATTGTTCTGGCATTGCATGTTGGATAGAAACCAGAAATATGGTACTTTTCTTTTGTGTAGATTAAAGGAAAAGTGACTTGTGATATCAAGCATCAGAATCTATGTATCATTTATGCTTTTGAAGAATGACATATTTGAATATACTAGTTGTGTGTGTGTGTGTGTGTGTGTGCATGTATGTGTGAAAAAGAGGACATATTGATCTCCAGGACAGAAAGTATATTTCACACTGAGCTTTCATTAGCCATTGCCAACATTATCAAAGAGTAAGCCAACATTAGAGAGACATTGTTTTTATAGCACTTTAACTATCAATAATTTAGCCATCGATAGGCCCGTTGGTTCACCACCTGCATATAATTGGATGCGTCATGTCCAGCTCTGCTGTTTTGGTTGATATATGCATAGTTCTCATCGCCCTGTTTCCCGCCACCTGCTTCCTAAGTTGTGTGCACTTATCATGTGATGTCAAACTGTCAGGCATTATCCCGCAATCACTCTCCCTATTACAGTCTGGTGTGTTATTGCCACCTCATGCAGTTGATCTAATTGGTGGCCTCCCGGTCACATTCACAGCATCAGTTGTGCTAGTTTGCTTTGATCTCATAACTGGTCCGATCTGTCCCTCTGTGTCATTGATTATCATGGCTCCTGGTTGTTCAGCTCTATCAGTCAATCCATGGCAAGAATCCTTTGCCATTTCTCTGTGGTTCACCAGACTGTCCTGAGTGTCCACAAGGGGGGGGGGAGAGGGGGTAGTTGTCGATTCTCATGTACAGGCTTCTTATGCGATTTTCCATGGTGTTGTAGTGCCTAATAGGCTGGTAGCAGATCAATGTGCCGGTTAATCGAGTTCTGATCTGATAACCAGCCTTCCTTCCTTCCTTCCTTCCTTCCTTCCTTCCTTCCTTCCTTCCTTCCTTCCTTCCTTCCTTCCTTCCTCCCTCCCTCCCTCCCTCCCTTCCTTCTTTCCTATATATATATGAATAATCTTTATCTGGGATTCTGCTTTATACATATCCTAGATCATGGGTGTCAAACTTGCCATGTGACATGACGTGTTGCGACATATCACGACTCTTTTTGCAATACTGGCAATGGGGTGGGCACGGCTTTGGTATGATGAAACTGACCTGCGGGCCAACAGTTTAACACTCCTGTCCTAGATCAATAATACCATAAAATAAAGATGCACAGTAATTCCAAAACACACCAAGTAAACAGTTGTCAAGCTTCTCTCTGGACAATGAAGGTTAGTAGCTATTCCTGCAAAGCAGGAAAAAAAAATCTTTTGTAAAAAAACATCTTGTGTAAGCTATCTTAAGTCTCTTTAAACCAGGCATGTCAAACTTGTGATGTCACGTGACACCGCGCAACGTATCAGGCTGCTTTTGCCATTGCCGCAATGGGGTGGGCGCGGCTTCCATATGACGCGTCCGGCCTGTGGGCTGGCAGTTTGACACCCCGCTTTAAACAAATAGATAATAATCACTCAGTGCTCTGTTAAACACAAGGAAGGGGGGAAAAACTATTTAAATAACCATTCAGGAATTTGAATTTATACCACAGCCTTTTTTAATTCCTACCATGGTAGAAAGAGGCATTGGCTAAAGAAAAGAATAAACAAAGGAGACGAAGAAATTTAATTAATTTGACTCAATCATAATTGAGAACTAAATTCATTTTTAAAAAGTGAGGAGATGAAGCTGATCAGAACAAGCTATTAAATAATCCCATTACAAATATATGAAGTAGAAATGAAATAAAATGATCTCCTGAAGAGGTTGCCTAGTTTTGAATAGATGAGGCCATTTAAAAGATCAGAATCCACATCCTGATAATGACTTCGGTGTGGGAATTCTTAAAATTATAGTCCCAAAACATTTTGAGAGCATCAAGCTTCCTATGATCCTTGTATATCAGACTTCCTTAGAAGTCTAGTCTTCTAGAATTTCAGGTGAGCCTAATGGCATTTTAGAGGATAACATTCCTTTAAAAGAAACACATTGTGGCTGAAAAAGTATCTGATTGCAGGAATCAGGCTGTGGAAATCTCTCTGGAGTTAAAGAGAGATTACCAGATTACCCACATGTGCTCCGTACAGCTGCTTTTTTGTGAGGAAATGGTAAAACTATGTTTTTGCTTCCACCTTACAATTGATTGAGAGTCACATAATTCCACCGTGCTTATAGCAACAAATGTCACCTATAAGTTTCCATAAATTAAAATGAGGATCCTTTGTTGCTGTTACCATATTCTGAACAAGAATAAATTCATCTTTCATACTAAATCTGCAAAAAAAAAGTGACCTCATATGAAGAATGATGGAATTTAACAACAGTTGTCTTGGTTCTCAGGGCTGCTGAAACAACTGGATACATTAATATACAAGAAAACCAATTCTGTATATCCTCTAGTATTTGGCAGTGAGACATGAATACTTAATATCCATGGAGATCCATAGTTTTGTGCAGGAAATAATGAGTTAGTGAATCCTAACAGAAAGGGCAATGTATATCTCCCACATATTCAGTGTTTATCTCTAATATCTCTAAAACAGAAGTGCATGTTCAAAAAGATCAGTATTCTGGAGGTGAATGGATAATTTAGTTGCCATTTCTTTGGAAACTCAAAAATAAAGATATAGCTGCTAATCAAGCAAGATCATAGTTAAGACAGAGATCAAATCTCATTACAGATACATGAATGAAGAGGAAATGGGGAAAGAGGAATAGAAAAAAGGAAGATTGGGAATAGGAATGGCATGATTGAACAGACTTGATGAGATGCTCAAAAAGAAGAAAGGATTTTATAACAAAAGGCAATGTAGGATGTGTGTATGGACACAGTGGGAAAAAAAAAAAAAAACGATGGTTTTCCCAGAAGACAAAGAGATGGGAAATTCTCTTTCCTTTTCTCATTTCATGCCTTTTACAGGTGGTCCTCAACTTACAACCACAACTGAGCCCCAAATTTCTGTTGCTAAGCAAAACAGTTGTTAAGTGCGTTTCGCCCCATTTTACAACCTTGCTTGCCACAGTCGTTAAGTGAATCACTGCAGTTGTTAAGTTGGGAACACGGTTGTTAAGTGAATCTGGCTTCCCCATTGACTTTGCTTGTCAGAAGGTCATAAAAGAAGATCTGACATGATCCCCGGGACATTGCGATCGTCATAAATATGAACCAGTTGTCCAGATTTTGATCCAGTGACCCTGGGGATGCTGCATCAGTCATAAGTGTGGAAACCAGTCGTAATTTACTTTTTTCAGAGCTGTTGAAACTTCAAATGGTCACTAAACAACGGTAGGACTACCTTTATTTTTTGGCTTACTCTTCCTTACTTTTTCTCTGTGCTTTGTATAGCATTGTGTCCCCTGAAAGAAAAATCGCATGAAATGTGATTTATTGGGATTCTAGAAACAAGAGTGGTGGGGAAATACCTCTCGGTCTGAAAATAGCCCTTCTGTTACCTACCGCATGGACTGCTGGTTTTGAATGAGAAATTATCTGTACAAAGGATAATAAAGACTGTATAAATGTTCCTAGCACTTATAATCACATTACAGGTACTCCTCGGCTTAACGACCACAATTGATGCTGAAATTGCTGTTTTTTTTGTTTTGTTTTTTTTGTAAAAATTTTTATTTTCAACTTTACAATACATAACAATCTTACAAATACTTCAGATAAAAAATAAAACAAATTGATACACACCACATTCGGTCTTGCCTGCCCATTTCCCCCCAAACCGCATCCCACCTCAAACCAACTTACTTCTTTCCCTCTTTTTCTTCACTCACCCCCTCTCCTCCTTCACCTCCACCTTCCTACTTACTTCTCACCTTCTTCTCCTCCCTCTTGATGCGGTCCAGGGGAAATGCCCGAGCAGTTCCTCTCTCAAAATTAAAACATTAATATTATATACAATAAGACTATTTCTACTTTATCTGAACTACTTAAACTTCAACCCATCCATCCTCCACCCCCCTCCCCCCCGACTTCCCAGAGCAAAATACAGGATTATGCAAACATATTAGACATAATCTATTTAAGTTTACTAATTATACAATGAACATAATCATAAAAACCCTTAACTCTCTTCAAACTTTAACATCATAAGTTTATAAACAAAATCATTACTCGTAGAATAAGTGAAACTTTATAGTTCCATATTTCTTCTGAACATATTCTATCTATCTTCTCCATACATTAAAATCTCTCTCTTGTGAATGGTCCTTTAAGTAAGCAGAAATTTTAGCCATTTCTGCTAAATTAGAAACCTTAAATACCCATTCTTCTAAAGAAGGCAGAGTATCCTTCTTCCAATATTGACCCACCAGTAATCTTGCTGCTGTTATTAAATTCAGCATTAAGATAGTTCCTTTAAAGTCCACGAAAATTCCCAAAAGAAACAGTTGGGGAGTAAACTTAATCTTCCTTTTAAAAACCTTTTGAATGTTCCACCAAATCATAATCCAAAAGGCTTTAATAAAAATTGCTGTTGTTAAGTGACACAGTTGTTAAGTGAATTTGGTCCCATTTTACGATTTTTCTTGCCACAGTTGTTACATGAATCACTGCAGTGGTTAAGTTAGTAACACAGGTGTTAAATTAATATGACTTTGCTTGACAGAAGATTGCAAAAGGTGATCATGTGACCCTTGGACTCTGCAGCTGTTATAAATGTGAGTCAGTTGCCAAGCGTCTGGATTTTGATCACGTGACCATGGGGATGCTGCAACAGTTGTAAGCCTGAAAAATAGTCCTAAGTCACTTTTTTCAGTCCCTGTGATAACTTCGAACGGTCACTAAATGAACTGTTATAAGTCGAGGACTTTTATTTCTCATGAGTTTAGGACTCTGGCTATTGAATCCAAGACACTAAAGAACAACTTGCAATGAGCAAAGGACCACAATTTGGGTCCTTGGCAACCGGCTTGCTTTTTATGGACAACTGCAGTGTTCCAAAGTAACGTGATGAAATTTGTGAAATTTGCGAAGTTTTTGGCTAGAAATCAGACTTTTTGGCTGGTTTCCAGAAAAAAAAATTAATGTCCACAGGAATACATTGACTTGCTTAACACTGTGGCATTTGCTTTACAACTGACACAAAACAGATTGTAATATCAGATTGGTCAAATGGGGTGCCTTGACTTATGATCATCAGAACTTAACCATAGAAATTCTGCCCTCCACTACGTCGTAGGTTGAGGACTACCTGTAATGCAATGTATACTATTATTGAAGTGTGTTGCTTGATCCAATTCTATTTTAGTTTGTCAACCTTGGTTCATGACTTACTGAAATATATGCACTTGGCCACTTGTGGTTTTTCAACAATTATAGCAAATCATGACCGTGTGAATACAGTCTCTTTGTGCAGGGATGTCAAACTCAATTTCATTGAGGGCCGCATCAGCATTGCAGTTGTCCTCGGGGGGCTGGGTGCGTGTGGCCAGGGTTGGTGCAGCCTATTGGGTGGGTGTGGATGGAATGGGTGTGGCCTACTGGGTGGGCATGGTCAGCTCTACATCATTTGCGTCAAAGGTGCCTGTGGGGGCCCGGGAAGAGTAGGACAGATCTGAGGGTCTCTGGCAGAAAGGGGTGGGACCAGGGCAGAGCCCATCAAGCCAGATAGGTGAAGTAGGCGAGGGCCATTTGCTGGCCACTTCCAGGTGACAGTGTATTTCTTCATTCCTCACAAAAGGTGACACCTCCCCAGCATGCACCCAGGGGGCGGGACCGATGCGGCAGGGGCTGGTTCATCGCTGTTTCCAGACAGCCTTGTGGAGCTAAGACTGAATGCATTTCAGCATAAATGGCCCCCACAAAATTGTACATTGGCTCCTGGCCAGCCTGGGTCAGGGCCAAGGCAGCGGGGGCCGTTCCCTCACTGTTTCCAGGATGGCTTCGCAGGCCACATGAAACCACTTCGCGGGCCGCATCCGGCCCCCGGGCCTTGTGTTTGACATGTCTGTGCTAAGTATTTGAACCATCCTCAGAATATTAAAATAGTCCAATCCATCATTCCCATCACACCCAGCCAATCTGGGCTGTAGCCAGTGAGTGATGTAAGGTGTATTGCAACATATCTGGAAAAAGAGCACATTAGGAAAGAGGATTCCGTGAAAGAACTTAGAGGGTGAAGATTTCCTTTCAATAATTTCTTAGCTAACCAAAAAGCAAGTGCAATGAAAGGGTCTTGATGAAAAAAATATGAATTGATACATTGAAATAGTAAACCATTCTTTGTCTTGGAGTGACAGGACACTCCACTCCAGGAAAACACCTTTGTTTTTTTTTTCAGTGTTAAAATTACAAGAGTTTTTCCCTATCTGCCTTTGCTGTCTGGAATATCTACTGCAAATTAATTAATTTTGCAGGCTCACTAATTTAGAGCTAAAATGAGGCCCGGATGTATTTATGTGAATTTTCCCCCTCCCGTTCCATTCCTGTTTTTAATGAGCCTGCACCAATTGCATTTCTAAGAGTGGGAAAGTTGAGTTGAAGGCCGTGGTGGGATTCTAAATTGTGACTGATTGCCTTTGTGATCAGTAAAGAAGCTTGCAATCAACCAGGGAGATTGTGTGGCTGTTCTTTGTTCTTTTCCTGTTCAGGCTTTTTAGTTGAAGTGACCTACCAAATGGGTCCAACTGGGAAGGCTGTAATGTCTGCAGGAATCATACTGAGAAAATACAAAAGCATTGCTAATTACAAAACAATCAAAGCACCAGTCCCCAGACTTGTTGTATTAGCTACATACAAATGATTTTTTTTAAAAAAAACTCTTTCAATTATTGTATGCAACTTTTTAAAGCGATTCCCTGCTCTGATGGTACTGTATTTGGGCTGGACAGTGTAACATAGTGGGCTAACAGAGGTGCCAAGAGTTTGCTTAGAGCAGGGGTCTTCAAACTTGGCCCTTTTATGACTTGTGGACTTCAACTCCCAGAATTCCTCAGTGAGCGTGCCTGGCTGAGGAATTCTGGGAGTTGAAGTCCACAAGTTATAAAAGGCCCAAGTTTGAAGACCCCTGGCTTAGAGCCTAGTATTTTTCCCCTAAAAATATTAATTCTTTTTTTTTTCACACTACTTACCACATCGTAACTCTTTCCATTTTGTAGAAATGTTAATAGCAATAGCGCTTAAGTTTTGTATACCGCTTCACAGTGTTTTACGGCATACTGACCCCAACAACCTGGGTCCTCATTTTATAACCTTGGAAGAATAGAAGACTGAGTCCTGGCGTGGGCAGAGTCAGGTTGCAATACTGCATTTTAATTTTAATTAAATGAATATGGATTTAATCTGTTTTAGAGTTATCAGATATTTTATTTTTATAAACTGCTTTTGGTCTGCACAAATGAAAAAAAGAAGACATATAGATGGAGTTATAAAAAAATATTCAGAATTTTAGACAAAACGATGCAATTCTGGGATACTGAATACCTGTGGATTTTCATTATTGAAAAGTTAGAAAATTCTTGTTGATTGTGAATGTATTAATTGGCCATTCAGTAAACTGAAATAATAAATTATTCTTCATTGAATACATTCATTCTGGACTGGAGGAAAAAAACAAATCTTTGCTTTTTCCCAATGTAGTATAACTCAGCTAAACATCTTTCTCTGTTTCTTCTTCCACCATTACCCCTTCGTTTTAGATTCCCTTTATCCTTCTATAGTGATTAGATACTACATTGTGGCACTCCTGGGAGTAATTTGGCTGAGCAAAAGCATTACTAATAGGGAAAAATTGCTGCCTCCAGTGAATATGTTCTGTTATTATTCAAAATGCCACCTTACAAGAATGTGATTAATTTCAGATCAGAACCTCCCTTTTTTAATGATACACTCATCTAATGGTGAGCATGGGTCATTTGCTCTCCTGGCCCAAAATTTCTGATGGGCAGTGTGGTGGGTTTTTTGTTTTTGTTTTGACATCCAGTTGCTTGGCAAATTGTATTAATTATAACCTGACTTGTTTGTTTCAGCTAAGTGTTGTGCATTGTTTTGATGGCAATGCAATGAGATAAATATAACAGCTAGTCTTCAGCCTGGGATGTCAAACTCAAATAAGCGATGGAGATGAATTGCTAAATTAGTAGATGTCCAAGAATGGTGTGTGTGTGTGTGTGTGTGTGTGTGTGTGTGTGTGTGTGTAGGCATTTATTTATTTCATTCTTGAAATGTCAGTGAACTGGATGCAGACTAAGTCATACTTCATTTACTTTGTTTTCATTTTAACTATGGATCATCTGTGCCTTTTAAACTTCAGCCGAATAGCTAATTTGTAGATAAGTCATCATTAATCCTCTAAGAAATCAAGGCTTCACAGAGGAACAGTTTCAGTTTCAAAAATAGTTCTCTTACTTCAGATAAATGCTACTGTTCCCAGAAGAAGGCCTAGTACAGAGATAAACATGACTTAGTCTGGGGTATGAACCAGGTCACAAATCAGCTGAACCGTGTGCGTATGTGTGTTATATTGCTATTTATACATTTATTTACCACAAAAATGTCAAAGAGTTCAAGATAATTTCCCATTAAAAGCTAAAAAAAGTAAAGTTAATCTTCCTGGCTCTGATAGAACCAGCAATATATTATTAGAGACAATTCAGATATATATTTTTTTCTGATCTGCTACTGCTAACTTCAGTGATGATTTGTGAGTTTTAATTGCAGCTAAGCATTAATATTTAAATTTTATACCTTTGCATTGCAAAACAAATTTATGATGCAGAACGCTAAGGCTTAAATTGAAGGCAATTATCTTTAAGATACAATCACAATACCCCAATTGTCCATGCATAGATCTATTAAAATTGTCCTTCACTTACTGTGCTTTGAAATGAATTTTTGATTAGAGTTACCCCTCCCCCTTCGTTCTTTAATGCAAACAGACCGTTGACTGCAAATCAAAATAAGTCTTTGCTGGGAAGTGCTTCAAGGGCAGGACAAAACATGAGAGCATATTTGGACATGGGATAATTACTTCTCTGTAGAGATTTCTGTGTACCTATGGAACACCAGGTGGCAGCATAGGCCTTTTTTAAGAATGGGGGGGGGGGAAACCAGCACTATAACAAAAAGACAACTTGCCTTTTAATAAATAATAAAGAAACCAAAACTTTCAATAAAAAACATGAATTATGAATTTACTTACTGTCTATTAATAACAGTGATAATACTTAAGAACCATTTGTAGCAGAGAATGTCTCATTGGAGCAGCAAAAAAACAAAAAAAAAAAGGAAGAAAAATCTGTAGAATTGGAAAGAGGAAAGGAAAAGATAAGGGTTTTTCAGTATTTCCAGAAGTCCAAGAGGAGATATATTTTTATTTATTAATTGTCTTTGTCTCAATGCTACCTTACTCCAGCTGACTCTGGGAGGTTCACAGCAATACAATAATATAAAAAAAAACCAATAAAATGTATAGAATGAGCAAAGCATTACAAACTAACAAGTTTGCAGCCTTACCACAAAGCAATCATAAAGCCCAACAGGTTACGTTGTTTAATCAAGGGGACCTTGTATATATCCTTTTTGCTGTATTGTATCAGATAAGCAGAGGTCATGGAAGATGAGATATCACAAATAGCCTACTCTATTACTTTATAGGTAATAGCAAGTGGCTTGAATTACACCTGGAAACAAACAGGTATCTACAGTAGTTCAAGGCTTTTCAACCTTTTCACCCATTGTACCACTTTTAGGATATGGAAACATCCGAGTACCACCAGTCCCCTAGCAAGGTATCAAAAACTTGATGACCCCCCCCCAAAAAGGAAACAAGTGATAAAGTACAGATAGTCCTCGACTTACAACAGTTCGCTTAGTGACTGTTCAAAGTTACAATGGCACTGAAAAAAGTGCCCCCCAAGCCACAGCCGAGCAAGACACCTGCCTGCCCACCTAGTGGCGCTCTTCTTCCTGTCCGAGGTTTTCATTGTTGTGAGCATTTCTGTTGAGGATTGGTAGTGGGGATGGGGTGGGGAGGTATTTGGTTTTTATTCCCGTCTGCTGGGTGGTTGCAGCAGGTTTTGGTCACTTCACATGACCGTGGGACACTGTGACCGTCATAAATATGAATCAGTTGCCAAGCATCTGAATGTAAATCAGAATACCCTGGAGATGCTGCAACATTCCAGCTGATCGGCGCTTCTTCTGGGCTCAGCAGAAGCGCCAGGATCAGCGTCGAGCTCCAGCTGGAGGCTGGCGTTGATCCTGGAGCTTCCGCTGAGCCCTGACAGCCCTGCAGCTCCAGCCATCTCTCGCTCAGGCTTGTGTGGTACTGCCACCGGTTCAGCTCATTCCCCTCCCCCACTTTTCTAGGATGGTTGCGTACCACCTGCCAGGTGCCAATGTACCACAGGTGGTACCCGTACCACTGGTTGAAAAGCCCTGATCTAGTTCACATCTTAAGTAAAGAGGTCACATGGGTATACTAAGCCCATCACTGCTTATGCCTCTCTATTCTGGACCAGTTGAAACTTCTGAGTGGTCTTCATGGGCAGCCCCATGTAGAACAGGTTTCAGTAGTTGAGTCAGGAGATGACAAGGGAGTGGTGACTGTCTAGAAGGCCAGCTGATTCAGCAAAAGATGCCACTGGCACCATAAAGGGTTCTGGGTCCATGTAAGTCTGGATCCTATATTTTTGTTTAGTGTGTGCATGTTACCCAGAGTGGCATTGTTTGAGTTAGGTGACTATATAAATGTTGTAAATGAATAAATAAGTTTACAGGGGTGATTATGAAAAATTACTTTGTATGTTCATGTTTTTCTCTCTCTTTCTTTTAACTGGTTTTATTGTTGTTTTCTTTTCAATTCTTATGAACCTCTCAGAAATGTTGGGAGTCAGCCAGCATGCAAGTTTAATAATAAACAAACAAATGAATGAATAAGTGTTATAACCACCTTATTAAACTATCAGATCTGTTCTTGGCCTGTACTACTGTATGCCCTGTAGCATTACAGAATTAATTCATTGGTGCATTCATACTTAGCCTGCTTTTTTTCTCTCTCTCTGGCACCCTGTAAATCTCATGCCCTTCATTTCAGTTGATGTTCTAACCACACATTTTCTAGAAACATGTCATGCCTTATGCCTACCCATCTAGCAAAATTTGGCAGGCCATTTTGGAAGCTCTAGAGTTCTTGTGATCCATAATTGAAGATACATTCTTGAAATGATTTTGGATAATAGTGAATTTTTCCAAAGTAGCTTTTCTGTCCCAAGTGTTCTCAGGCACTTCAAGAACAAAGCATAAAATCAGTCTTCTCAGAAAGTGTGTGAATGATCTTTTAGTTTAGGATAGGGCTTTTTTTTTTGAGAAACATTTTATGTACAAATGAATCCAAAATCAAACTTTCTGGGTTATGTGGGTACTATGCCTCATGGAAACAAATGCTGCATTCCACAGTAATGGCTGCAGATAAGCTGTCAGACATGGAGCTGGTTGTGGTATCTCAGATGGTTTGTTGCCTCAGGACCTGAACAATTTGCTATCTCAAAAGGAAGCATGAATTCTACTTCGAATTCTACAGGAAAATATCAAGCCATGTAGCAAGTAACAATTCCAAACACACAAATAGAATGATAAGAGAATGGAGGAAGAACAATATAAACTGTTTTGGAAGGGACAAGGCAAACTCCAGAACTTAACACCGTAGAAATGTGACTGAAATTAAAAGAAGCAGTTTGTACTACAGAACTGAAGAACTCTATTTGTCATAGAGGAACGGGCTAGAATTCTTGCACAAAACACTGATCATCCATGTTGTCATTGTTGTTAAAGGTGATGCAATCATCTTGACTGAATCTAAATGGGCAGCTATTTTTTTCATATTGATATATGACACTTAATAACCACAATTGAGCACATAATCACTGTCATAATTTGTTTCAGTGTTAAATGGGTCTCCATGTGACCTGACTCGATTTTATGAACATTCTTACTATGGTCATAAAGTGAGTCGCTATGCTTGTTAAGTAAATCACATGGTCATTAAGTGAACCATGTGGCTGTTAAGCAAATCCATTCTCCTGAATGCTTTTTTTTTTTTTTTTTTTTGCTGGAAACTCTCCTACCAGCCTTATTATTTAACTTAAGGTTTTCAAGTACAGGCCAGCAAACATTTCTGTAAATGGATGATGCCCATTTATATTTAATATTCAAACTGATTTTCATGGCTGTGGTGGTATAAAAGGTGACTCCTTTGGCGGTAAGATGCAGTATATTATTTAATAGCAATCTGCAGTCCTTTTGGCAAGGATAACAATTCACTGCATTTTCAATTACTATTGATGTAACTGGAAAACATTTTTCCCCTTTCAACACTGTGCATTTTTCTGGGATGCAAATGTAGTAATATGTGATAAAAGTTGCTTCTTGTTTTAACCAAGGAAACTTAATTGACTTTGATCAAATGTATTAATAAGGGGAAAAGCAGATACCATAATACAACTAAATTTATTTCCCCATGCTGAGGCTTAAATTTATAGTATCTGTTTTTTTAATCCATTTACAGTAGAAATCCCCACAATTATTTCTGTTTAATAAAGGTTTCAATGAAAAAAAGTGTCATAAAGCTTGTAGAGATTATGGGCCTGATGATTTTTTTGCTTTTATTCAAATTGTATTAATAAAGGAAACCCAACAGTCAAGCCAGTCATATGAAAGGTAAATGAAAATAGCAGTTTAGTTCTGCTAGATTAGTTCAGGAACTATGCATTATTTATTTATTTAATTTTATTTATATGCCGCCCAATCCCAAAGGACTCAGGGCGGCGTACAAAATTAAAACAATCATCTAACAATAAAACCATATTACCCAAACCATATGGATCATTTTGATGGTTTTTGAGTCTTTCTGATAAGATGATCAGATTAAAAAGATATACAATATGTATATTTAGAACAATAAAAGGGTGTTTTTCATTGGTACAGAAAGCACCCAGAGAGCCACTGCTGGTAGGATTGTATTCTGATCTTTGAAATTATTAAAATATATAAAATAACTCAGTAGCCAGAGACTATTTAAAAATACAATAAAGTATTAAAAAGAGCAGTGTCTTCTTGCATTCTAGTGGCTCTACAGCAGTCATTATATACAGTCTATTCTTAGTGACATTATGTCACTTCTGATAATAGCTGTACAGTCCAATGAACTGACAGTTGTACATTAATCCCTTTTTGCTATGATAGAGTGATTTCAACAAAGGACAGTTTATATCTGTGATCTTTCTAAATACAGTGTCCACAAGGGGATTCTATACCTGACTTTTCAGATAACTGAAGATGTAATGGCAACCATCAGTATGTTGGATATTAATGGAATTTGTACTTTTCAAATTTAAGGAAAGAGCAAGTTTGGAAATTTCACATAGCCCTCCCCCTCCCACAGAAAACCTGAAACAAACACTGAACTATTCCAGAGTTTTAAACACAGAACAATGATCTGAAGTGATGAGAAAGCAGATTCCAATGAAAAAAATTTTAAGAGTTATTTGTTAGTAGTATCAGTTACCTAGAAAGTAGGCTGCATAGTTACATTGTCTTCTCTTTTTCGTATCTTACCTTGCTGTACAAGTAGTCCTCGATTTATGATTTCAGTTGCCTTCAGAATTTCTGTTGCTAAGCAAGAGGATTGTCTATGGAGATTTTCAATCATCCAGGTCATAGTTGTCCCAAAGATGCTTTTTCACGAGGCAACTGGACTTTCTTCTTTGTTTTTTCACTACAGTTGTTGGAATGCAGGTGAAGAGGGAAGTCACATCATAGGAAACCATGGTCTCATCCGGGTCATTTTTTTTTTTCCAAACCTTGCTGGCGAAATCCTGTGAATTGCCATCTACAGGAGCTAATAAAGTGGTTAAATGTTTTTGCAGTGTTGTAGGTGACAGAGTTGATGCTGCTGACAATTGGTCTGAGTGGTGTTCCCTCTTTGTGGATTTTGGGGAGTCCATATATCCCTGGCATGGCTTCCCCAGTGTAAAGACAATAGTATTTTGGCTTGTCAATGGCACAAGAAAGTCCAGTTGCCTTGTGAAAAAGCATCTTTGGGACAAGCAAGGGGATTGTTAAGTGAACCACGCCTGATTTTATGATTGTTTTTGCCATGGTTCTTAAACAAATCACTGCAGTGTGCTAAGTGAATCATGTTCTTGTTAAGCAGATCCAGCTTCTCCCTTTGACTTTGCTTTTGGAAGTCAGCTGAAAAGGTCGCAAATGGTGATCACATGAGCTTGGGATGCTGCAACCATTCTAAATACGTGCCAGTTGCCCAGTGGCTGAATTTTAAGCTGTTGACCACGGGGATGCTGGATGGTTGCAAACACAAGGACCATTCATTAGTCATTTTTTCAGTGCCAGTGTAAATTTGAATGGTTATAAGTGTATGCTATAATTCAAAAAAAATTATCTAATTTCTCTTATTAGAGCAGAGGGGAAAGTCTGCATTTTTCACAAAGAGTTGGCTCCCACCATTAATTTTTTCTTTGTTCTTTGTATTTGAATGACACAGTGAAACAGACACACATACACACGTGTGTTTCTCTCTCTGTGTCTGTGTATGTGTTCAGAGCTGGGTCTCCGTTTCAGTATAAAAAGTAAGAGCCCAAAGGTAAGGACAAACCATTTATCTAATCATACTGTTTTTGAAGACCACAAAATGAATATCTGAAATTCAAGTCTAATGCCATTTCTGAGCAGTGTCATTCATTCTAATAGTCAGGAAATTGGCAAATAACTTATTTAAGGCTGACCTTTACTTTGTAATGATAATTTCCTGTCTTTTGTAGGGTTTGCTAGTTAAAATGGACTTGCATATTAAATCTGAAGTGACCCTTTACTGGAATGTTATTAATATAATGGTATAATAAAAACACTGTTGCTAAATATTATATGGATTCTCTCTGTTTCCATGGCAACCTAGGCCTACGGTTGCTTCTGTGGTATTAAATCATTCTTTGATAAAGGCTTTTGCTCAAATCTTAGACTTTCATCCTTTAGTGTATTTTGTCTTCTTATTGTTCCACAAATTGCTTGGCTATGTGTGTGTGTGAATTTGTGCATGATTATGGATGTGGTGTTTATAAAGAAGGATGAAATAATGCTGATATGGAAGGGATTCATGTTAGTGTCTTTGTGTGTGATTATGGATATGGTGTTTATAAAGGATGAAATAATGCTAATATAGAAGGGATTCATGTTAGTGTGTGCGTTTGTGTGTGATTATGGATGTGGCGTTTATAAAGAAGGGTGAAATAATGCTGATATGGAGGGGATTCATGTTACCAGGTTGATCTGCTTCAGCAATTGTATACCAAGTTGGTAGAGTGTTGAGTATGCCATTTTAGAGTTCTGACTGGAGAACTATAGTGTTGAACAAACCTTTACAATAAAGCATGTAGATAAATCAGTTCCTTGCATAAATGAGAAACATCTTGCAAATGAAATATAGAGCAACAGATAAAGATATGGGTGGCTGAAGCAGAATTCAGCTTGGAATATTACTATACTTGCTACAATAGTCCTTTTGCCAGCATAACATTATTCTGTTTCGTTCAGTTGAGGAAAGAATTTGGTATGGGCAGGAAGGAGGAACAAAAAAAATGTTTGGTGAAGATAGAATTGCAAGACCAAACCACGACTAAGTAGAATAAGATGCTTTTGGTTGTCATTAAAGCCAAAATGTGTTTGTTACATACAGAATGTTTTTTTTTTACCTGTTTATTCTCTCTCAGTTTATTTATTCCTCCATTCATGTACGGAAATAGATGACAGCAGCCCTAATTGCTTTTAGTTGTCCTGCTTGGAGATTGGTTAATAATGGGAAGTGATTTACAAGCATAATGAATAAATAAGTAAGCAGGCAGGAATGCAAGGAAAATTTGCAGGGCTTTCTGCTCCAATGCCAAAATAACTTACTTTAGCTTATAACTTGGCATTGACGAGGAGAACCACCATTTGGTCCTCAGCCTGACAGGTAAAATATTTTGCCAATCTGGCGGTATAAACAATAGCTTTTAAATCCAGCCAACAAACACTGTTTTATTGAAAAAAAGTTTCTATTCTGCAAGGAAGAAAGCTACCAGTGAAGAGCCAGTACAGGTGGATTTATGACCACATTTGCTTGCATAGCGATTTTGAAAACAATAAGTAGGAACAAAAGTAATAGAGTAATAAGGCTTTCTAGTGAGTCCATAGTTCTCTTCAAGAAATATGTGAAGGATAAAGCCAATATTCTTTTTGTGAACATCTCTAAACCTTCACCCTCATCTTGCTGATGGTAGTCCTCGACTTATGACCACAATTGGGATCAGAATTTCCATTGCTAATCAAGGCAGTTGGTATGTGAGTCACACTGATTTTAGACCTTTGTTGCCGCAGTTAAGCAAATCATTACAACTGTTAAGTGAATTTGCGTGGTCATTAAATGAATCCAACTGCTTCATTGACATTCCTTGTCAGAAGCTGGCTGGGAAGTGATCACATGACCCTGGGATGATGCAACTGTCGTAAATACATTTGGTTGCCAAGTGTCCATGTGATCATGGAGATGCTGTGACGGGTGTAAGTGTGAAGACCAATCATAAGTCACTTTTTTTTAATGCTACTGAAATTTCAAATGGTTGCTAAATGAATTGTTGTAACTTGAGGAGTACCTCTTTAATCAACTAGGAGATCTGATGGGATGTTGTACTTACAGTGGTACCTTGGTACTCAATTGCTTTGAAACTCATTGAATTGGACATGAAAAAATAGTTGCGGTATTCAGCGTTTGTTTGGTACTCAACACACAAGCTAGAACCTGTTGGTATTAGCTGCCTTGTGATTCACTACATTATTCCCTATGGACAAAAAAATGTTTAGTATTCATTGTTGTTGGTACTCATTGCACCGCATGGAACCAATTAATGATGAGTACCAAGGTACCACCATACCATCATTTGAACTAGCGATGTAGATCTTCGATTTGAAATGGGCAGGTGGGCTTTAGATTCTTGGTGTAACTCTTGCCTGCTTCATAAAAGAGCTGTATATTCTCCTAGGCTTGTGCCTCGATGTTTTGGTTAATGGTAAACTTTGTCACATAAAACAAGAAAGGTATAGTAGCAAGTTCATGAAATAAATGGCTATGAACAGTTCAACTAACTCTCACTTTGTTACTGTTAATTAAAAAAAATCACAAAAACAAGTTTGTGACATGCTTTGTCAGTTCTACTCTGCCTCGAGACAATAAAAAGTGGTTGATCGTTTCAGCCAAAGAAGTATTTTCAGTAAGACATAAATTCAAACTTAATAGAGAAAATTGGTGTGTCTCCTCTTTGTTCCACAATGTTTCTGGAATGCTTTTCATTCAGTGTAAAAGTTAAGTGCTTTCCCCCAAAAGCAAAACAGATGTTCTTTTTTTTTAGGCAGATGGGAAAGAAAGTCCTTGTTGTGATGGACCTGAAATTCTTATAGACAAACTGTTTCTAAAACCTATTCACGGTTGATGATGATTTTGATGATAGCTATACAGAAGGCTAATACAATTCACCAAACAGGTTCATTCCATTTTAAATTAAGGTGACAAATCAGTTTAAAAAGCCAATATTGAAGTGCATTAGTGGAAATCAGTCATTTAACGCTGTTTTTTTTTTAAATGGGGAGGAGAATACTGAAAAAGTATAAGGTATCTAGATTGCTTATATGTATTTATAAAACTCTTAAAAAGAATTTTGAATCCATGTAATTAATGTAGACATCTTTCAGTTATAGATCTATGAATCATAGTTTTATCACAGTTAGCATTTTTTGTCCCACTGATACCAGAGAAAGAAATACCCACCAAGGCTTTGCATGCTTCAAATAAGATTTGGAAGAACTGCTTTGATCCTTATCCAACCACAACGTATTTATGCTATTTATTAAAATAACCCATTATTCTTCTGTTCCTAAAACAGCCGTTTCTAGACTTATACCAAAACCTAAAAAGAGGAGCTATTTAATATAAAAAGAATTTTTATGCTTGCCTTTCAAATCCTTTTTGAAATATTTGCAAACCTCATATTCAATTTCATGAGATTAAGCCCCTTTGAACTCAGTGGATCTGAGGCTCCGATTCAGCAGCTATCAAGAAGCTGCGAAAATCTTGAGGACCACTAAATAGCAACCAAGATAAAGAGAACATTTTCTTTTGGTCCCACTGAGCGGAAGTTTGAGTTTTTCATCCTTGAGATAGGACTCCTAACTTTGTTTTTTATTAAGTATATGAATATGGTAAATATTTTAAAAAGGAAGTTCAGCACAAATGGATAAACTACAAGAGTGGTCCCCAACCTTTCCAGCTTGGTGGGTGGTGGGGAGAGAGGGGATGGTTCTGTGCCAGCGGCAGGTGTGTGTGCAGGCACATACGCCCAACTCTCATGTAAATGGAGCTTTGTGCACTAGCACCAGCACCTAATGCTCATGCAAGTAGAACTGCGCACACCATTATTCACAGCTTGTGTGCCCTGGTTCTGAACAGGCTGCGGCTGGGGGATTGAGGACCCCTGAACTACAATATGTTTTACATACAGCTTTGTTTAACAATGGTTTGAAGTTACAACAGTACAGAAAAAAAGTGACTTACGACCTGTCCTTGCATCTATAACGTCATATAATTAATATTTGGTAACTTGGAAATGGGCATATCTTTTCAATAGTTGCATCAACTGGGGTCTCCAACCTTCCCAAGGGGCTTCTGATAAGCAAAGTCAGTGGGAGAAGCTGGATTCACTTAATGACTGTATGATTCATAAATTAGGTGCATCTTAACACCCACATTGCTTAGGGATGGAAGTTCCAGTCCCAGTTGTGGTTATAAGTTGAGGACTACCTGCATTGGTATTAAGGACGAACATCAGTATACCTCCATCAGCTACAAGCATAATGTGGTAACTACTGTGCTGAAACACATTCATATTCTTGGTAAAAATAGCAGTTGTTCTCATATTTGTGTCATGATTGTCATCAATATTAAGAATGGATGTGTGCAGTGATGACCAATACCCTAACATCCTGGAATATTCTATAAAGGTTTGAAATTGGCTGTGCTCCAGTGAAACAGAATTCGAAGCAGAAAAAATAATTTAAAGATATGATTTTAAAAACATTTTAACCTGTTTGAAGTAGTAATCCCCCGGGGATGATTTTCCTGCAAATTGCATTGTAAATGGGCTGTGATCAATAGGAGTTATTGCTCTACCTGTTAGACGAATGAAAAGGAACAGGTTTCCTTTTAGAGCTTGGAGATTTCTGAAAGCCAATCCCAGCTCTAAACTCCTGGTGAATTGCTTTTAGTTAGATTTGGAATTTCATTGTTTTGTGATTGCTGATATAAAAAAAATGTGCTACCTATTGTTGCAGGAATAATAGCATATTTATTCATGTGATAGCTCAGTGGGTAAAGATGCTGAGCTTATGAGTTCAAAAGCTGACAGTCCACGTTTGAGACCTGAACCTTGCATGATGGGGTGAGCTCCTGTTACTTGCCCCACCTCCTGCCCACATAGCAGTTTGAAATGCAAATGCAACTAGATAAATAGGTACCACTTCAGTGGGAAGGTAACAGTGTTCAATGCGCCTCAGCTTATAGTCGTGCTGATCACATGACAATGGAAGGGCTTTGGACAATGCTGTCTCCCTCGGCTAAGAAATGGAGATGAACACTGTCCCCTAGAGGCAGACATGCCTGGACAGGGGAAACCTTTACTTTCTCCAGCATGATTGGATGGAGAACCCACGGATGGGTTGTCTTAATCTATCTGCTCCAATTAGACTAAGTCTGAAATTTAGTACCGCCCCCTCTGTGCCAACTGCACCCCAGTGTTAGACTTAGTCTCTTTACGTTTTTTCTTCGCTCCTGGAGCAGAAGACTGTGTATTTTCCCCTTTTTCTTATTCTGTTAGCCTAGCTCTAACTACTCATTTTTCATTAATTGATTTCATTAATTAATTTCATTAATATAAAAAAGATTTCCAGCGATTGGAATCATCCTCACCTGACTGCCCGGCCAGGCTGACAGGCTGGGCATCCATAGACCCTTTTTTTCCTCTCCTCTTCTGAGAGCTTCCTTGAATTGCTGCTAACAGAGCCAAGCTCTAGTCTGACTTTTACAACTGTCTGCAGCTCCGGAAGCTCCGAAACTTCACCGAGGCCTGAAGGCCTTATCGGGCCTAGGCCAGTCTCAGCGCCTCCCAGCTGACCATCCAAACACCCTCCGCTGCATTAGGAGCCCAGGCGATTATCTGGAACGAGGGCTCATTGCAGCTTATGGCCTTCCTTCCAACGGCCATTTTTGGCACGCAGAGCTGCGGCCACCATTTTGAATCCTCCGCTGCGTTAGGAGCCCAGGCGATTCTCTGGAACGAGGGTTCATCGCAGCTTAGGCCTCAGGCCTCACAGGCCTTCCTTCCAATGGTTGTTTTTGGCGCGCAGAGCTGCGGCCGCCATTTTGAATCACCTCCCGGCCGCCATTTTGAGACTTACAGAGGCCCAGACTGCCTGCAGGAACATTCCAGAAGGCAGTTTCTGACAATTTGAGGCAGAGGCCTCTAAAATTGACGAACCTTTCACAGGCAGATCGGATTGGGGAGGGCAAGCTCGTTCCGGAAGGACGCACTGCCTACCAACCCCCCATTGCCCACCCCCTCACCGGGCCGGATCATCTCTGCTGGGCTCCCTTAGTAAGTTACAACACTGAAGGGGGGCATTTTTGCTGAGGTTGAGCCCAAAGCAGATTCATCATGGCAGAAAAGTCTACCAACGAGCCGGCCAAGAGGCAAGTGGAAAGAATAATTCCAAGCGAGCCAAGTCAAGCATGGGAAACCACTAATCCACAGAGGGCAGCCTCCCCAGGTGAGACAGGCACAACGGGAAGGTCCATTTTTGAACCCCTTTCCTCACATTGTGCCTCAGCCCCAGGGGCCTGGTCTCCCCCCATGGGAATTTCCCAACCAGAACCAGCCACAAGAGCGGCTCCAGGGACAGGCTTGACTAGCCAGGGTACCCTTAATTTGGGCCCTCAGGCCACATTCACCCCCACTGCAGCAGGGCTTCGCCCTCCTGAGAACCAGACTCTAAACCCGGATTACCTTCAGTCCATGATAGCCCAGGCTGTGGCTCAATTCATGGCTTCCAATGCCCAACAGCCACCCCCACAATCCATGTATCATTCCCAATCTCCAGATATCATGGATGAACCTTCATCAGATCTAGAATCAACAGGGGCTGAACCATCGGGCCTGGTTATGTCAGAGGACGAAGGTATCACTTCATCTGACCTCACCCCTCCTGTCGGTCTCTTTGACCATTCGCTTTTTAATTCCCTGCTAATCAAGGCCTGCACAACTGCAAACCTCCCTCAAGAGCAGGAGACCCCACCTACAACATCCAAGGGTCCCCACGCCATATATACTGAGCCCTCAGTCTCTCAGAACCATATTCCCTGCCCTCCCCTTTTTCTCAATATGGTTCAAAAACAATGGTAGAATTTAGGATCCCTCTCAAGTCCTGGTGCCATAGAGAAGACATTATTCAATGTTGCCCCTTCTCTGACCTCCCTATTGGAGATTCCTGAGATTGATGAGCCCTTGAACTCATTATTTCCCAATGCTAACATTCCTGGGGATATAAATGAGGCACTGAGGGCGGAGGATAAAAAGGTTGAGTCCGCATTGCGTAGGTCCCATCTGGCATCAGCCTGGGCAACAAAGGCGACAACATCCATGATCTTCTTCACCAGGGCTTCAGTCCTTTGGTTACGTGAGCTCCAGGACATGATCCCTCTGGACCAGCTCAGAGCTCACCAAAATCTGGGTAAGTTAGTGGCTACGTCCCAGTACCTAGCCGACGCTTCTCTGCACACGGCTAGATACACTGCCCGGACCATCGCTGCAGACATCTCAGCACGAAGGCTCCTTTGGCCCAGGAATTGGCGAGCAGACACCAAGGCCAAGTGGCGTCTGGCCTCTAAACCTTACACAAGTGGACATCTCTTTGGTAAGGCACTAGAACCATACTTAATTGAAGGTAAGGACAAATGTAAAACTCTGGTTAACTCATCAAAGAAAGGAGATAAACGCTCGGGGAACAGCATGTCACAGAGCAATTACAGGAGGCAGCCCTTTCGGCCAGCTTCATCCTGGGACTGGACCCAGGCATCTCACTATTCCTTTCAGAGACAAGAACGACAGCAAGATCGTTCAGCATACAGAAGCAGACCACAGATCCAGGCCAAGCGGCCCTTTCGAGGCGCGGGGGGGCCGTTCCTTTAAACGAGGCAAGTGATCTCGCAGTCTCACCTCCCATAGGAGGCCAGCTGGCCCTTTATTCCAGCACTTGGGCAGCCACCACTACAGATGCATGGGTGTTAGACAATGTCACCCAAGGTCTGAGACTAGAATTTTGTTCTCAACCACCTGACAAATTCCGCTCTTGCCCTATTCCAACGAGCAGGTCCAAAGCTGATCTTATGTCAGAGGCCATAGCTCATTTATTACAAATACAAGCAATTGAACCAGTACCACAAGACCAAGAGGGATGAGGGTTTTACTCAAATCTCTTCGTCATCCCTAAGACTTCGGGGGGCTGGAAGGCAATCTTAGACTTGAAAGGTCTAAACCTTTACTTGAGGTATAAGAAGTTTAAGATGCAATCACTTCAATCAATCCTGGCCAGCATCAGGCAAGGTGACTTTCTTACCTCAATAGACCTGACTGAGGCATATTTGCACATTCCTATTTTTCTTGACCACCGCAAATTCCTCAGATTCAGTTATGCCCAATGCCACTACCAGTACAGAGTCCTACCTTTTGGCCTCTCATCTGCACCAAGAGTATTTACAAAGGTACTGGCAGTGCTCGCAGCCCACCTTAGACAAATTCCAATCAGAATTCAGTGCTACTTAGATGACATACTAATTCAGTCATCATCATTCCAAAACACTCAATCAGACCTCGCCTTAGCCATCAGGGTCTTTCTGTTAATTTCCAGAAAAGTCATACCGTACCAACAACCCGGCTCCTCCATTTGAGCACTGTTATAGACACAGACAATTGTACGGTCTACCTATCTCAAGACTGACGGAACTCTATTCAGACTCTTGTACGTCGGATCCGAAGGGACAGAGTAGTCACATTGGCCTCCCTATCACAGCTACTGGGGAAGATGGTGTCCTGCGTGCAAATTGTGCCATGGGCACATCTCCGTGCCAGAGAATTACAGTGGCTTCTCCTTCCATTTCAGAGACTTCACACCAGCACATCCCACCAGAAGGTCCGAGTTCCACGGTCGGTGTTGAACTCCTTTTGATGGTGGGACTCCCCGGCTCTGTCACGGGAAGCAGAATTCAAAGAACCAGACAGGATTACCATTACCACAGACGCAAGCCTGTTTGGGTGGGGGGCACACCTCCACACGCACTGGGCTCAAGGTCGGTGGTCCAAGCAGGATCTAAAGAACAATATAAACTGGCTGGAACTCAAAGCCATACAGATGGCCCTAAAGAGATTCAGCGATATAGTACAGGGCCAACATGTCCTGATTTTAACCGACAACATTACAGCCAAGGCCCATGTCAACAGACAAGGGGGGACAAGGTCCAGGCCTCTCATGCAGGAGGCCAAATTGCTGGGATCCTGGGCAGATATCTTACCTCCATCAGGGCGGAGCACATATCCAGAGTGACCAACCAGCAGGCGGACTCACTGAACAGAGCCACCGTGGACCATTCCGAATGGCAGCTGGATCCGAAGGTGTTCAGAGAGATCGTGGACAGGTTTGGTTCCCCAACCTTAGACCTTTTTGCCTCCCCAACCAACTCACAATTTTCCAGATTCCTTTCCAGGTTCCCGTCTCCATCAGCGGAGGGAACAGATGCGCTCCGCAGTCCCTGGCCCAGGGAACTGCTCTATGCCTTCCCTCCCCTGCCGCTTCTTCCTGCCACGATCAGGAAGATCCTTCGCGAACGAGCAGAGGTCCCCCTGGTTGCGCCGCATTGGCTGAGACGCTCTTGGTTCGCTGACCTGATGGAGCTCTCCGCATCCCCTCCATGGAGGATCCCAGCAAATCGCATCTCCCTCATTCAGGGGGAAATACGCCATCCGGACCCTCAATGGCTCCAGTTAACCATCTGGCAATTGAGAGGCAGACCTTAGGCCGAGACTCATATTCGTCAAGGGTCATAGCTATGATTCAGCAAGCCAGGTGACCCTCGATGAATAGAATATACGATGCCGCGTGAAAAAGCTTCTGTAATTGGTGTTCGGTTCACAAAATTGACCTTTTGGCGGTTTCAGTGCCAGTTATCTTGGAGTTCCTGATGGATGGTCTGGACAAGGGGCTTTCCACAAGCACCATCCGCAGGCAGGTAGCAGCACTTGCCACAGTTATTTCCTGCGGCAATGAATCCTTAACACATCACCCTATGATACGCTCCTTCCTGAAGGGAGCTAACAACGCCAGACCACCAACTGTACATAGATACCCTTCGTGGGATCTTCATCAGGTTTTCGCCACCCTTTGAACCTATTGACACTTGTTTGTTCAAACAGTTATCAATGAAGGTGGCATTTCTTGTTGCTGTAACTTCAGCCAGAAGGATCTCTGAACTGGCTGCTCTTTCAGTGAGGAAGGACCTGTGTACTTTCCATAAGGACAGGGTAACCCTTAGGCTAGACCCCTCCTTCGTGCCCAAAGTTAATTCCTTGTATCATAGATCTCAGGAAATAGTTTTGCCGGACTTCTGTCCTAACCCATCTAATGACATAGAGGTTCAGTGGAACAAATTGGATGTGCGCAGGGCTTTATATTGTTATATACAGAGAACCTGATCCTTCCGCAAAACAGAGGCTCTGTTTGTGTCCTTTCACCCTTCGTCACTAGGACAAAAGATTTCTTCACCCACAATAGGCAGGTGGATTAGAGCTTGTATTTCTCTGGCATACCAGACTGTCACTGCAAGCTCCTAGATATATCACGGCCCATTCCACCCGGGGCGCAGCTACTACAGCTGCCTGGTCTACCCTGGCCTCCATAGAGGAAGTTTGTAGTATTTAAGAAATACACAGAATATCCTGTACATTATTAATGCACAGAAATTCTTGGAATGACAGAAGTAAAATATATCTTCCCCCTATTTCTGTTTATCATGTGATTTTATTTTTTCTGAATTTCTGAAAAGTTAAAAGGAAATGTTTTATTATTACTATGAATTACTTAGTTACAATTCTTGAACCTAATGTTGCTATAAATGGTTTTTCTATTTTTAATATTGTTGCTTGTTTTTCTGACTCTAGTCTTAGTGAAAATATTTAAATAGTTATAGTTATAAATATTTTTGGTCCTTTTAACTGAAAAATTTAACTCTCTAAAATGTTTCTGTCATTTATGGGTTTTTTTTCTGTTGTACCTAGTTGAGGTTTTTGTTGATATGTTCTATAGGTAAAATTACTGAAATATAATAAATGAAACATACCCACAAACATGTACATTTGAAGCCATCTTCTTCATCATCAATGCTGTTGATTGGCTATGCTTGCAAGAACAAAATTTTTGGAAAGCATATTTTAAAACTAAAATTTGAGAAGAAAGAATTTTAATTTCTTTTCTAAAGTTGGACAAAATTGAGATCACATGCAATTTCTGAAGGAATATGCTTCTTGCTTTTTTTCCTCCCCTATTTTATATTTTACTATTTCTTATTTTACTTAAATTAACCTTATTCTGAAAAGTTATTGTCAAGTGGAAAAATGGCATATGTATTTTAAGCATACTGTATTTTAAATTGATCCCTCAGGGGTATTTTCTGAAAAAAAAAAACTTCAGTAATTCATTAAGATTATCATAAATTAAATTGTATTGATTGCATTTGTAAAGTAACAGTTGAAGTCTGACAAAACAATGGCATAACAATACAGATTATTTATGTTGGAGGATGGCAACTTTAATTATGATTGTAGCCAAAATTAAATGCTGAATGACGAGACAGACACAGTAGAAGCCTAAGAATTTGTTAATAAACATCTGGTATTAATGGGATGTAGATTCATTATAACGTTCACAATCAAAACACAGAATGTCACAAGCATTAGTCAAGATTTTGTAACCATGTTGCTGTAATTGGGTAGCAATTGGCATCATCTGAGTAAGAGAATATTGGTTCATAAGAAGAGACAATAAATATTTTCTATGCTATCTATATGTCATGGTTCTAACAGATGAAACTCTTCAAGAACTTTGAGACATTGTTTACCTTAAAGAATCTTTATTAGGGAAGCATAGCATCGGCACTAACATAATCAAATCCAAAAACTGAATTCCCCTCCCTTGAGCACATAGTATCAAAGCACAATTCCTTCCTCCAATTAACAGTCATATATCACATTCTCCAATTAGTTTGAAATGCAGGCTTTCCCTCCAGTTCTCCAGCCCGCCAATTCTTATCATCTCTTATTTCAACAACCTTGGTTCACATACTAGGTCCAGTATTGTTATGTCTAGCTAAACTCTCATGCACATTCCTCCCTCCAGCATCATCTAATTCTAACTTTATCTCTAAGAGTAAAACATAAGAAGAAAATGGTTGCATCTTCAACTGTTGTCAAAGCAAAAACATCTGATGTTAGCAGTGTTGACACTGTAATAAACAAGAAAAGACCAATATAAATGGCTGAGCAAAACTTAAGAGATCATCTTTGAATGAGTTCTAAGAAAGTGCTATGCCTATATTTCTCAACCTCAGCAACTTTAAGGTGTGTGGAATTCAACTCTCAGAAGTTGGGGCTGGGGAATTCTGGGAGATAAAGTCCATGCAGCTTAAAATTGCCCAAGTTCAGAAACTCTGTTCTAGACGTTTTACACTTAGTTAATACAAACACAGTTCTGCATTTGGATAAATCAGAATGTTGGGAGAGACCACAAATCAACAGATGGAACCATGCAACTAAGTAGAGCCTATTGAATGTTATTCTTTTCTCTTATGTTTTTACTTTGATTTGATAAAGCAAACTCAATATTCGAGTTGTAAATTCCAAAGCTGGTGCCTAAAAATAATAAATGGAACGCATTACCTGTGCTGTATCCTTCCCCCCTCTCTTTTCCTACTCTCAAACTGCTAGAAGAGGGTACCTCTTCTAAACATCTACAGAAAAATGCTGCATTTTAATTTCTTGCAATTCCATGAGGATAAATTTTATATAGATAGCTATTTAAAACAGTAATCCCCTTTATGGATTACTGCCTTGTCGTGGTGAAGGGGCTTGCATAACTCAATGAAGCTATAAGCTATGCCGTGCAGGGCCACCCAAGACGGACAGGTTATAGCAGAGAATTCTGACAAAATGTGATCCACTGGAGAAGGAAATGGCAAACCACTCCAGTATCTTTGCCATGAAAACCCCATGGACAGTACTAAAAGGCAAAAAGATATGACGCTGGAAGATGAGCCCCTCAGGTCGGAAGGTGTCCAATATGCTACTGGGGAAGAGCAGAGGGCTAGTACTAGTAGCGCCAGAAAGAATGAAGCGACTGGGCCAAAGCCGAAAGGACGCTCAGCTGTGGATATATCTGGTGGTGAAAGGAAAGTCCGATGCTGTAAAGATTTTTTCTCCATAGGAACCTGGAATGTAAGATCCATGAATCAAGGCAAGCTAGACGTAGTCAAAAAAGAGATGACAAGACTGAACATCGACATCTTAGGAATCAGCGAACTAAAATGGACAGGAATGGGTGAATTTAACTCAGATGACCATCAGGTATACTACTGTGGGCAAGAATCCCTCAGAAGAAATGGAGTAGCCTTCATAGTCAATAAAAGAATAGGAAAAGCAATACTGGGATACAATCCCCAAAATGACAGAATGATCTCAATTCGAATCCAAGGCAAACCATTCAATATCACAATAGTCCAAATCTATGCCCCAACCACTGGTGCTGAAGAGGATGAAATTGACCAGTTTTATGAAGCCCTACAGCACCTTATAGAATTAACACCAAAAAATGATGTCCTTATCATCATGGGGGATTGGAATGCTAAGGTAGGAAGCCAAAAGATAACCGGAATAACAGGCAAGTTTGGCCTTGGAGTACAAAATGAAGCAGGGCACAGGCTAATAGAATTTTGTCAAGAGAATACGATGGTCATAACAAACACTCTTTTCCAACAACCCAAGAGACGGCTCTACACATGGACATCACCAGACGGTCAACATAGAAATCAGATTGACTATGTGCTCTGCAGCCAAAGATGGAGAAGCTCTATACAGTCAGTAAAAACAAGACCAGGAGCTGACTGTGGCTCAGATCATGAGCTTCTCGTTGCAAAATTTAGGCTTAAATTGAAAAAAGTAGGGAAAAGCACTAGGCCACTCAGGTATGAACTAAATTATATTCCTGATGAATATACAGTAGAGGTGACAAATAGATTTAAGGAATTAGATCTGATAGACAGAGTACCTGAAGAACTATGGATGGAAGTTCGCAACATTGTACAAGAGGTAGCAACTAAAACCATCCCAAAGAAAAAGAAATGCAAGAAAGCAAAATGGCTGTCTGAGGAAGCTTTGCAAATAGCTGAGGAAAGAAGGGAAGTGAAAGGCACGGGAGAAAGAAAAAGATACACCCAATTGAATGCAGAATTCCAGAGAGTAGCTAGAAGAGATAAGAATGCCTTCTTAAATGAACAGTGCAAAGAAATAGAAGAAAACAACAGAATAGGGAGGACCAGAGATCTCTTCAAGAAAATTGGAGATATGAAGGGAACGTTTCATGCAAAGATGGGCATGATAAAGGACCAAAATGGCAGAGACCTAACAGAGGCAGAAGAGATTAAGAAGAGATGGCAAAACTACACAGAAGAACTATACAAGAATGAGCTTAACGTCCCAGATAACCACAATGAGATGGTCACTGACCTCGAACCAGACATCCTAGAATGTGAAGTGAAATGGGCCTTAGAAAATCTGAGCAACAACAAAGCTAGTGGAGGTGACAGTATTCCAGCTGAGCTATTCAAAATCTTAAAAGATGATGCAGTAAAAGTGCTACACTCAATTTGCCAGCAAATTTGGAAAACTCAACAGTGGCCACAGGATTGGAAAAGGTCAGTTTACATTCCAATTCCAAAGAAAGGCAATGCCAAAGAATGTTCAAACTATCGCACCATTGCACTCATTTCACATGCTAGTAAAGTTATGCTTAAAATCCTACAAGCTAGACTCCAGCAGTATGTGGATCGAGAACTACCAGAAGTACAGGCAGGATTTCGAAGAGGCAGAGGAACTAGAGATCAAATTGCCAACATACGCTGGATCATGGAGAAAGCTAGGGAGTTCCAGAAAAACATCTACTTCTGCTTCATTGACTATGCTAAAGCCTTTGATTGTGTGGATCACAACAAATTGTGGCAAGTTCTTAAAGAGATGGGAGTACCAGACCATCTTATTTGTCTCTTGAGAAACTTATATGCAGGTCAAGAAGCAACAGTGAGAACTGGACACGGAACCACTGATTGGTTCAAAATTGGAAAAGGAGTCCAGCAAGGCTGTATACTGTCGCCCTGCCTATTTAACTTATATGCAGAGCACATCATGAGAAAGGCAGGGCTAGATGAATCAAAAGTTGGAATTAAGATTGCCGGGAGAAATATCAACAACCTAAGATATGCAGATGATACCACTCTAATGGCAGAAAGTGAAGAGGAACTAAAGAGCCTCTTGATGCGGGTGAAGAAGGAGAGTGCAAAAGTTGGCTTGAAACTCAACATTAAGAAAACCAAAATCATGGCATCCGGCCCTCTCAATTCCTGGCAAATAGATGGGGAAGAAATGGAGGTAGTGACAGATTTTATTTTTCTGGGCTCAAATATCACCTCAGATGGTGACTGCAGCCAATAAATTAAAAGACGCTTGCTCCTGGGGAGGAAAGCTATGGCAAATCTAGACAGCATACTAAAAAGCAGAGACATCACCCTGCCAACAAAAGTGCGTATAGTCCAGGCCATGGTTTTCCCAGTTGCAATGTATGGCTGTGAAAGTTGGACCATAAGAAAGGCTGAGTGCAAAAGAATTGAGGCCTTTGAACTATGGTGCTGGAGAAGACTCCTGCGAGTCCCTTGGACTGCAAGGCGTTCAAACCGGTCAGTCCTAGAAGAGATCAACCCCGACTGCTCTTTAGAAGGCCAGATCCTGAAGTTGAAACTCAAATACTTTGGCCACCTAATGAGAAGGAAGGACTCACTGGAGAAGGGCCTAATGCTGGGAAAGATTGAGGGCAATAGAAGAAGGGGACGACAGAGAATGAGATGGCTGGATGGAGTCACTGAAGCAGTAGGTGAGAACTTAAATGGACTGCAGAAGATGGTAGAGGACAGGAAGACCTGGAGGAACATTGTCCATGGGGTCGCGATGGGTCGGACACGACTTCGCAATTAACAACAACATTTAAAACAGGGAGGAGTTAATGCAATAATGTAGCATGGAAATAGGGATACTCTAGACCAGGGCTTTTCAACCTTTTCACCCATTGTACCACTTTTAGGATACGGCAATATCCCAATACCACCAGTCGCCTAGCAAGGTATCAAAAACTTGATGACCAAAAAAAAGGAAAAAAGTGATGAAGTACAGGTAGTCCTCGACTTACAACAGTTTGCTTAGTGACTGTTCGAAGTTACAATGGCACTGAAAATAGTGCCCCCCAAGCCACAGCCAAGCAAGACACCTGCCTGCCCACCTGGCGGTGCTTTTCCTTCTGTCTGAGGTTTCCATTGTTGTGAGCATTTCTGTTGAGGATTGGCAGTGGGGATGGGGTGGTGTGTGTGGGGTTTTTATTTCCCCTGTCTGATGGGTGGTTGCAGCAGGTTTTGGTCACTTCACATGACCCTGGGACACTGTGACCGTCATAAATATGAATCAGTTGCCAAGCATCTGAATGTAAATCACAAGACCCTGTAGATAAGGCAACATTCCAGCTGATTGGTGCTTCTTCAGGGCTCAGCAGAAGTGCCAGGATCAGCGCTAAGCTCCAACTGGAGCTCGGTGATGATCCTGGCACTTCCACTGAGCCCTGACAGTCCCGAAGAAGCGCCAATGAGCTGGAAAGCGGCACTGATTCTGGTGCTTCCACTGAGCCCTGACAGCCCTGCAGCTCCAGCCATCCAGGCTTGTGTGCTGCTGCCACCAGTTCAGCTCATTCCCCTCACCCACTACCACTTTTCTAGGATGGTCGTGTACTACCTGCCAGGTACCAATATACCACAGGTGGTACCCGTACCACTGGTTGAAAAGCCCTGCTCTAGACCAGGGATCTCCAATCTTGGTAACTTTAAGACTTGTGGTCTTCAACTCCCAGAATTCCTTAGCTAGCCAAGCTGGCTGAAGAATTCTGGGAGTTAAAGTCCACAAGTCTTATAGTTGCCAAGGTTGGGGACCTCTGCACTAGACAACCTGTGACCTGTTGGGTTATCCTTTCAGAGATAATTCCTTACTTAAATAGAGAAATAGAATGACCGTGTGCGGATTGTGTTGGTTTTACAATTGCATGTCATTGTAATGAAAATGAAGCATTGCCATACTTTCATGCATCATGACATCTTGATATTTTTCCATAATATATCCTGGACCACCAACAAATGTCAGGAGAGGATGATGCACCTTCCAATGTTTCTAAAGTCATCATCATTCAATGCATCAGTTGGATCTCTTCGTGTTGTTGATCTCAAGGCTGTTGATTTATTCAGGTGTAACTCAGCCTGTCGCCATCAGTCTTAGCAGTTACATCACCACATATTGTTGGAATAGACATCCTCCTCTTGGAAGGTTATTAAGCTCATTCTTATGGTTCATTATTCAATATGCATAGTAACACATTGCCATTAGTTTTTAGTTGTTTGTCAATTGGAGCTGAGGATGCCAGCCATTATCTTCAAGAGGGAAAAAGAATGTATTGAAAGCTGTCAGAAGAGCGATGGGATTTTGAAATTATTTGCAAACCACCTCCTCATCCTTTCAACACGATGTGCTGTTGGATCATTCAGTGTTGTTTGGTATAAAGATGGAGCCTTTTTGGCAATTTTTGCATTAAATTGAATCTCATGTTCGAGTGCTATTCAGGATCAGTGACAGTAGAAACCTCCAGCATGTCTCAAATTTGTTCTTTTTTAGGTAGAAGGGACACAGTGTATGAGTTTCATTGTCATCGTAGCTTTTTCAATAATTCATCTGTTGCAGATTGAATTCCAACATTTTCAATTCTGTGCTGTCTTGAGAATCTATGAAATAAATTTGAATAATTTGGTAATTTGGCATTAAGTATCCAATGTAATGTTGGATTTGCCTTTAAATAATTACAGAAGGATTCCACCCTTTCCTTGTTGGAAGGAGTTCCAAGCAAGAGATGCCTTGCAGATTGGGTGCATGGGGAGAGGGTGGGGTTGATCAAGAAGAATGTATAAAGGTCTCAGGAGTGTGTGAGAGATGCCATATCACCAGTTGAGTTAAAGCCACACTGAAAAGCCACCTGCGACACTACTGTCTACACTAGGGGTCTTCACACTTGGCCCTTTTATGACTTGTGGACTTCAACTCCCAGAATTCCTCAGCCAGGCATGTTGAAGTCCACAAGTCATAAAAGGGCCAAGTTTGAAGACCCCTGATCTACACTTTCCTTGCCAAGTTTACTTTACTGATTTCAGTTTTCCCAGGGCATTGGGGCAGATATTTTGAATCCCAATGGCAAGTCTGCTTCTACAGTCAGAGGTTGCTTCTGCTACCTACTTAGATTGAGGGAAAAGGAACTTAAAGATGATTCTCACAGTTTAGAATTTCTACCCCCCTCCCCACCAACATTCCTTGGAAAAAACAATTGAGGCTTTTAGAGTTATAAAATAGAGTTATCAACCAGCTTGCAGGTGCCTAAATCCACTGCAGAGGTATTTACCTGCATTGTTTGGTGACATGGCACACACTTTAGCATAAGAGAAGTGTCTCAATACAAATGTAAGTTGTTGAGCAAAACAGCAAAGCCCATTTTAGCTTCATTTTACAGGTACAGCGGGGATTAAAATCAGCATGTTTAGCAAAAGAAGGAAGTTGTATTTTAGAATTTCTAAGGGGCTATTTCAAAATAAATGGAGGGTTTTATTAAGGCCTTTTGCTGAAACATTTTTCTGCAAGCAGTAATTAAACCTGTGAGGGGGTAAAAAAAAAGGAGGTGAACATGTCAGCATTCATCTGTCAGCATTTTTTTTGGACTAGTTATGAAAAATGTCTTCTTTCTTTCCTTTCCTCTCCTAACTAATAGAATATGTTTAACGGGGCGATTTTAAACTAAAACTTGACATGTAGTGTTAAAAGCTATACAAACATGCACACCGACACACACACATACTGTTAAAACTTTGCCTATCATGTTAACAGATGGAATCTAATGAAAACTATGTCTGGATTTCCTAAATTCCACATGATGCAGTTAGAGTTTTCTCTGTCTCTTTCATGCCATCTGGGCTCATCCAGATTTTTACAGTCTGAACTAGTTGAATCTATAGATAGCCTTAATAATAGTAATTTTATAAAAGGTGGGTACAAGAGGTGTCCAAGTTAGAATAGTTAATTGTGATGAATGACAGTGTTGTTGAATTCTAAGTTTTTTTAATATGAGGTTTTTTTTTTCTTTTAATGACCCTGTGATTCCTTGCATCGGGGTGGAGTTCGGGTGGCTGAATAGAGCTGAGTGTTTACTGGCCGGATGCACTTCCTGACATCTATATGGTGTTAGCAGCAGATATTTTCTCTTTGTGCCCAGAGAAAGAAATATCTGGAGCTATCAAGGATCAAACTCGTAGCCTCCTGATTTTTAGGCAAGAGCTCCACCTCTAGGTCACCATGCTGTTCTCTAATTTTTTAATATAAATAATTGCTTTATATTTCAAAATCATCTTAGTGTGTAATAATTCCTATATTCCCAGAGGATACATTTTTGGATCAAAATTAAAATTAGATACTTCAACCCACGCAACCCTTTCTAAACATCAATTTATCGGTGGTCTGACTGACTATCACTGGGAGAACACTGTAAAACCAGATGGAGCTCCCCTCCTGTTCTAGTGGAATTGTTCTCACATCTGAAGAATCTGTTACATATTCCACAGATCTCGACTTAATACATGTTGATGGGACAGTGCTGAAAATATTCCCTTTGTTGTCAATTTCAATTTATATATTGTACATTCTTTATGTCTGTGTCTGGTGTTGAAGCAATTCTTCACTTAATTCATATTACTTCCAGCAAACCTGTTAAGTTGTTTCTGTGCTGCTACTCTTGATCTTTTATTCTCCTCCTTCTCCTTAATATAACCTTTTTCTGGGTGTATTACAGGATGTATTGAATAACCTCGGCTCATGTGACCTGGAAGAGGATGACCTTATGCTTGATTTGGAATTCCTAGAAGATCCGCAGCATCGACAATCTGGTAAGCCCCAAGAAAATATAAGAGTTTAAACACTTTTGTTGCCTGAGCTTTTACTCTGAGTACTTTGTATTTGTCTGAAATGGTATAGGGTTTCCTGCCTGAGCAGGGAGTTGGTCTAGAAGACCTCTAAGGTCCTTTCCAACTCTGTTATTATTATCATCATAATCATCATCATAATCATCATCATCGTTGTTGTTGTTGTTGTTGTTATTATTATTATTGAAATGAGTAGTAAATATAATTCTTAACAGGACAAAAGAAAAAATAAGGGATAGATCTAATTTAAATTGCTTTCAAGTGTATTTAGTTCAGAATGGTTCAGATTGCTTTAGGCCAGAGGTGTCAAACTGCCGGCCTGTGGGCCGGATGTGTCATCTGGAAGCTGCGCCCACCCTATTGCCGGCAATGGCAAAACCGTCCCAATACGTTGCGCGACATCACATGATGTCGCAAGTTTGACATGTCTGCATTAGGCAGTTGGCAAAGGCAGTGCTAGTTTCCTCAGATGCTCATTTCTTCCTCAACACCATTCATATTGCTGTTTTTACCGAAAAATCATGCATTTTTTCCTTCGTAAGATTAATTCTCATATCTTTCTTTGCTTCTTTTTCATACAGTTGAATCTTAATTATCTAGAAATTGGAAGGTTATTGATTCTTCAGAATCAATATCTATTGCCTATGAAATAAATAAGGAAGGGGTATCCTGATAATCTCTCTCTGTTTTGTTTTTTCTTAACTATCACCATTAATGCTTTTATATCGTTTTCTTTCACTCATTTTATATTATCACTTTAGTTTACGGCTTTGTATAAGTGGGATTCCTTTAAGATGATTCGATCTTTGTTTTAGTTGTTTTCTTTGGTTTTTTGCATCATCCATGACTTGAGATGCCTCTGCAGTTTTCTGAAATGCCTTTCAGAACTGTCTAGCCATTGCCTGCTTCCTAGGTCTGAGAGAGATTGACTGGATCAAAGACAACCAACTAGCTTCTGTGCTTAAGGAAGGACTAGAACATGTTTCTCTTAGGCCAGGGGTAGGCAACCTTGGCTCTTTTATGACTCGTGGACTTCAACGCCCAGAATTCCTGAGCCAGCCATGCTGAGGGGAAAGGGAGAGGTTTCCAAGCTGAGCCATGCTGGCTCAGGAATTCTGGGAGTTGAAGTCCACGAGTCATAAAAGAGCCAAGGTTGCCTACCCCTGTCTTAGTCAAATGCCTTTAACTGTTACACCAAACTGGGTTCCTTTGCTCCTTTGATACTTCATAAATAATAAACTGTTCCCAAGAGCTGAAAAAGTACAAAATTCTGGTTAACATCAACTGGTGTCTATCAAACTGCTGTAGCTTTTCTCTCTACAATTTGAAGACGAGCCAGTTTGGTCCAATGTTTAAGGCACCACACTAGAGAGCAGAGGAGCATGAGTTCTAGTCCTGCCTTAGTCTAGAAGCCAACAGGGTGACTTTGGACATGTCACTCCTGCTCAGCCCAACCCATCTCATAAGGTTGCTGTTGTGGGGAAAAATAAGAGAAGGAAAGCATAGTAGATTATGTTCTCCCTGCCTTGTATTATTTGTAAAAATAATAAAGGCAGGAAACAAACAAGCAAAATGAGGAAGGACCCAAGCCACATGTTTTCTTTTTCTTGTATAGGGCTGCTGTGGAGAATTAACCATAAAGTACTTGGAATATTAAAAAAAAAAGCTGCCTGATAGATGTGGTAAATTTTTATTTGAAGTCTGTTAGTGTTTTGAGAAATCTGTCAATACTGGATGCTTAAAAGTTAGCTTAATAAATCAAACATGATCTGCCTAAGGGGTGAACTGCTTATTACACTACATAAATTAGGAGCTTAAATGTTTCGAAAACACAAGAGTAATAACTGTGACAGCTTTGTACGGTAGGTTACTGTTTTTATACAGTGAAAAGCCCATCAAGCACTTACACAAAGGAGCAGTATTAAATTAACCTTTCTTGTTCTTGAATACATCTGAGATATATTCAAATATATATTATTAACATTTTAACATTCAATTGTAACTCAGAACATTCTATGTATAAATAAAGAGCTTGCACTTCAGTTATCAGAGGAAAGGATTATCGGAACAGTTGGCTTGCATAACAGTAGATATCAGTTTTATACGATAGGAATTTATTAAGTATATTCTCAAGAAAAAAGTGTTGCTCTCTCTCAAAACAGATTAAGATAGAATACAATAGCTGTAGTTTGCATATAATACTACTAGTTCTGCGTACCAGTTGGAATGCGTGTCCCTATTTAGATGAGAAAGAAGATGCAACCCCTGTGTCATGTGACTCCCCTTGGTGTGGCCGTAGCACACAATTTTATATGATACAATCTAACCGTTGTTGTTGCTTTTAACTATTTAGTCATGTCTAACTCTTGATTACTTTATAGGCAAGTACTCTCCATGCTATCATGCCGAACACAGATTAGTCATCTAAATACTGTGTTTCTAATACAGCCATCAAAACCGAGGCTACTACTTCCTTCTCTACTTCCTGCCATTTCACATTTCTCTTTTAGAAATGGCATTTCTCACATAAAAACTCATGTAGGCTCACATACTTCTTGGACTGTTGCAGAAAATGAAAACAGAAGAATCCACAAGAACACAGAGGTTGAACTCCTAGCATTTACTTTCATGGGACCTCTCTAGCAGCTTATCTCTACCAATGACATCAGAAAAAAAAACCCAGTTAATCCTCCCATAAATAGCTTGTGTGATAAGAAATCACCTAGTTGATTGTAATGATATAATCCGTATGGAGTTAAATCTAATTCCTGGGTTAATTAACTCAGTTTTGGAGTTCATATGATGTTTTTTATATGTAAAATTAGGATTTCAAAATCATCTATGAATACAACTATGTAAATTTATGCAGTAAGTATACTTTTATATAAAACTATACATAACTCTAAAATGATTAAATAGGAATGGCTAAAGCAGTGTATAAAATCAATAAATTACTCAAATCTACTGGTATTTCAAACTGAATATTAATGACATGTCTATAATACTGCATGGTAGAAATATACCCCCTAGGTATATTTATAGGTATATTTCTGAAGAAAGGGATGATGGAGATTCTAAAAACTAGTGAGCATTTCCTTAATAATCCTAATGGCTCTAATACCCAAGTGTGTAAATTGGTTAAATTTATTTTATTCTATATAAAATAAATATGTAAAATTAGCACTTGAGTCAATTAATAATAATAATAATAATAATAATAAGAGTAAAGTTGGAAGGGACCTTGGAGGTCATTTAGTTGTCAGTTGCCATTTTTGGCTAAAGTTTACATATCGGGCAACACAATTTTGTTACTTTTAAAAATAATTGTTTCACAGATAGTATAAATAGAAGTTATCAGAATACCCTAGAAATGTAATTGAAAGATCGGTAGTGACCGGTGATGGATGTCTCATTAAAACAGACATGGGCCATGTTTTTTATCACACCCTTGCCACGGAGATAATATTATGCTTTAAGAGGAATTATATTTCCCTTCCAAATCAGCTGGATAATATAAAAAAGACCAAAATTAAAGCTGTCCTGAATGTAGGGATTGGAATTTGATATAAATAGGAAGCTATTTGAGAGCTGAAATATGATTATTTATAAAATGTATTCCATGGGAAGACAATATTTTCTATTTGACCTTCTGTGTCCGATATTCTCTGCCTTAAGGCTAATTTAGTTTGCTTTGGTCCTAAAAGTCTGGTGGTGCAGTGGTTAGAATGCAGTACTGTAGGCTACTTCTGCTGATTCCTGGCTGCTTGCAGTTTGGCAGTTTGATTCTCACCAGCTCAAGGTTGACTCAGCCTTCCATCCTTCCGAGATCGGTAAAATGAGGACTCAGATCGTTGGGGTCAATATGCTGACTCTATAAACCACCTAGAGAGGCTCTAAAGCCTATGAATATATAAGGTATATAAGTCTAAGTGCTATAAATAGCATTGTTAGAAAAGTCATAATAACTCAGCTTGCTTCGAAATTCTTTTTTTCCCAGGAGGATTTGATATTATCTGCCAATAGTAAGTAGACCAATCCAACAGAGTTGTGGAATAAAAAAAATATTTATGCAAAAACTGGATTCAGATTTATCAGTTACTGCTTTATGCCAGAGAAGTGCATTTAGGACCAAAAAGGTGACCTGGAAGACGCTTTTTAAAAATTTATCCAGGTAGCCATGGTTTTATGGTCCTAAAAGGGCCCTATATAGCAATTGTACTCAGATTTAGCCTGAGAATGACTTAATTACAGCAGATATAAACTGTTCTCCTTGTGGAAAATAATAAGTTGGGATGGCTAATTCTGATTTCTGTGCATTTTGGGAACATTTTGGGTTTCAAAAGCTTGAAAAACTAACTCTAAACGTTTAAAGGTCCTAACCAATTGTTGTTCGCCTAATTATCTGAAGCACTTGAGAGTAGGACAAGAAACAGTGGGTGGAAGCTTGTTAAAGAGAGATGCAACCTGGAACTAAGGAGAAATTTATAGACAGTGAGAACAATTAATCAATGAAACACCTTTTCTCCTTGTGTTGTGGGTGCTTCATCATTTGAAATTTTCAAGAAAAGATTGGACATTCATCTGTCCAGGTGGTATAAAGTCTCCTGCTTGAACAAGGTTTTGGACTATATGACTTCCAAGATCCCTTCCAGTCCTATGATTCTATTTAACAGATTCATTGTTTTGTGTGTTTGGACAAAAGTAGGGATTGTGGTCTTAGCAAAGTTTATTGTTAATGTCTTCTCATTGTAGTGATTTTAAGATCTTTTAAGATCCATAGATCAAGGACAAAATACAATGCTATATGTACAGTTTAATTTAAGGTATACAGTAACTATACAACCTAGATCTGTAGAAGATTGTAATCTGTAATCTGTGTCGGTTACTGGGACCTTTGTTTTCTGAGCTTTCGGATTTGTGCTGGAGCCTGTCTCTGGGAACTTCTCTCTAATGACTGACTGATTGGATCCCTGCAACATTATTCTGGGACATGTATATTTACCTTCATTCATGAGAATGGCAACTGATTGAAATCAGCATGTCCACGTGCTAGATTTGTTTCTTCTCTAGTTATTTGTCTGCAGAACTTTTATATAAGCTTTTTATTGCTCTGTGCCATTTAGAAAATAATAAAAATATTAAATGGATCTCATTTTTTGTCATTTTAAAGTTTAATGTTGTGGCATTGTGGCTATTTTAATAACACTGTATAATGAGTTGTTGGTGTAAAATGCCGATGAAATAATTAAGGTCTCTAGGTTAGTGTTCTACCAGGTGTTCACTGAAGAGGTTTTGTCCTTCCCTACTAATCAGGAGATTCTGAAATGCTATGTAACATTTTAAAGATTATGAATTCTGACCTAACAAACTGTACTGATTCTTCAATGGTAGATTCCTAAAAGGTTAATCAAGCATATTTTCTGTTTGGAAATATCTTAAAGAGGTTTCCAAATAAGGTTGTTCTATTTTTAAAATATGACAGATTTAAATTTAATAACAATTAATCTTTTCATTATGGTAGATTTCATGAGTAGGTGTTGGTTGAGGATTGAGGTATTTTACCAACTATTCCACGGACAAGGCAGAATTCTCCAAATAATGTTAGTTAATTATATTTATAGTTCACATTGGAGGGTGAAAGGGAGCTAACGATTGTAAATGAGACAAGATGGGGGGTGCATAAACCTAATAATAAATAATTTTAAAAATTTGCCGGCTCCATTAGCAGTGCTTAAAGTGGATCAAAATTCTCCACCTTATTCATAGAATATTCTCAAGAGACAATGGTTAAAAAAAAATAAGGAACTGTTCAGAATATTATTATCTTTGGAACCAAAGATGATTTTCAAATTTCAGAAATGAAAATGTTTTAAAAAAACGTCATTGAATCCTGATTCATTATCATCAGCACCAATTTCAGCCTATGAAAAGTAGATAATTCCGAAGCCTATTGCAATGAGACAGATAATATTTAATTAAAAATAGGATGACACTGAATTTAACATCACCTTCCTAGACCAATAGAGAGACAGACACATATACATACAAATCCCAAAGGAAGAATAGAAAGAAGAAACAGACTCCTCTGCCTCTATAATTATATTCTCAGTAATTTAGCAATACCCACATATTTTAAAGGAAAGGTATTTGGGAAAAAAACATTTTCCTCTTAGGAAAATACAGTAGACTTGTGCTTATTTCTCACACCAATCCACTACCATCTTCCCCTTTTGAATGCTTCAGCCTATGCTTTAGCCCTTTGTAAAGACTGCGTGGATATACAGTGATGTCAGGTTTCCCAGAAATCTACTATAGCTGAAAACTGACTTTGACTCCCTAATTATGAACTGACTTACTTGACAAAAGACTCTCAGATATGATGGAGCTAGTAGTTTCTTCACTGTAAACAGGGACAATCAGTCTCCATGGTCTATATTGCAGATTTAAATTCTAGGCATCCTCTTCTTCCTGTTTTTTTCAAGTCAGTTGGTATTTTCCTGGCTTTTTGTTTTTGTGGCCTTGAGACCTCCTTGATCCGTGTTGACATAATTCTTTCTAACCTGGGAATTGTCATTCCTTGTCTTACCAACTTTATTTCTTACATTGAGGGAGGAGGATTGCATGGATTTTCTTTACACTTTCAACATAGTGCTACGTTGATGTTCACATTCGGAAACCTGAGCTCTTGAGGATGACATTTACATCAAGATGATAAATGGCAAAAACAACCTGTGGACACAGTTACCTGTAGATTTCATCCCAAGCCATAAATAATACAGCACATGGCAGCATCTAGCTGATCTTTCTTGCAAAAGCGAAACAAGGTTGGATCTGGACTGGAGACTCCCAGGAGATTCTATGGCTAGAGCATAGACTGAGATATTGAAGAAACATCCCACTGAAAAGCAGTAAAAAGCTGATTCTGAATTGTTACTACGAAAATTATGTGGATGTGGCAATGAAGTCATCAAAACATGAATATTACTCAAAGGGAGGCTTTATATTTTTATGACATTAGAACTGAAAGGAGAAAAGTGACATAGCTGAGGAGGATGACCCAATCCCTTCTCCTTTAGCAGCAAGATATGAAATAAAATTACCTGGTGGGTAATATAAGGTTGCTTAAAATGTGGCAGGAAATTTGATTAGGACTTCCCTTGCTTTTGTCACCAATAGTTGTGCCTTTCTTGAGATTAATTCCTTTTGAGATCAATGGAGACTATAAAGCAAATTTGTCCAGAATTTGGTAGTTAATCATTTTAACAATTGACAACTGCAATAGCTAGAAAATTTACTTTTTGAAAGGAAAAGTTTTATTGGGCATCCTAGGAGAATTCTCAAAAATCAAATAGCCCCTAAGCCATTGTCTGCTGGTACATGGCCAAATGAAAGTGTTGGTGTAATGACCCAAGGATGTCAATTAGGAATTAATTAAGGAGTTGCTAAATTATTTTGGAGCTTGATGAACAAGGCTGGGTGCAAAACACTGCAGTGATTTAGGAGCTCTGCTGTATGTATAAATTAAACCTGGCAATATTTGTTAATGTTTCAAGTGGGAAAGGAAACAATTGAACTGCCGCAGAACCCCAGCGGCTTTGCATATGAAACATGCATATGAAATGTGTCCGAAAAGAAAATATACTACAACTTAATAATTGAAAAACAGTAACTGAATCCTGTCATTGAATACAGAGTAGGAAAACTGTTTGTAAGAATGAGAGATTATACAAAGGCAATACGCAAACAATTTTATAAACAGCATCCCATTCTGGTATAATCTAGAGATAAAACTCAGGATGTGGCTGCCAAACATACAAATAGAAACAAATTTAAGCAAGCCATTTGTTTTTTGTGTTGTATCTTCTTTGTTCTCTATTGTTTTAATATTAGAATGTAGTGATATTGCATGTTTGTGATAGCAATGCTAATACTGATGTGATTTTTTTATTTTACAGTGTAGATTGATGTAGTTACTGACTTTAAATGTTATAGAGTTTCATGTTTTTTTGCTCATTTTTGTCAGAAATAAAAGAATGTACTGTATTCATTACTGACCAATATTAGAAATGGTGTGAAAGCAAATGGGCACTCACCTACTTTTTGGATTTTTCCCACCCATCTTACCCACTCTACAAAGGACCATGAGACAAAGATCAGTAGGACATGAGGACAGCTCACTAACACGAATGAGGAGAAAGTGAATTACCAAAAAGACACTCCAGAAAATAATGTAGAGGTAGAACTGGAAGGACACCAGGATGACGTGATGGAAGCGCTTTCATTTAAATAGGCTGCTAAACCTCTGTCTTGGAGGAATAAATAAAAATCAGATAGCTAGAAGGAGACAGCTCACTTGATTGGATCTAGTTTGTATTTGGATGAAAGGCCACAATACAATCATTGGGTTATATGTTAGATTAGGATATTTCTTTAAAAAAGAAAACAATGGGGCATTTTTCATATCGTTGCCCAGAAAATTATGTATCCATGTGCTGTTTAGGGCTTGAACTTGACTTGAACGAACCATAAGGCCAAACTGCATATATTCAGCTCAGTTCTCTGCTGTAGCCCAGCTAGTCAAGCTGTAGCCCAGATAGTCAAGTCACACAGTTTAATGACAGAACAAAGGTATCAACATTGAATTAGTACTTTTGTCAGTGATGAAAACAATGTTGTGCTTTTGTAAACTAAATGCTCCCCCAGGTAGGCAACATCTGGGGACATGTACAAAAAAAGGAGGGAGCATAGGGTGTAAGCCTCCTTTTGTTATTCCCAAATCTCAGACCACAGAGATGCCATTACCTCTTCTATATGTCTGCCAATAGAACAGTGATTGCCAGGGGTGTTCTGTAGAGCAGGAATCCCTAATCTCCAGCCTGTTAGGATCTGGGCCTTACAGCTGGAGGTGAGTGGTGGGTAAGTGAGCAAAACTGAAAACATTGCGCTCCCCAGTGTGTGGAAAAATTGTCTTTCATGAAACCATCCCTGGGGAGCATTGCTGTAGAGTAGTGTTTGCCAGATCTGTGAGATGAATTGGGTAACTATCCAATAGATCTGGCAAACTTTGTTCTATTGCATTTGAATGTGAAGATTTGTTCCAATCAATAAGAATAATTGATGATGTTTAAAGAGAAAAAGCTCATTTGTTTTTTTAAAAAAAACCACTTGGGAGAAGCTTTGACTTTTTCCCGTCATCTTTAGAATTGATGTCCACTGGATTCAAAATCCAATCACAAGTAAAGTGGCAAATCCATGCATTGATCAACTGGGTTTTTCTTTTTCTGTATGTGAACGTTACTTGTGATGTGTTTTTTAACATTGTAGGAAATGTTGATAGATTATTAGAAACAGTACTGTAAAATAAAATTATTTAGCAATTATAGTAGTTTATTAATTTATTTAGTAAATAATTAAAAAAATTAATCTCCATATACGCATTTCTTGGTCCTCCCTCCAATTTTAAGGCATCCCTGCATAAACATTATTATTCTTATTATTGGCTATCAATTTTATATATATATATATATATATATATATATATATATATATATATATATATATATATATATATATATATACATACACACACATACACACACACACACTAATTTTTTTTGGGGGGGGAAATTGCTAACAAAGAGTTAAAGGGGGACTGGGATAGTTATTTAGCTGTCATCAGCCAGCCATACCCTTCTGAGATTTGAACCTGGGCTGCTTGCATGTTAGGCAGCTGTGTTGAACCCTAGGCCACAGGCTTTTTCTCACTGCCAGCTGTATCAGGGAGGGAAGAGACAGGGCAGGAGATAAGGATATGTATGATGCACTAATTAAATCAAACCAATACAACTCCTGGTTTTAGAAAGGCCAGCATTCCTAAATTTCTGAAAGAGAGCCTGAAAGGCAGAAACTCACTGAGATAAACAATATAATCATTATACAAGCTGCGGGGTAGAGAAGAGAAACCGTTTAATGAACACCCTTTTCTCCTTCTGATTATTACAAATTAAGATACAATCACATTTGCTTAAAACAATTGCCAAATGTTTTCAGTTGTTTGGATAATAAAGTATTAAGAATGTTCCAGGTGCTAATTAATGTGTTTATCAAGAATGAAGCCAGCCTTTCTCTGATAAGAGATGCCTTTGGGCCGGTGCTGTACTAAATTCTCTGTTACTCTCAGTTGTATTCATAGCCAGAGAGAAATGAATGTAATGTACTAGAATTGTGCTAACTTTCTATGTTAGAATTAATTTTCTTCTCACAAAATTATAACAGATAATTCTATTATCCCCTTTCCTTATACTGTTGTACAGAGACAGGGATAGGCAACCTTGGCTCTTTTATGACTCATGGACTGAGTTGAAGTCCACGAGTCATAAAAGAGCCAAGGTTGCTTACAAGGAGCATTCTTTGGTTTCCATTTTGGGGGAAGCTTCACTGAGACAACTCATGTCATTGAATATTGTCTGGATTCCCAGGAGGAAGGGAGTGCATTCCAGAGGAGCAAGAGACAACTCAGTTCAGATAGTTTGTGTGAGAGAAAAAGGATGAAGACAGTTCCTCACTAATAGTTCCCAAAATATATGCTTCATGTGAGTGGCATTTTGCTTTAGTTTGGCAAGATCCTGTCTATAGTGTGGAACAACGAAGAAAGCTGCTTGAAAGAATCACACTGTGCCTTTCTCGGTTTTGAAACCTGATATTTGAAAGAGTTAAATAGAACACGAATGATAAGTTTTTATTTATCTCTAAGGCATCTTACAACATATATGACAAAGCCTTGGATTCAGTTTCCACAAGGAGCCTTGAAATGTATGGGAATACAAGTGTACCTTTCTTGGATTTCAGGAAAGATGCCCCTGGTTTTTCAGACAGATAACATATTCCCTCATCCTCTGAGATACTATTTGGAGATTGATTCCAAACTTGTACAAATATTATTACATATTCTAACGGTTGTCTAAAAGAAATGGATTTTAGTGTCCAGAAAAACTTCTGATGTAAATGATGGGTTTTGGGGTAATGGCATGTTAAATCTTACTAAAAGGAGTTTTAGTGAGTAGAGTTCACTGCCCAAGACTCTGTGCAGCTATTTTGTCTCACAGGAGACAGACTTAGTTAAATAGATCAGTGGTCTGACTTGATTGGAGCAGCTTCATGCATTCATCTGTGTAAATTTAACAGAGAAAATTATTCTCTCTCAGAATCCGAGAGCTCATTCATATCATTATATCCTTTCCACAACTGAAGTCCCAAGGGCACTGAGTTTTTTAAAAAGAGTAAAGTGAATGGATGTATGAATTATTAGGTCTGTTCCCTTGATCATTGTCTAGATCAGTGTTTTCCAACCTTTTCTATACCCTGTACCCCTAAAACCCTTCTGATATATTCTCACACCCCTTACAAAAGATTGAAATAACGGCAACAAATTATGCATATACACTATAATTTTGAAAACCCAAGTTTTCACACCCCCTGGAATATCGTTTCGCACCCCTGGTTGGGAACCCCTGGTCTAGATTAACACTACACCAACAATCAGGAAGTATACCCCAATCAAGATACCACCAATTGAGACAAACAAGCTAACCGCAAACAGTAGCCTAAACAAGGAATCCCCAAGACCTCTCCAACCATCATTGACAGGGCAAGTTACTAGTATATGAAATGAAAGCAAACTTTATTACTTCTAGCACTGACGATGTTACATAGTTGACAATGAAACATCTACAAGAAAATAACCAAGCTCTGAAAGCATCATGGACTCCACTGTCTACTCGTATTGTTGTTTCAGAAGTACCGGTAACTCCCACAAATTACGTCCCAATTAGGTTATAATCATTATACTTCCACCCAGTAGTACTTTCACACCTACAAACATCAGCCAAAGCATGAGAAGAAAAGGTATTTATTCTGTATGTCTGATCCAAAATGTGAATATGATATTGTTGATTAATTGTTGGATAATTTGCAATTGATCAGCAAGAATTCGTATTTCCCTTTGGCTTACCTGCCAGTTGTGCACTGATGCATTGATAAAACAGGGGCCTGCTTGTATCATTAAGATTCTCTTTCTTTGTGAAGCTACTAATTTTCCATGCCCTTCTTTCATCTTTCTAATAAATTATATTCTCCTTCAATATTAATCTCCCTTCCCCTCCCCAATCTATTCTACTTTAATTGTTGTCTGTAGTTTTTTAGGTTATAGCACTGTAACATTTCTTTTATCCAAACTTATATTATCTTTTTTTAATAGAGATATGGATTTTTCTGCATGAAATGAAGTATGTAACATTGATATTTTAAAGAGTAATGAGCCATTGTTTAGTCTTCTAGAAGCTAATGTCTTGGATATATCCGCCCACCCTCCATTATTTATTGGTAAGAATACGTTCTTGCTTTTCCAGATGTAACAGCGTTATTATAAATTAGAATTTCATCAGAAATAGATAATTCGTGGTTAACTATAGAGACTACACTCTGACTTCCCTTATGTGGGAATAAGCCACAGTGAAGTCCATCAGACTTACTTGAGTGTTGTGTGTTTCAAACTACATGTGTCCTGTTTTATGAAGTGCTTGTGCATCTTAACCTAATAAAACTGATTGTGGAATTCATGACTACAATATATTGTCTGGCGCTAGAAAGGCATAAATTCATGGAGGACAGTTCTGTCAATGGCTGTTAGAACTGAAGATTCATTCCCCAGAATACCAGCTGCGGGGAACACTGAAGGCAGGAGATAAGACTCCCTATTGTTTGTCCACACCCCACAGGGATCTGTTTGGTCATTGTGAAAAACAAAATGCAGTGGAACTACAATGGATCCTGATCAGATCTAGAAGGGTTATCCTTCTGTGAGTTTTAAAAAGGAAAAATAGATCATTTTCTCTCCTTTTGTGAAAACAACTGTTCAGATAAGGTCACTGTATTATATTTTTTTCCCAAGCTCGGAATTAAAATTTATTTCTAAATTAATCTTATTGATTATACTTCTGCATCCATTAGTCACAATGTAGTTTATAATTAAACATTAGAAAACAGCAAATACATTTAAACAGTAAAAAAGTTAATAATACAGACTATGGAATTTTGGATAATAGAGCATGGTAGATACTAAGGAAAGCGTTGAAGAGTAATTGCATGCTGGAATGCCCGTTGGAAGAGAAAAGTTTTAGGCTGGCCTTGAAATACATGCAGTGTGGGCCCCATGTGGAAGGTGGTGAGATGGTGATGGTTTGAGAAGGTTCTTATCAGGTATCAAGTTGCTTGTAGAAGAAAGCAGGCATAACCACAATAGGTTTGTATTTCTGCCTTTTTGCGTCTCTCCCTTCATGACTTATACCCATGTGTCTGTCCCATGCATACTCTAACTGCTATTGACCCACATTGAGAAGGAGCTTAGACTTAATGGCTTAAATCAAGGATCCTCAACCTCCAGTGTGCTGCCCAGTGCCAGATGGCAGCACATTCAGAACTGGGCCACATGCAACCATCCCCCCCCGACTCCACTGGTCCACTGAGCCCAAAAGGTTGGGGACAACTGGATTAAATGGTCTCTTTCATCTCATTGCTTCTAGGATATCCATCTCCCACATGCTTTTATTTCCCCTAAATTTCTGTGACGGAGAGGGAGGCCCCTATATAGTTAACATTGTATTTCTGCATTTCAGTGTCTTTTTCCTTCCCAAACACAGAGACATGCATTACCAAAAAAACAAATCTGATTCCTGCTGACCAGGATTATCTTTCTACTCCATGCTGGACTAAGTTTGCTACTCTTTCTGTACAGCTAGGTTGTCAAGGTGTACAACACAAACAGAACAGAGCAGGAGGGATGGCAATTTTTGATGGAGCAGAGAAAGGCTAAAACAATCATTTAAATATGAGCCAGCAGTGTGCTGCAGCTGCCAAAAATGCCAACTCAATGCTGGGCTGCATTAACAGAGGGATAGAATCAAGATCATGTGAAGTATTAACATCACTTTACAATGCCTTGGTAAGGCCACACTTGGAATACTGCATCCAGTTTTGGTCATCATGATGTAAAAAAGATATTGAGACTCTAGAAAGAGTACAGAGAAGAGAAACAAAGATGATTAGGGGACTGGAGGCTAAAACATATAAGGAACGGTTGCTGGAATGGGGTATGTCTAGTTTAATGAAGAGAAGAACGAGGGGGGACATGATAGCAGTGTTCCAATATCTCAGGGGCTGCCACAAAGAAGAGGGAGTCAAGCTGTTTTCCAAAGCGCCTGAAGGCAGGACAAGAAGCAACGGGTGGAAACTAACCAAAGAGAGAAGCAACCTAGAACTAAGGAGAAACTTCCTGACAGTTAGAACAGTTAACCAGTGGAACAACCTGCCTCCAGAAGAGGTGAATGCTCCAACACTGGAAGTTTTTAAGAAGAAACTGGACAGCCATTTGTCCGAAATGGTATAAGGTTACCTGCCTGAGCAGGGGGTTGGACTTAATGACCTCCAAGGTCCCTTCCAACTTTATTATTATTATTATTATTATTATTATTATTATTATTATTATTATTATTATTGTTGTTGTTGTTGTTGTTGTTGTTGTTGTTGTTGTTGTTGTTACTACTACTACTACTACTACTATTACTACAACTACTACTACTACTGTTATTATTATGGATCATCACACAGTCAGCCAGATGTTCAGACTGGATTTGGCATTTTTGTCTATCTATCGAGTCCTTCCCAAGGACCTGGGATGGGCAGATGTGGATGTTTGATGTTATTACAGATATTATTGCAGGATGGAAGCAGTTCCTAGTAAGGCTACCTTTTGCAATTGACTAATGGCGAATTTGTCAATGCCAGTGGTGTTCAAGTGGTGCTCCAGTTGTTTTGGGATTGCACCCAAGGCACCAATTACTATTGGTACTACCCTTGCTTGCTTTTGCCACAGTCTTTCTATTTCTATTTGCAGGTCTTTGTATTTTGTTATCTTCTTCAGTTCTTTCTCATCTATTCTGCTGTGTCCAGGCACTGCCACGTCCACTATCCAGACTTTTTTGTCTTTTTTTATCGACAATTGTTAAGTCTGGGGTGTTATGTTGCAGGTGCTTGTCTGTTTGAATTCTGAAGTCCCAGAGCAGTTTAATTTTATCATTTTCTATGACTTTCTATTATTATTATTATTATTGTTGTTGTTATTATTATATTTGTAAACTTCATCAAATGTATTTTGGACTGAGCTCTCCATGCTCCTAATTTTCAGTTTTCAATATTACCAAAAGCATTTTTTCACTGGGCTATTCACATCAACAGACATAGCAGTATTATATAAGATTTGTAGTTAAGTTACAAAAAAGTTCATTTTATAATGGAATATTTGAAAATTTTAGAAAAAAATATACACCATAAAAATAAAGCACACATGTAATGGTCCTTGATTATACATTGTCTCTGGGTAGGCTGATATTTATAGTTAACTGCTATCCATTCTGCATTTCTGAAGTATATGTGTGACTAAGGATAGGTATATAAATGGAATAAAGAACGCAGTTACATTAGCTAATGTACGTTAATAGCACAGTATATTTTAAATGAACAATGTCAGCAGAATGTGTGTGTTGTGTGTGTGTTCACTGAGGGAGAACATGTGTGTTCTTGTCAAAACCAAGCAATATACTCCCAGTGATGAAAACAGAACCTGTATTAACACACTTGCTTTGATATTTCTTTGATTTATGAATATTGCTAATGCAAGCACTCACAAGTGTTTCCCCTCAAGGAATATGTAAATTATCCTAATGTTTACAGGGAATTGTATTCTACTTTGCCTTTGGGCTATGTTTACCTTCCCTGAAATAGTTTACTATAAGATTGTCACAGCACTGGTGAATCATACTTTGAACATCTTCAAAAAAGGGGAAAAAAAGGACCCAGGAAATTACAAACCTATCAGCCTCAATACCTGGGAAGATTCTGGAAAAGATAATCAAACAACGAATCAGCAAACACCTACAGGCAAACAAAGTCATTACTAAAAGCCAACACGGGTTTGTCAAAAACAGATCATGCCAGACAAATCTTATTGCATTCTTTGACCAAGTGACAAAATTAGTGGACCAGAGGAATGCTGTGGATATAATTTACTTGGACTTCAGTAAGGCATTTGACAAAATAGATCACAACCTACTACTTGATAAGATAGAAAAATGTGGGTTAGACAGCATCACCACCAGATGGATCCATAGCTGGCTGACCGGCCATACTCAGCGTGTGGTCCTCAATGGAACCACATCTACATGGAAGGAAGTGTGTAGTGGGGTGCCCCAGGGCTCTGTTCTGGGCCCAGTGCTCTTCAACGTCTTTATCAATGATTTGGATGAGGGGATAGATGGGGAACTCATCAAATTTGCAGACAACACCAAGCTGGCAGGAATAGCCAACATTCCAGAAGATAGGCTTAGGATACAGGAGGATCTGGACAGACTTTGAATACTGGGTGCTATCTAACAAAATGAAATTCAATGGGGAAAAAAGTAAGGTTCTACATTTAGGCAAGAAAAACCAAATGTACAGGTATAGTATAGGGGGGACCTTGCTTAATAGTAGTAACTGTGAGAGGGATCTTGGAGTCCTAGTGGACAATCACTTAAATATGAGCCAGCAGTGTGCTGCAGCTGCCAAAAAAGCCAATACAAGGCTAGGCTGCATTAACAGAGGAATAGAATCAAGATCAGGTGAAGTATTAATACCACTTTACAATGCCTTAGTAAGGCTACACTTGGAATACTGCATCCAGTTTTGGTCATCACGATGTAAAAAAGATATTGAGACTCTAGAAAGAGTACAGAGAAGAGCAACAAAGATGATTAGGGGACTGGAGGATAAAACATATAAGGAACTGTTGCTGGAATTGGGTATGTCTAGTTTAATGAAGAGAAGGATGAGGGGAGACATGATAGCACTGTTCCAATATCTCAGGGGCTGCCACAAAGAAGAGGGAGTCAAGCTATTTTCCAAAGTGCCTGAAGGCAGGACAAGAAGCAACGGGTGGAAACTAACCAAAGAGAGAAGCAACCTAGAACTAAGGAGAAACTTCCTGACAGTTAGAACAATTAACCAGTGGAACAACCTGCCTCCAGAAAGAGGTGAATGCTCCAACACTGGAAGTTTTTAAGAAGAAACTGGACAGCCATTTGTCCGAAACGGTATAGGGTTACCTGCCTGAGCAGGGGGTTGGACTTGATGACCTCCAAGGTCCATTCCAATTTTACTATTATTATTATTATTATCGATCATCGCACAGTCAGCCAGATGTTCAGACTGGATTTGGCATTTTGTCTACCTATCGAGTCCTTACCCAGGACCTGGGATAGGCAGAAGTGGATGTTTGATGGTATTACAGATATCGTCACAGGATGGAAGCAGTTCTTAGTGAGGCCGCCTTTTGCAATTGATTAATAGCGAATTTGTCAATTGCCAATGGTGTTCAAGTGGTGCTCCAGTTGTTTTGGGATTGCACCCAAGGAGCCTATGACTATTGGTACTACCCTTGCTTGCTTTGCCACAGTCTTTTTATTTCTATTTGTAGGTCTTTGTATTTTGTTATCTTCTCCAGTTCTTTCTCGTCTATTCTGCTGTCTCCAGGCACTGCCACATCCACTATCCAGACTTTTTTGTCTTTCTTATCGGCAATTGTTAAGTCTGGGGGGTTATGTTGCAGGTGCTTGTCTGTTTGAATTCTGAAGTCCCAGAGCAGTTTAATTTTATCATTTTCTATGACTTTCTCTATTTTATGATCCCACCAGTTTTTGATTACAGGCAAATGATATTTTTTGCAGATCTTCCAATGCACCATTGTTGCTACTTTGTCATGCCGCTGCTTGTAATCAGTCTGTGCAATCTTCTTGCAACAGCTTACCAAGGGGTCCACTGTTTCTTCAGCTTCTTTGCATAGGCGGCACTTACTGTCTGTTGCTGTCTTCTCAATTTTGACTTGTATGCATTTGTCCTTAAGGCTTGGTCTTGTGCAGCCAGAATTAGTCCCTCGGTCTCTTTCTTCAATTTTCCTGCTCTTAGCCATTGCCAGGTTTTATTGTTATCTGCTTTCCCAGCTATTTTTTTCATGTATTGGGCATGTAGTGCTTTGTCTTCCCATGCCTCTATTCTGTTCTTCATTTGGTCTTTCTTGAAGGCCAGTTTGGTCTCTCCAGTAGTTAGTAAGCCTTCCTGATATACTAATTTCACTGCATTTTCATCATTGTTCTTCAGATATTCTTCCAAAGCCATTTTTTCTTCTTCAACCATCTGATGTACTTGTAGCATTCCACGCCCACCTATTTGCCTTGGTAGATAAAGTCTATCAATGTCACTGCGTGGATGAAGGGCATGATTCATTGTCATTATTTTTCTGGTCTGACTATCCATTGCTTTTAGTTCTGCTTGAGTCCAGTCCACTATTCCAGCTGTGTACCTAATGAATGGGATTGCCCAGGTGTTGATTGCCTTTATGGTATTTCCTCCATTGAGTTTGAACTTTAAGATCTTCTTCACTCTCTTGATGTATTCACCTCTAATCTTTTTCTTGACTT